>NC_134949.1:28324561-28650950 GCF_965638725.1 Aptenodytes patagonicus
TTTTTTTTTTTTTTTTTAAATGTCTCAGCTGTAAGGCATATTGATCAGATCCCCACACTAGTTTCAGACAAGCAATTTCAAAATATACATAGACATCAGAAAGGGAGGAAGAACAGCTTGGAACAGAATGAAAGGGGAACTAATGAAAGGGGAAGTGTAAATATATACATATATAAAGCTTTTTGACTCTTCTTTCTACTTTAGATCTCATACTCCAAGAGGAGTCAATTGGAAGGTTTAGTAGTTGTATGGACCCAAATCAGGGCAAGACAGTTTACCTACCATTTACAACATCCCCAGCCTAGGTGGTTAAAAGGCACATAAAGATTTGCTTCTTTACAAGATGAAAATATGCTTAATATCAATTTTTCTGTTATTCAGCTTTTAATCACAGTAAAATGGATTTTTTTTTTTTAAACAGAGGC
Source organism: Aptenodytes patagonicus (assembly GCF_965638725.1). Lineage (NCBI taxonomy): Eukaryota > Metazoa > Chordata > Aves > Sphenisciformes > Spheniscidae > Aptenodytes > Aptenodytes patagonicus. The sequence goes on from NC_134949.1 coordinate 28,324,987, forward strand.
AATTATTATTGGTATATTTACATTAATAGTGGAGACCTGGTTTTTGTTTTGTTGTTTTTTTTTTAAAAAGTCATGTTTAAAAGAATTGCAATCCATTCCTATAACAGAATCTCTTGAAAAATTCATTTTATTTACCACAGCCTCAGGAATACATGCTTTCAGACTCAGTTTGAAAGACAACGTACAAGAAAACATGGAGAACAAAGATGCAGCACTAATGGATAGAAAAAAGTGTAGACAGGGATGGCAATTCTTCTGCAAGGTATTTAAGAGATCTTCTCTGTATTGTTTTATTTTGAACTGTTAAAGAAAAAAGAAGTTGAGATAATGCTACAGCATATAGCTGAGACTAAGTCTCAGCTAAGTCTTGCAGAAATCAGACAAAAAATACTTAAAAAGAATATATCTAAACATAATAAAAGAATATATCTAAATCCTGATTATATAGCCCCGGGTAAACTCAATACCTAACAATAGATAAGCAACTCAAATGTTCACTTACACTATTAAACACTTCTAAGCCTCTTTCTAAATCACTGTGCACAGTGATGAGATGCCTGGCCTAAACAGTAGGAAGTATACTCAGGTGCTCGAGTAAAGAAAAACTTTGGAAGTGATAAATATGTGTAATGTAAAAATGAAGCACCTTTTGATACAAATACTCAAGAGGACAGAGTGCCTCCTGCCCTTGACTTCACACAGTCCAAGCCAGCTGGCCAGCAGGGTACAATGCAAGGTGTGTATTTTTGTAGGTCTTTCTCGAGGAGGTAAGTGAAGAATTGCTGTGATGAAGCTAAAGTAACCCAGCAGGAGAGGCTGGGTTACACAAAACGACAGCAACCTAATCAAGCCACAATAAAATAACTTTTTAGTATCTTAGAATCTCCACGACAAGATAGTGGCAAAAATAACTTAATTCATTTCAGAAAGTAGCTACAGGTAACCAAATGGCACAGCATATGACTGTTTAAGGTAAGTGGGCACATTCAAAGCTAAAACTTAAGTGTTAACTTTATATTCCATATGACTTACATCAGAAGTAATATACTGTGTCAGTTTAAAAAACAACAAAAACACACCAAAAGCAGCACACAACACCCCCCAACAACACTGAAAGCCATATTCTACAACCATGTTAGCAAACAAACTTCTATCTCCATCTAGAACTTGTATATTCATTTTCTATAAGTAACCTGCAGACAAATAATTTGAGATTCACACATATAATAGCAACATTTCTGGAAATCAAGTTACAGGAGCTTTTGCCACTCTGAAGTGTTTAATGTTACTTCAGTAATCCTACCCCTATTTCGTATTCATAATCGGTAGCTGAGACATGCACAGCAAAAGTTAGCAAGTTATGTCAGAAATACTTTATTAAGGCAATAGTTTTAGAAATATCAATGAAAACTGGGTAATTTTACATACCTTATTTTTTGTTGAGCTATTGCAAGGCAGAAATCAGATGCCAAAGAAAATAGATCAAAGAAAAAATAGATCTGAATGGAAAGGCAGCTAGTCAAAACAGCCGTTATACAGCTTTGCTTGTTGGACATGGGAGGGAGAGGTGTTACTTTATTATTTCTTAGTTTCATTTAATTTTAAACACAATTTGTCAAGTGGGTAATTTTGGTGCTCTTCCAAGAAAGAGGAGAAAACAAGCTTCTAAAATTAAACTAAACTCTTCAAGAGGAGAAAAGTGTAGCAATTAGTCTGTAAGTCTACATAAGTTTCTTGATTATTTTCCTGCAAAAGCCACCCTGCTATACTATAGCTCCAAGCTAACATGTTTTTGCAATGAGGATGAAAAGGTCACTTAGGAAGTTGTTTGCTGCAATGCACTAAATACAGTCAAAAACCAGGGTTCTGTGCAGACATTCACCATGTTTTCCAGTTCCCCTTCTTTCTTTCCCTCCCCAGGTTTTCACCATTCCAAGTTCACAAACAAGTTAATTGGGTTAAAACGACCAAAGAGAGCACCTGGATAGTAATACACCTTGTTTTATCTTTTCTTTCTTATACTTACATACTGAGATGCCTTCCGATCTGGGGACTTGTCCTCCATCGCTCCTACGGCAGCTGAGGTGCCTCTGTCACCATTGTTCACGTTATTCTTCTCATTAGCTCTCGTTTCCACCTCACCAGGGAGCTTGACATCTCCTACGCCAAGCGCCTCATTTTTGTACTTCTTCACAAATTGTTCCATCTGCTTAACTTCATTGGGGGAGAGCTCGTGGCATTTTGAAGGATCCTGATCATGAGCAGGCAGCTGCTTAGCCAACTGCTTCTTCCTGTACTGCGCGCCTTCCGAGCCAGCAACAGGCTGCTTCTCCTTGGGTAGCATCTGCATATACTGCCTAGCCTGAACCAGGAGGAATTAGATATCAGATGCTGCTTCAACTATAGACCCATCCTTTTAAGCAAACACGCAACTAAAATCATCTCTACTGTTGTTCGCGACAGTCAAATTTGTCAAAAACAGGGTTCTTTCCATAAACATTAAGCTCCCAAAACACAGTAGACGGAGATAAAATATAGCAGATGCATTAATTGGCTTCTTCCCAGAGTAAGAGACAGGCTTCCTTTTAAGCCTTTTACAGTATAGCATTATTACTTCTCAGAGTAAATAATAATTAACATTTACACAGCACCTTGTCTCTTCAAAGCTATCTAAAACTACTGATCATCAGTATAGCTTTAAAAAGTAGAAGCTGAAATAGTTTGCCTGGGGCACACAGCCCATTGCAGAAATAATTCTAGCTAAATAAAGAAAAAAGCTCTAGTTTTAATACTGCAAGAACAAGCCTAAAAATCAAAGTGGTAACTGAATGCTAAGTAACAGTTGGTTTAGATGCACAAGGTTTGATTAATTCACTGAAAAAGGATATTTTGAGGGCTAGGTCAGAGATAACATGATTCCGGCACAGATCACACAACACTGCAGTACAGTAAATTAGCAATCAAGGTTTGAAAAGTGAAGCAAAATCCGCAGAAGGCTATCTACCATCTCATCTACTTCAGCTGAAAACATACTGGAAGAGAGTTGCTCTTTTAGATGTCAACACTGACCCTGTTCTTACCATATACAGTAAAAGCTATATGCAAGACTGAGCGTTCCCCTTGACTTTAAACAATGACATAAGTTGTTGTGGGGTTGGTGTGTTTTTTTTTTTTTTTCCTTTTACACCCACACTCCATGCAAGTTTTTCAAGTGTACTAAAAAGGCAGGTTAGAGAAATTGGACTCCAGGGACTTAGCAGGTAACACTTAATCCTAGCTATTAAAAACCACCTCATCTCTCCAGTTCTCAAGAAGTTCCATAGATAAGCATCCATATCTGCAAGATGACACAGGGAAGACTCATTAAACAGGCACCACATTTTCAGTTTTGAAGAAGATGAAAAGAAGAGGTACACACAGAATGACTACAAGAGGTAAATTTATCCTTCCGGTAAGCTCTACTTCTCCATCTCCCATCAACTCCTGCCTTGAACATGAAGAAAAAGTGGGTTGGACTTACAAGTGTCTGATTCTGAACAGGAGGAGCCCACTCATAAGTCACAGTATTGATGGATATGTTCTTCTTGGCAGGCACTGGATTAGTCAGTATCATTACGTTGCGTTTATACATGGGAATGCCATCATTCTTCAGCTTTGCAATAAGGGTTGTGTATTTTGTATCTTCAAAGAGTTTGCCCACTTTCCGATCTTCCTCATTGCTTGTGAGGACATCATGCTCTTCCTGGCCACATTTGCAGTTGCGGCATATTTTTCTGAAATTTATGGAAACAGCAACAAAGTTACAGTCTCAGCTGAAAACTACACCTCACACCAGCTGCATGCATAGTAACATCATCACTGGGAACCCAAAAAACTTGTTTTCAGTGCTTTGATTAGGGAGTATATAAAAGTTATTCTGCAATATGTCAAACATCTCGAGGATATTATTTATTTCTCCTATTGTATTATTTATGTTCTTTGTTCACAGAGTTTATCATCAGATAGATATCAGCCAACTACACTAATGCATTTTGAATATGATGCTGTATCATTCCTTCAGTTACATCTCAGTACTAATCACACACCTACCAGATTTATTATGGGTAGTCACCCATGAGTTAACTTAAAGGCATCAACATGATCCCCCCCAGCAGTCATTTATTTGGGCTCTTAGTTTTTCAGGTTCTCTTTATACACTCAAAATTACACACACTATACTATTTTCTTCATATGCATTTCACTGTATGCATGATATTTGGTTATTACAGGGTTGCTATCAAGTGGAAACAACTATTTCCTAGAAAGGAAAAAATACACAGTATATATGGCTGTATGAACAGAACTCTGTGCAATTGCAAAGTTTGGCATTTAAAAGAGAAGATGAAAGAAAAGTGAAAGGCTTATATGGATAAAGCCTTTTAAATGGCCCTGAACCAAGTCAGAGGTACACTGGCACATGCTGTACAGAGAATTTTCACAGATAACATCCTTAAAAGGTAGAAGGCTTTACTTAGATATAAATGGTATTCTTTCATATACAACACATTCGAACACCTTTGATTAAGGGATATTAATAGCAATTTATTACCTTAAGCATAATTACACAATTTACATATAATAAACAGAACCTGGGATTAGACAAACTAGTTTACTATCTATTAATGGCTTCCCCAGAGCTTCAGTTCAAAGCAGTCAGCCACAGTATATGGAAATTAGTGAAGTTGGATGTTAACTAAAGGTTCTTATTATAGCCTAAGAAAACAGATGAACCTTCTGGATCTCGAGTTTGAAGAGGAATGAGTAATATTTTACCCCATTATTTACTCTTCACATAGCAAATAGCATAAAACTACTACCTATAAAAAGCTTCTCAGCCCTGCTTACCAAAACCCATCGAACTCTAGAAAGCAAGATGCAGAACAATGTTAAAGTCTTGAAGGCAAGATACATACCTTATCTTAAGACATCTAACAGGTACATAACAAGAACATGCCATGACTACAGCAGGCCCATTAGGTGATGGGAAAGGAAGGAAGAAGGAGGACCTGCATATAGTTGGTCATGTGAAGTGATGCACAGCCAGCCCCAAAGATATGCGCTACACATGTACACCCATTTATGATGCGGAGTACTATCATTTCAGTGTGTGATGAATGCTGCCCTGGTCATGTGATTATACAGCAACCATAAGTTATGGTAACCTAAATTATGAAGCCCACTCCAAATAAAAACAGCTAACTGTAACAGAAATAAATCACTCCATTCTAAAAGCAACTAGCAAAATAAGAGTGTTAAGCAGAACAGACCCCACTTTGCAACACAAAAACCCTAAAGATATCAATAACAACAGAAAAGATGCACAGAATATCAAAGTTGATACTTATCTGGATACCTAGTAAACACTACGCACTTTGCAATCTCCCAGCTTACCAAAACATTCAAGCATGAACTAGCATTGCCCATTAAACCTAAGTGCTGTATTGTGTATCTCAAGCACTCACAACATAAAATTGTGTAAGATCTTGTCCTGGTTTTGGCAGGGATAGAGTTAATTTCCTTCCTAGTAGCTGGTACAGTGCTGTGTTTTGGATTTAGTATGAGAATAATGTTGATAACACACAGATGTTTCAGTTGTTGCTAAGTGGTGCTTACACTAGTCAAGGACTTTTCAGCTTCCCATGCTCTACTGACTGAGGAGGCTGGAGGTGCACAAGAAGCTGGGAGGGGGCACAGCCAGGACAGCTGACCCAAACTGGCCAAAGGGACATTCCATACCATGTGACGTCATGCTCAGTACATAAACTGGGGAAAGCTGGCAGGGGGGGGCTGCTGCTCGGGGACTGGCTGGGCATCAGTCAGCGGGTGGTGAGCAATTGCATTGTGCATCACTTGCTTTTTTTATTTTATTTTATTTTTTTTTAATTATTAAACTGTTTTTATCTCAACCCATGAGTTTTCTCACTTCTACTCTCCCAATTCTCTCCCCCATCCCACCGGGGGGGGGGGGGGGGGGGAGGGGGAGGCGGGGAGTGAGCGAGCAGCTCTGTGGTGCTCAGTTGCCAACTGAGGTTAAACCACAACAGATCTTCAGCACGTCTACATGAGTCCTTTACGTAGCTGATACTTAGAGACTGTTTAATATACTAATAAAGCAATTTATATTGTTTGTTCATCTTTTAAGGCATAATCATATGTACACCTTGTTACCAACTCTCAATCATGTCTTTTTTGAGATCTAATACTAGGTGACAGTATCAGACCTTACTTTTTGCATGTTTAGTTCATTATTACATCAATGATTAAAGTCCGGCCATATGCCTCACAGCACACATGTAACTGGAATTCAAGCAGTTAGTCCATTTGAACAATAGTTTATCAGATATTTTCCTTCGCTTTTCAACTTAGCAGCAGTAAGCCCCAGATTTAGTCTTGCCCCTTGACAGGATGTGATCTAATAACATTGGTGAACAGAGACATTCTCGGGTAACCTGCATAGACTCATGCAAATAAAGTATAGTCTTATTGTCCAGAACTGCCCTGCTTGCAAAACAGAACTCAGTAAGAACAATTCATATTGTCGTACTACCTGTGTGGTCACAATAGCAGCGTGATAGTTTGTGCAGCTCTCCCCACGCTGTACAGCATCCAAGTACAGTGAAGCAGCGTCGACAGCCTGCAGAGACCAGACCATCCCCAACAAGCTGTTGTGGAATTCTTCCCCTGAGACTTTCACACATGCTGGAAGAGCCACAAGGGCACCTTATTTTTGTTCACGCTACATCATGAAATTGCATATCTATTTTCTAGTAGAGACTTCTCTCAGAATGCAGAACAGCTTTGAGATCCTGTTTCTATTTCCAACTAGGAAAGAACCCAGATTCAATTGTTTTTATCCTCAGTTCCACCTTGAAGGCTTAACACGTTTCACCAATTTCAGTATTGGTGAGAGATTCTGTTGTCCCGATAAACAGATGAACAGATACTTGCGAAGAAGTGAAAGCATACAACTTGTCCTCAGGTCCTTCCTGAGTCCCACTGTGAAAACTGACATAAAACTACTTGCTTTATACTTACACTGATGTGAATGAGATACTCACTAACCTCCCCCCACTCCAGACTTACTTAAATTAAGAATTTGACTGTGTACATTTCAGCCTAGTGTTATCTCCTTGCTCTTTCAAGATTATGTGAATGACTCTGCCTACATGCAGTTTGCAAGAAGCTGTTACAGTGCCTATGTTACAGAATTACAGTTGCGGTGGCCCTGGCATTAGAGCTTGTGGATAACTGAGTCTCCAAATGCAGGAGAAAACAATCCAGAAAGAAGGTGGAGAATGCTGAGTCACAACTGACACCAACATATCTCAGTAAGTCACAGGAAAATCCCCGAGGCTGTTGCCATTTCCCCTGCTCCTCAGTGCTCCCCTGGATCTCAGCCACAGGAAGATGTCTGTACATTGCTAACAGCCAAAAAAGCGGTTTCCTCTTCTGATTTATAATCCCTTTTCTGGAATAATTTCCAGTCCTAGAAGATATCCAATTGACATTTACACACATAACACTTCCTGCAGAGCACTGTTTACAAATTAGTCATACCTTCTTCCACTAAGTAGCACATCAGAGTCCTGCCCATTAGTCACTATCCCTTCTGCAGAAGGGATATGGCCAATTACTTCTATCCAGAATAGATCAGCTGGTCATTTCTTTGGCTCCGATACAGCTATCTTACTGAAGTGACCCTGTCCCATTAGCTCAAACTTACACTTCACAAGTGGGTCTGATAACCAATGCTTAATTTTTATTTTTGATGTTAAAGCAAAGACCTCATGTGCACTAGGAAAACCAGATGCTGTTATATACATGTGTGTATATATGTGTTTGCATATGTATAGGCTTAGATTTCTCTCTTTTGGCTCTATCTAGAAGACAGGCAGTGAGAATTTCTCGTTCTCTCCATCTGCATTGTCAAAGAGATTTTCCCTTCACTTGAGGACATTCAGCAAGACCCCTACTGAAGGAGCTATTAGAGACTCCTGCTTATGTGTTCACAGCTCTCGGGACTTCAACAAAAGGAGAGGAATGTTTCTCCAGCCAAACCTCAGCAGTTTGGGAAGCTTTTTCCATTTAAAACATGGATGATAGGGAGGAAACTTCAAAATTAGTGGAATTAAAAGTTGCATGTCACTGTAAAAGCCCAATTTAGTAGATTGTGTCTTGCTTCCTGGTCTTGGGTAGGTAGAAAGAAGAAGGAAGGTAAGCAGATTCCATCCTCTTTCCCATGCTGGCGAATTCCCATGTCCTGGATTTCTACTGACAGCAAGGATCAAAGACTTACAGTTCCTTCTCCAAAACCAAATGTCATCAATCCTCCTACTTTTCTATGTTTTGTTGTATGGAGAGGAAGAATAATTCAGATCATGACCCTTCCTACACCGGCTTTGCAGTGGCTCCTAGTGACAGGGGGAGGCAGCTGCAAGCACAGAGGAGCCCTCAATAAATATCTGGCAAGTCCTGAGCCTTGTGTCCTCCATACAGGAAAAACAAACCTCTTCCCATGATTCCTTCTGTTATGTTTTCTTGCTCTTAATGCAGCTATAGTAATTGCAAGTGCTTTGAACTGTGCCTCAGTACTTGCCTGACAGCCTTAGTACCAGAAAATGTTAAAGCCAACTTAAAGCTCTCTGCATTCCAGGGATTGTATCTGCACAAAGCAGCCAGATGCTGAAAATGGTCATTCCCAGGCTTAAGATTCTTGTCTCCAAAAGCCTTTTAATATCTTGGCAAGCCGCACCAGAGACAATACCAGTACCGGAAGTATATACATGACCAAGATAAATCAGAGCCTTCCCTCCCTCCCGCTTTTAGCAACTTCTGACGCCTGTCCCACACCTCCCTCTAGTGGGAAACACATTCCCTAAGAGACTGCAACTCGGATAATGTTTGCTCTTACAGCCAGCCTGCCCTGCTGATTTTGCAGAGGCAGTTTTGCAGTCTGAAAGAAGTCTAACACCTGAACTGAGAAGACTCTGCCTGCTGCTGCTACGCTTGGATGGAAGCATGATTCTGAGGACAATTTTAAAAGCAGAAGCTATTAACACACTAAGATAAAGCAGGTAGTTGTTCACTGTTCAGCTACTGTTATAGACCATGGCTCTCATTGTATTCATTTTGTGTTCAGCTCACAACACTGAGGCTTTCAGAACTTCAAAATTTAGGGACAGATTATACCAAGGGCTTTGTTTACCACTATTTCTATACTAGCCCAAATTAACAGTTCTGCACCTATATAACCATCCCACGCACTGTGCCAAGAATTATAGCACAAAGTGCTTAAAGAGCACTTGCCACCCCAGAAGAGGTATCTTCCAAATGCTCCCAGTACAGACAAGAATGGTGTAGCAGCCCCGTGTAAACCCCTGCTACCAGATAGGTATGCTTGGATTTTTTTGTGCACTTTCCAATCTGACTCCCCAAAGGCAGAACTGAGGCTCTTTTGTGTAGAAACACAGAGAAATTACACCTAGCTCTTTGAGGTACAGTAGAGTTTTCACGTATGAGACCAGGGAACAAGAATTACGTGATCTGCTGAAGCTCCTCAGCTCCAGTCAGGAGAGGGCAGTGTCACCCTTACACAGATCGCAGCAAGGATTGCAGCCTGCCCATGCTGCAACATAACTACTGCCTCACTTACTGTACTGGGTCTGGCTGACATCCGGGTACCTTTCTTCATAGTACCCGTATGGTGCTGTGTCTTGGATTTGTGGCTAAAACAGTGTTGATAACACTTGCTATTGCTAAGCAGTGCTTGCACAGTGCCAGAGCTTTCTCTTTTTTGGACTCTATTTGCACCTCAGCAAGTAAGTTGGGGGTGGCCAAGAAGCTGGGAGGGGGCACAGCTGACTCAAACTGGCCACAGGGATACTCCATAACATGTAATATCATGCTTAGCAATAAGATGGGGGTAGAGGATGAAGAAGGCAGGGTTTCTGACTTCCAAAGTGGCCATTGCTTGGAGACTGGCTGGGTATCAGTCTGCTGATGCAAGGTGGTCAGTGACTGCCTTTGCATCACTTGGGTTTTTTTCCTCCTCTTTCTTTCCTCCTCTTTCCTTCACCTGTTAAACTGACTTTATTTTGACCCATGAGTTTTCTCACTTTTATTCTTCCTTTTTTCTCCCCCACCCCACTGTGAGGGGACAGGGAGTGAGCAGCTGTGTGGGTGCTTGGCTGCTGGCTGGAGTCAACCCACCACAGTTATTCTTCCCAACTTGTAACAGTTTCTCTAACTACAATCCCTACTTCAACACCTGTCTTTTACAGAAACACAATAGTGAAATTTGTGATTAAACTTGAACTGCTCCTGATCATTCATGTTATAAAGACTACATTCTGTCCAATTCTCCTTTACCTTAAGTAAAGTTTGCTTTACTTAAAATAGTGTCAGATTTTGAGGCTAGCATGACTAAGCGAACAGGTATTAGGGATCCATCCCTTTCTGTTCAAGTGGTAGAATCCCAAAATCTCTGTATCATGCAAAGCATATTAATATATTTTTTCCTTTGAAAACTGTTTACACAAGACTGATTTCAGACTTCAGATTCACACCCTTCCTGTTCCCAGTACAGCTCCACCGGGGAAACAGCTATTTTCTAACACATTCTTGAATTGCCTCAACGGCTAACTTTTCAACTACTTCAGAGGTATGTGCCATATTTGTCTGACAAATAATAGGAATTACAAGGTCTCTTTATAATAGGAACTAAGAAAAAGAGGACAAAAAGGAAGAGTTGAGAAAAAGTTAATTGACCTACTAATTTTTTCTTCCCCACGCTGGCTCTAAACAGAGACCTTTCTCTCAAGTAGAAAGTGACAATTTCTCATCTAACCATGGATAAACAACACTATTTACTCCTGCAAAAAATTTTATTCTGTTTTATTGAATTACCTACACACATTAACTGTGTTCTGTTTTTCTACTACCTCTACAAAAGTCCCCTCAGTGACTGATTGCATATTGAAAAAGAGTTTTACCATAAATTAATAATTTCTTCTATCTTTAGATGATCATGTTTATTTATTAGTGTATTACCACTTCTTGCTCCATGTCATTATTTGCAAGTTGTTTCTATAGTTATACATTAGAGATACATAACTGAGAAGCTATATCCTCATCAACTTACAGCAAGTTTTTGCTGTGGTCTGTTTCTCTGGTTATTTTCTAAATTGAGTCTCAGCTGCATCAAATACTTAGGTAAAAATGTAAAATCTCCTAGGCCTTATCTGCACCTGATGCCACTCTGGCTGGGATGTAAAGACTGCCTTAAAAAAACCCCCACAAAATAAAACCCTACTGCAGATACAGTTATGACTGTAGCTAAATAGCATTGGTGAAATGTAATCGTTGTCACTGCCAGCATGCGCTAGTGCTACTAACATTTATTTTTTACATCCTTTGCAGGCTGTTCCCTTTAAGAGGGATTTTTTTTTTTTTAAGTCAGAATCACTAAGCTATATCTTAAAGTACACCCAGTATAATCAGTGAACTAAGCTAGCTAGACATATACTTACTTTAAGGCTTCAGTAAGACAAGAAAAGTCTTAATGGAATACAAAATTTCTGTGGAAGTAATGGCACAGACTACAGCATAGCCTATTTACTGCAACTATCATCAGCTCTTACTGGTTTAGGAGCAGTGCATCATCCAAGGCCAAGTACTATCTAACTTACTTGAATTATGACATCTCTTCTCCCTCTAAGTCATTTGTAGATATATACAAAGTTTCAACATCTTTTCAACATAGATAAGATAGTTTTTAGGTAAAAACTCAGATCAAAGCTTATGTATTTGGTCAGGAGCCGAGAAAGCACTTTTATTACTGAGATAAAGCACACTTCTTCCCCATCATCTCTCTTACTGTAGGGATAGAGATGTTTTTACAAACCTACTTCAACTGTTTATTAAGCTAAAGCAAATGCTTCAGTAGAAGTACTACCATTGACTTCAGTGCAGATGAAACATATGTTCTAAATGATTACATACTTAAGCACTCTGTTATAGTGCAGCTGAGAAGCCCTGGCCCTGAACCTAGACACAGCTTCTTTAAAGCATCTGAATAGTTTAACTGAGAGAACAAAAGCAGTTACTTACACATCTGCACACACATGCCAAGATCTGCAGTGCTGAGTCACAGCTTAAGAGTCATCTGGTGTCACTTACCTCCAGAAATGAAGCTCAAATCCTTCACACTTATCCTTGCATTTTAAGCAGGGGGCACCAAATCCTTGCTCGTGGCCCAAGCCCATCTGTGTACAGAACAAGATGACTACAGTCAGCTTCAAGAAATATGCTGCATGAATGATCTTACTGCTGCCTTTATAGTACAGCATTCTGGGGTCCACTCACCTTTCTGTTGTACCTACATAAGTGACAGTGTTCGAACAAGCCTGTTCATAGGGTTGAGCTAGCAGGCAGAAAATTAGCCTTACCCAAAACTGAGTATTTTTCTGGTGACTTGACTCCCTAGCCCAGCTTGCTCTGCAAGCTTCACACAAGGGAAGAAGCAGATTCTTTGCAGCTCTTCCTTAGGTCTGTGGCTGTGAAACCATAGTGAGGCCATAAGACCTCAAGTCAAAGGACATTTAATCCAGCTCAGGACAAAGTGATTTGCAGTATATGACTTGGCAAAATACAGGAGATAAAGAAATAAACAGATCCCACATTTATATGCACTAACCTGGGCATCTGATAAGAATAAAAGAAAACATCTAAGTGATTAGTCTAATATTCCTGAGTATATTTGAGACTACTCTGATAGCGATTGAGAGCAGAACATACCCTTTACAATTACGTTTCAGCTGGACTAATACCAGCTTACTTTCCAAGGAGAAAGAGCAACAGCACAGCTAGTGAAAGCAATGACTATAAATGATATGCAAAGGGTTTCACAGTGAAAAGATTAAAAGGACAGACGACCAATTCATAATGCAGAAGAAATATGAGAGAATACAAAAACCAGCGCAGAGTAAAGGCCAGGTATTCACACAATATATCAACACATCAGCAAATTTAACTGAGTAACAGCCACTGGAAGTTTGAGGTGAAAAATAGACGCCAAGTGCCGTAACTTATGCATTCATATAACACAGCAAATTTAAAATGCCTCACTCCAGCTCTTTAAACCTTTGGGGAATGTTGCTCTTAAATCAGACGGATGAAGGACCATGGAACTGTGGCCATGGTTGGGTGTGCAGGCTCATGCCTAACATGCAGGGAGGAACCCATCCCCATGCTCCCACCCACTGCTCCAGCAGTGTGAGGAGCACTCCCAGTTAGCTATGGGTAGATGCAGTGGGAGCGATGGTCATCGCAAAGGAGACAACTCACCTCCGGTTTGGCTTTTACCATGAATGGAAAGTGAGCTAGAGCTGACAAGTTCTGGTACTAATCTTTGTTCTGACAACAATAATACAATGCCAGGGTTAATTAGATATGGTGATACAGTTTTATTGTTCAGAAGTTTGTGATTTACTCTGAGAAGTCATACTGCTATTGTTGTACGTACAAGGATATAAACAGCTCAACTTTCAACTTGTTTCTGTCCAAAGTGAAGGAACAGATTATTCAAGCCACTTGATCAACACAGAACACATGATAAGATGCAGGGAAGACCATGTTTTCAGTTACTTTATAATTTGAAGGATCACTGCCTCCACAGTCATTAGACATCCCTGAGGAAATTACAAAAAGCTTTCCTGCAGATTACTGGCTATTTAGGGAGAAGAGATACTTTGGCAGCTATTAAGCTACTGCTTGCAACCGCAGGGATGGACAGAGGGACACAATTATTTCTTCCTTTTTTATCTGGAAGAAGAAATACAAGCCTGCTGTGATCATGGTGACAGCTTTATCAGCCTAAGGGCTCAAGAAGTTCACATGCTATAGGCACTAACCTGAAGCCAGACCAGCAGACATCTAAAATAAACATAACTTTAAAGATTAAGTTCTCTTTCATCAACTACATTTTTGTCTATGTTGGATATATAAAGCTAACGGGTTAATAAAAGTTCATCTCCACTGAAGATGGGCATTTACAGGGGTCGTCTCATCTGGAATCCAGAGCCCTGCCATACGGACGCTGTACCTCATGCACGCACACCATACATCAGAAGACAACTGAGCACTCTTGTCAAGTCACACACAAAGAGAACAAAATGTTGACCAGATGTTCTCTAAAGAGAAAGAGGAAGCTAAAGCAACACAAAACAATCACTTTTTCTTCAGGACAGGTTGGCTTGTTTGGGGTGGATTGTTTGGGTTTTTTTGGTTGGTTTTTAAAATAATCCTCTCTAAAAAGGTGTTAAACTTAAAATGTGCTTGCACTGCCCTAAAAAACCAAAAAACCCAAACACCCAACCCTGCCCCCCCAAAAAAAAGCAAAGCCAACATTAACCCATTCTCTCTAGCTGCTACTTCAGCTACAAACTGGCATTACTTCTTTATGCTTGGGTTCCCTCCTCCTTTAAAAAGAGGGGAAGGGGGAGAAAGGGGAATAATGATAGTTATTAGTGTTGTAATTAGAAGGCTTAGAAACCTAGGATCACTTGTGTGTAGAGTGTTATTGTGCAGTACACAGAGAAATAGCCTTAACATTTCAAGAATCCCCAAAACAATCTGAAATGCAAGTATGAAAGTGAAAATGATTTTTGCAATTTTTTAATGTATCATTTCCAAGCCTCCTAACATTTAAGGGTTTTTTAAGCTAAAAATACCTCTCCAGAAGCAGACTAAGGAGAAGAAATACGTGCTGTCTAAATGTTCCACCCAAAACATACTCCCTCTCCAGAGTAAGGGGACAACAACCAGCCAGCCTACTTGCATCTTCACAGCCAGCAGTCTCAGTGCACATTTCTTCAGAAATAGAGGATTCCACATTCCCTCCCCAGTAATAAAGAGCACATCGTTAAGTAAATGCTTATGCAGCTTGAGACAAATAAACTGAACTAGCAAACGAGATAGACCTGTTTTGAAATGTATTTCTTCATTTGCTGCAAGAGAGAAAGAAGGGGATGACCTTTCTATATGCCATGTCTGGTCACCTTATGGAAAAGGTTTAGCTCAAAACTAAGGGGCACATTGAAAGCCAAATTAGATGCAATTCCAGATGCACACAGAGCCTCTGCCTTTGTTCCGACAGAGAAAATATGTGGCCGCTTGCCAAAAATAAAGATACAAAATAACAATAGATAGTCAAACTCAAGAGTGCTGTGTGCTAACAGTCAGCGCATATCAAATATTCCTCCACAGTCCTGTAGCAGGACCTGTTTCAGTGGTAAGGAAGCCTCAGCCTCAGAAGTGACCGTTTCCTCTTCAGCTGCCAATTCTGCTGTATTTGGGAAATTCAGAGAGCCTAAAGCTGCAGTGTGCTTCTTCGCTGCTGTCGCCTATGTTTAATCCCCATGCCTTCTGAAGGACACGGCCAGCTCCCTGCTGGAGCACCCAGAGATACAGAGCAGGCTGAGCAAGCACTGGAGCGGGAATGCATGCCTGAGAACAGGAGGGAATCCATTTTCCCCATAAATGGAGTCATGGGAGAAGTGGCACTGATAGGTCAGCTGAAATACTGCCAGAAGAAGGTTCCTGCCTGTCTACTGCCATTAATTTTCATTTTACAGCAAAAGCTATCTAAAACCATCTGGTATTACTAACATACCCAATACAGATTTAAATAGTCTGAGTATGGAAGATGATATAAATATCATTGAGATCATCCATTGCATGCTGCTTTCAAGGTTAAATAGTCCTCAAGGGCAAAGAACTTTAAATGGTTACAGCTAAGTGAGAATTAGTGAAAGACTGCCCCATTTCAGTTCAGACTGCAATCCAGTGTCAAAAGTTGGCTATCTTTACGTTAAAGAGCCATGTATAGAAGCTTACTGTCATCTTAAAAACCAAAATGGTTCAATTCAAGCGTCTGAGAGCTTGTTCAGATGGGCAAGAGAAACACAGCAGCTGCTATGAAATAGTTTAAAGCCTGGCTTATCAGGAGGGTTTATTGTTAAGTTTATTAAACATGACCGAGAGTGAAAGTCCAACAAATCCTGTTTCTCCCTCCTATTAATTTAAACCCACCAGCAAATGTTGAAGTCCTACTTCGTTGCAATTTTAGAATACTAATTTCAGAATTCGTATTCCTGTAAATACAGAATCTGTAAAAGCAGATTTCACAGGCCATCAGACAACAAAGCATCTCCTCACATGGGATGCTATGAAAAAAATTCATCATGGACACAAATAGATTATGGATGTAGATTAGTCTGCAGGCCAATAGAAATGCAGTTATATTGTCACGTACTGTTTCTCTTACGTGGTAAAATATGGATAAGTTTGTTAACAAGTTTGTTCCTATGTGGAACAAACTGTGCCACAGCTTACAGTGCTGGTAAAAAAAATAATGTTGTGATGAATGGAGGATTAGCTTTTTAATAGTTACAAAAAGTGTAATGTCACAGAACTCAATATTATTGTTGACAGTTACAGGAAAAACAAAGATAAGCCCTAAGTAATCTTAGATGAATTAAAACATAAGACAGAACAGTAGTTTTTCAAGCTTGCCTATATTTGCTTTTAATGAGCATAGATTATTTTAAGTTGAAAGGGTTCTCTGGAGGTCACCCAATTGCCCACAAAGAGCAGGTGCAACAAAATCAGATTTGCCCAGGGCCTCGTCCAGATGCAGATTCAACAGCCTATTACAACATTGGACCGCACAGAGGAAAGAAAATCTGTATGTTTAATCAGAATTTCTCACCTTGCAGCTTCTGCCCACTGTCTCTCATATTGTCACTGTACAGTGACTAGAGTCCGATTCTGTCTTTTCTATTCCCTCCCAATAAGCAGCTGGGCACAAGTGATACAAAGAGTATCCTGACAGAGTTCCACTGGAAATCTTTAATTACTTTAATAGGTACCATTTAATAGTCATCGCATCCAGCACAAATACAGCCCTCGAATAAAGCTAGCTGCTCTGACCTTCCTGTCCTTTTACAAAGGAGCCCCTGGGGTGCAGCAGTAAGAAGGTAAAAGAGGAACCTGTAACAAAATGCAGAAGCTCCACTTGGCATTTCTAGGTTTCATTCCCACAAGATTTCTTTTACCTCCTGTCCCACCAAGATACCAGAGCTAACTTGGGTCTTGGCTCCTTTTCCTTCCTCCCCCTGAGGGGACTCCTGTACCACCAGACAGGTGAGCTGTATTAATCTTTCACCTTGCCACAGACAGTAAGATACAATACCAGTACTTAGTCTCTGCAGAAGACCAGAAGTCCTTCCGCTGTTTGAGACCTTTCCAGAATTTGAAAGCTTGTGGCTATACAGTGAGAAAGTTGTCATTAGTGGGCTGCGATGATTAACAGCAAGCCCCAGAATAGACTTAAATCCTCTTCACTGTCCTTTTTGCAGATCTTTCTCCTGTGCCCTTGAGTGCTCCAAGGGCAGAAGTGAAAAGATCCACGCTAAAGCTATTCTTGGATTTAGCATAAAATCCCAGGGATCTTCTGGTTTGACGATTACTTAACAGTTGATCCATTTGGACATTTCAGGGGCCACATCAAGTGATATTTTTTCCCATTTCCAATGTAGGCTTGAGAAAAACACCTGTATAGCACAACAGAACGGATTTCTAGCATATGCTAATGTACCTTAGGAACTTCCAAAGAAGTCAAGGTAAAGCCAAGTATGCAAACCCCCCTCCAAAAAAAAAAAAGTGAGAACGACACATCAGAAATCTCATGTGCTGTGCATGCTTTGTTGCTGAGACCTGATCTTGTATCACTACTTTCTGTACCAGCAGAAGTCTTCTCTATTAGGGAAACACAACAAACTGGAAATTAAAATAGGTTACAGCATTTAAACTTTAAAAACAGAAGAGGTATGTTATTTCTTATGATTCCAGAATGAAAAAAACACAAAAGACATGATTATATCTGGACAATGCTCTTATAAGACTTCTACAGACACCGTATAAGAAAAGAAAAAGAGTTTCATCTGTAGTGAAGAGCAGTATCCGATGGACCACTCTGTTATTTAACATGTCTATTAAAATTGATGGCAAGTCTGTCCTAGCTTTTCTTAAAATATGCATTTAGGTTTAGGGAAAAATTGACTGGGATTAAGATGTAGACGCTTGGGTAAGGAAGTCCATTTGCACAGAAAGAAGGGTGCCAAAAAATGGTTGCATCCAAGAAAAATATTTGAAAGATGATCTGGGCAAGACCCGCAGAAGAATAAATCAAGGAGCTGCAGCAGCCTATGATAGTACAGAAGTACTAAGAATTTATTTTATTGTGATGTCTTCAACTAAATATCAAACAGCTCACAATATAAATATTTAAGACACTGCTACACAGTCTACTGTCAAAAGACTAACAGCTATTAAAGATATCTCAGCTAGAGAGAAAACAAGTGGTGTTTATTCACAAAGTCCAGTATTACGCTAGCTAAGTTTGAATGCAGTTCACACGCAGTATAACACTGTCTATAAACCTCCAATACAGCACTATTCATCACCCAATGCTGCAGAGGCATTTTCACAATACTTGCATATTTTGTTTCGACATCAGCGTTCTTGCCCAGTTGCATCTTCTAATGTTAGGTTTTCAGAAGCAGACATAGAAATCTACACATTCACTTATTAGGATCTTTAGTCATGCAGGAAAGTGCATGCTTGTTTTCAGCCAGTGCTTTTAGAAGCTGCAGCTAGACAACCTCAGACTGAAAACAAGGTACAAAGGGCGGGTTAGGCAGACTTTAAAAACCAAAGAGACCAGAAACACATGTACAGCCGTACCAGAGTACAGCTACATCTGATGTAATCTGGAATTGTCATGACAGAAGCCTCCTTACTCCCTTGACAGAAGCCTCCTTACTCCCTTGACAATTGACCCCATTCCTTTGACAAAGTCTAAGACCCTAGAGAACAGGTGTGACAAGCTCTCATCTTCACAGCCCTACTCTTCCTGCAGATCTCCAGTAACTAAGAACCTCACCAACTTTTCATGTTAGTGGAAAGTATACATTAGGGTCTTTTTTACATATACACTCTATATAAAACAAATATATAATGTGTGTATGTATATATTATATATACACCCCCCCAAACATGCATATCTATTTAGAATAATTGTAAAAATGTAATTAACTACAGCACAATATATATATTTACATCCACCCCATTACATCTGTGAACTCTGTATTTGCCAGGAAGAAGCCATTAATTTGCAAGTGTTCCACATACTTCCTTGAGGTAGAAGAAATGTGTTTTCAAGCAACTTTTACCAAAAAAATTTCGTTCACAATTGCTACTCACCATTATTATTTTACTCAGAGGAAAGGAAAAACATTTCTTTTTTTCCAGGAACACAGATCTTTGTGCCTTTAATGACAGAATACTTTTAAGTTAGTTCGTTTTCCATCTCACTATTTAATACTTGGCTTATAATGATCCATATCAAAGAAAGTTTCACCTGATCTTAGAAGTCATGCAGCCCTGCATCCAAGGAGTTTCTTGGCTTGCTATTCAGGCATTCCATAATATTTTATGGTCAAACACCTGGGGAGTACTTTCACCAGAAAAAAAAACCCCACAAAACAAAAAAGTTTAATTTAGCCTTGCTGACTTTGCCAAGCTGATATCCAGGAACGGTGGACAAAAAGTAACTAGGGGTGTGCCTTCAGACAGGTGTTCCAGAAAACAATTCACATCAATATTTTGAGGGGAAAAATCCCACCACAACATATGCAGGAAGCAGTTACTCAGTTTCCTCGTTAACAAAACTGAAGTAATTCCTCACATCTCCACACTTGTTTTCATACCTCTCCTTGCAAGCAAAACGCACCCATGAATAAGTTTGCATTTCCTTGATCTTGATATACATAAGAAACAGCAAAAAAACTCTACTATCGTGGGTTTCCATAGCAGTAACACCAAAACAAACAGTGACATCAACAGGAAGTGTAGCCCAGCAGATATTACTAAATCAAGCTTTGCAAAACACGAAAGAGTTGACTTTGCTCCTATACGTACTTTATTCACCATTCATTTATCAAAGAGCATTACAGTTGTTGACTTAACGATGTCTAGAGCACTCTATGTTTGGTTTTCCACTGTAACAGAACAAACTGAGTCTCCCGCCCATAGAAAAACCACACAGACGTTCCACATTCGAGAAGTTGCACCTCTTCCCCCAAAAAACTCCTCTGCCCTTTCGCCATTGCAATCACAAAGTTCCTTTTATAAAGCAAGTATTATACTGTGAAAGCTTGTACAGAGCAGACTCGCTGCCAGATTCTTATTTTCTCTAGTGAAGCATGAGACCATGCGGCCAGCAGGACTGCAAAGCAGGACCACGACCTACTGATTCATTTTACCAAGTTCAGGGAGGTGACAGACAGGGCAGGAATCCAGACTAGCAGAACTTTGTTATAACGGGGTCTTCAACAAAAAGCACTAAATCTTCATTTTTCCTATACCCTCAAAGCAAGCTTTGAGAACACAGCATATATTGTATTTGGGAGAAATAGTGGTCTGTTCATTGCACAAGTACTTTTCAAGCTGGAGCTAGTTTTTAGGCTTCAGCTCTGTTGTGCAATCTCTTTTTATATACAAAGCTATCTTCATGATCCTCAAATGCAACAGCAAATCCAACTCCTCCTAAGAAAAAGGAGAAAACTGTACAGTCACCCTTAAACTCCCCATCCCCTTTAAAGGGAGAGTATAACAGACAGTAAGGAATTGGACTTAGGATTTACATTGTAGCTAAAAAGACTGTCTTGCAACTGTATTTTCCCACACTATTCACTGCCAGATATATGCCAGAGTTATTTTATGTCTTTAAGAAGCATGGTGACCTGACTACAAAAAAGTTACACATAATTCCACATATATGTACATGTTCTGCATATATTCTCAGTGTTGAAAATTCAATGTGAAGTTTGTGTTTCTTGCAGACTGGTTTTCTCTTACAAGACAGCAAATACATAAGCTATTTACTGCTACAAGGATGGGTTTGAAATCGTGGCAGGTGGGGCAGTAGTTCTTCCTGCTGAAGGACAGGTAGGCTGTTTCAGCCCTAGTGGGCTTGTACTGGAGGGGGAGCAATTCCTGTCACATGAACTGTGCTAGAACTGTTAAATTTGAGGTGGGAAAATAAGATATCAACACTGAAAACAGACTTTCCTGAGCCAGTTCAGAAGTGTCTTTTCTCTTCATACAAACCCAGACACATAGATACAAATGCACTATTCACATACAGTTGCATGTTTTTCTCCAGTACAGTACCAGCCCCTTGAAAGCCAACAGCAGCTTTCCAAAGAGACAACGCAGAAGCTCACAACTGAAGAACAGATCCATGAACTGCTGACACTTGGAGAAATCTTAGAAATGTCACTTTGGAAGCTTCATCTGTTGAGTTTTCTAGAAGCAGAAAACAGCCCCATTATATTACCCTGTGCAGTTATACATTAGCAGTTGTGGGTGGGGGAAGAAATTGTTCTTTTACAGTATCAGCTGGGTGCCTGAGCCCCCACACCACACCCTGCTCCACTGGGCATTCATTTCCCTCTGCTCTGCTGAACGCCAGGGCTACAGAACAGCCAACTTCTAAACTCAGACTCTGAGTTCAGAAGAGCAAGGGAACAGCAACTTATTTGGGGACAACGTGGCAATTCCTGCTTTCTTCTGCTCAGTCTTCTTGGATCTTCCTACCCAACAGGCAGGTCAGCCACTCATTAGTCCCTAACATTTACCTTCATTTGCCAGGCAGTAAATAGGTACAAGTCACTACAAAATAAAAAGTTAACATAAGGTAGCAAGCAGATTTTGTGAAAAGACTCAAGTTATTTCGGCCCAGGGTGCAGGACACAAAGACAGGGGTGAGAACCACGATGTGTGGTTAAGTAACCCATTACTGCTGATGGACTAAAAATCTGACAGGACCATCTCCACCTCAAGACAAGTTTCTCTTAAAGGCCAAGTGGTTTACTGGTTTTGATAAACTTGACTGAAAACTTCGCAGAATGTTCTTCCACCTTTCAAGACAGAGGGAAGTTGGCAAAAAGAGAGAGAAGTAAAAGATAAGGAAACAAACAGGTTGAGAATAGGAATTAAAGGATGGAGAGATTGAAAGACATTCAGCTTTTGCAGAGTTGACGTGAACTGTTATTCATTCACTCCAGTGTACAAAACCTGAAAAGTTTTGATTAAATAAATATTGGTAGTCAAAAAAAGAAGAAAAGGATTTAGTACCAAACACACTGGTACATAGCAAAGCTTCCCAGTTCTCTCTGCATTGACTTGTCACAGATCCTTGTCTGTTCTCTTGGGAAATGAGCTTCACCCCAAGTTATAAAGAGAAAGAAGGTGATGAGGAGATGTGAACGAGGGAGGGGAGACAGAGGAAGAACAGAAGTAGTTTTCTGAACATACGTATAGCAGAAACAGAGAAAACGTGAAGCTCTTCACATCATAAGCATCTCTTAGCAGTAGTAATACTAAAGCTGAACAGAATATAAAATACAAATTACTTTCTACAAACAGAGCTTTGCTGGTTTCTTTTGTGGCACCAGCTTCCACATCTGTCTGAGCAGGTTCAGCAAAGTCTTCAAGAATCTTTGAAGTTGATGAAGGAGAAGAGTAAGAGATGACCAAAGAACAATATGACAAAAATAGTCAAATAAATTTGTAACACACACAACTACCCAATAATTACAGTGCAATTAAAAGCAGATGTTCAGCAACTACAAGTTCATTCAAACCAAGACTCCACTAGCAGCAGAATTTTATCAGTATTTCACAGCAAATATTTATTTTCACTTTAGATGGAGAAATTCTGAATAGGAATGCTCTATCTTCCACAAATATGCATCTCTCCTCCTAGAGTTCAAAAAACTTTCAGTGAACAAGCTCTGTGATGCCACCATATTAAGTTTTAAAGTGCGCTTAGAAAATATAAGCAAATCTACTCAAGAAGCTTGTTTTCATTACATAGAAGCAGTCATGCAAAGGGGACAACCCTGTGCACACAACTAGCTTCTGAAGACAGTGACAGTACTTACCTACACCCATCTATACACTGATAGCCTAATGTTGACTGGGGGATGAGATATGTAGTTTCTCCAAACCAGGACCCTCACCCAGGTGACATCATCACACGGTGACATCACTCGGAGAAAGCTGTAACTCAAGGCTATTGAAGCTAACCTGCTTCGATAGGATTCAGCCTTGACTTAACAGGTAGCGTTCCAGGCCACACAATTACTTCCATATCTGGGTCAGTTTCTAGCCTGCAAGTTGGTAAGGCATACAGGTATACAAAAGTGCATATGCATACTTTAAAACAAGTTACTACTCTTAAATATAAGAATTCAGGAATACAAGCCATGTATGGCCGTGTAACATGCATTTCAAAAGACTAGTTCTGTTATATCAATGAGGGTTACGTACAGATTTAACCCACGCTCATACACAAAGCTCCTTCTACCTTTATCAGACAGTCTCCTAACAGATACTATAGAGAAGTTCTTATTAAAAGAAGTCATTGCTTAAGTGCTGCATTTAATTTGCAAAAGCACTCGAAGCAAAGATTCAGAGGTGTCCCCCACATGAAATCAGTTTTACATATTAAGTTTTAAACAGCAAGTTTTGGAAAGAGATCTAATACAATTGGACTACTTATCACTTTCTGTTACTTATCCTTCCCTGCTTGCCAGTTTGACTCCAAACTAACTAGCCAATATGCCTTTAAAAAAAAAAACCAAACCAACCCTAAGTTTCTGTCTCAGGAGGGTAATCCATACAAACGCTGACAACACAACTAATGGGCTAGTCACATCAAAGGTCGGAAATTAAGCTTCAGCGTACCCGTGAACAGCATTCCGGTTGCACGTAATTTAGGTTTCGCACACACCTACGTACACAGGGCACATACCTGAACACAACTATTAGATCACAGCTTTTCTGGGGGACGCATGTTTTTACTTAAAAGACAGCAATGCTTGCACATAGGACAGGGGTACCCACTTGGCTACCTGGGGAACAAAACGCAGCGCCTTTATTAACGCCGGGAGCGGAGGAGAAGTTTTTTGTTCCGCTTGAGGGCGAGGCGACAGAGGTCACTTCGCAGGCAGCTCTCCCTGCCTCTCACCTTCCCCACCCCCCCCACCCCCTTTGAGATGGGGCGATGGCGCCCGAGCGGGAGGAGCAGGGCGCCCGGAGGGGCGCACCGTTCCGCGCCCGACCCCAGCGCTCGGGTCGCGACCCCAGCGGAGCCCCCGCCGCGGGCGGCAGCGGCGAGGCGGGTCCGCGGCCGCCACCCCCTGGGAGGGGGAGGCCGGCCGGCCGGGCAGGTAACTCGGCGGGCAGCCCTCACTTTACCTTTTTCACTTTACTCTCCAGGTCCATGCTGCCGCCGCGCCGTACCGTGCTCCGGGGCGGGGCGTGAGGCGGCTCCTGGTCGGCGACGCCGAGCTGCGCTGCGCTGCGCTGAGGCGAGGTAGCACCCGCCGCCGCCGCGCTCAAACTTCCGCTGCCCTGCGGCAGTGGCTGCAGCCGAACAAAGGCAGGGCGGCAGCCAATCCCCGCCCGGCCGCCCGCCGGCCCGCCAGCCAATCACCCGCCGCCGCCGCGCCGCCCTGCCCGGCCCCGCCTGCCCTGGCCGGCCCGGTGCCGGCGGCGGAGGAGCTGGGCCGGGCGGGGCGGCCCGCCTGCGGGCAGGGCTTTTGAGTCATCCCTGGCGGGATGATACGCTCATGGGGAAGGCATTTGCTGGCGCAGCGGTTTACCTTCGAGTACAGACGCCTGGAAACGCGGTGCCTCCCGAAGGAGGAAAAGGAAAAAAAAATCTCGGACTCTTATTAGATTTATTGACGCGAGCAGGAGGGGGAGGCAAGAGCGGGCGGGTCCTTGCCTTGCCGAGACTCTTCCCTCAGCGACTTCTAGACGGTGCAATGCCCGCAAGGGCCGGGTCCCAGCGTCCACCTTCCTGCCGGCGGCCCAGGAGGTTCCCTGGTGCTGGGGCTGTGCTGGGGAGAGGCTGGGCACATCTTCGTAAAAACGGTTAAAATTTCACCCTGCGGGGGCTGAGCTGTCGTTGAGGCAACGGAGGAGGGTTGGTTGTGCCCGTTTGCGCAGGGGGTGGTGGGGAGAGGGGCTGCTGTGCAGGTGGTGACAGGCTCTGCGGTGGCCCAGGCAGAATCATAGAATCATTAAGGTTGGAAAAGACCCCTAAGATCATCGAGTCCAACCGTCGACCCAACACCACCATGCCCACTAAACCATGTCCCTAAGTGCCGCATCTACATGTCTTTTATAATACTTCCAGGGATGGTGACTCAACCCCTTCCCTGGGCAGCCTGTTCCAATGTTTCACCACTCTTTCAGTAAAGAAATTTTTCCTCACATCCAGTCTGAACCTTCCCTGGCGCAACTTGAGGCCATTTCCTCAGGCATGGCAGCAGGGGCGGGTGGTGTGGTGGTTGGGGCAGGACCCCACCGTGGACCTTCTGCCCAGCCCAGGCCCCCAAGATGGTGTAGAACTGCTCTTCGATGCAAGTTCTGTGGCCTAATTCTGCTCCCTCTCACCCCCACTACATCGGGAGGAAATTACTAGTTTTGCCCAGGTGGATTTGCTTCCACGTGAATCCACTCAAGAGGTTTTGACACTCCAGAACCTGATCTCATCATGTGTTACTGCATGTTTCACAGTAGTGATTTTTTGTCTGTTCATTGAACCGAACAAAAATTTTTTCTCCTGTTGGCACTGGATGAATATTGTGAAAAAAAGTTTGATCCCAGTCTTCAAACTCATATGCACGTGATCAGTCCTGGGATGTCACTGATAATATAAAATGTTTTATATATATATAATGTATATGTAATATAAAATGACAGAATAATTAAGCATTTGCAAGACTGAATGCTTCCATAAATATTTTCTTCTTTCCTATTTCTTTTGATCTTTGGAAAAAGTAACAAACATTCAGGCTACCCTAGGCAGTGGTAGTGAATAATTTGGTAGATTATTTTGTCATTCATCTGCAGGACCTAATCTTTTCTCTCCACACAGACCAACTTTTCTCAAGTAAGTCTTAGGTCATTTTGTTTGTTCCCCAGAGACCAAATATACTTCTCTTTCAGTGTTTAATTTTTTTGTCTGCCATCACTTGCTGAAAGATGTTTGCAACAAAGCGAAAATAAGACTAGATCTGTTTGTTGTCTGTTAACAGGTAAAAGCAAAATTCTGTTTGACTTTTCAGCTGGAACAAGCATCATGGTGTATGGCATGGGCCAACTGCTCCTACCAATGAATCTATGCAGCAGACCTTGACCAAGAAGTTCAATACAAAACTAAGAGACGACGGTCTCAAGCCGTAACATTAGAAAAAATGAGAGAACGTAGACCATCAGGTAATGCTGCTGTGCTCAGTGTGTGTCTGTTCCAAAGAGAGGTGAATAATAAGGGCTGTTGCATGAATTTTGTTTGGTTGGTTTTGACATTTTGTTTTTAATTTCTTTTTCTCATCCTGTTTTGTTTGGTTTAGTGGTTCCTTCCTGCTGGTTTTGGGGGTGAAAGACAAGGGGAAGTTAGAGGGCCTGAAATGCTGGTATGCCTTGGACCAATATAGTTTGCATACTATCCATGCTCATAACTTCCTCAGACTAAGATCAAAGGACTAAGCAGGAGATTTTTCCTGTTCAGTGAATGCGCTGTCGAGTGATATAATGTAATAGTGAAAAATGCCAGCAATTACAAAGACTTGCTAGGTACCTTTGACTGTCCTAAGCAGAGAAATGAAAGTCCTTATTATATGCTTTTCATATGGGAAAGGATGTAGAAGTGTATCTTCATTTTAGGAAGCTAAAAAAAGTAAAACAAAATCTTGTATGATTTAAGTGTATTTTGCTTATTCTTATCTCCCTGAGATTAATAGCATAATCATAGTTTTGATCGTGACATTTTCCTTCTTTTTTTTTTTCTCTTACTAAGCTATGACACTGCTGGGTTAATAATAATTTCTTCTGCTTATATTTCTTGAACCTCTTGAGTTGGAGATGCTCTGGTTGTGATTTGTGCATCTTTCAATTGTGTAATTTAGTGCCAAAATACTGTAAACTTTAACAGCCTTCCTACCTTTGAATTTGTATATGAAGCCTACAAATTCATATATGTAATGGAAAACACAGACAGTAATATAAGAGTTCTCTTTTGCAAACCAGCAGATTGCTGTTGGAACGCGCTTCCTCTGAGACCTGGATCAATAAAGAATGCATTTCAAGATTCTAACTCTTTTCTGTGTTTTCTATGACTTCAATTAGTCTGGCAGAAACAACTTCCTATTCTGTGAATGTGATCCTGCATAGCTCTTCCCCTTAAGGATTCTGAAATTGCCAGGCACACAGCATTGAAATGTGCCAGGGCACAGAGCTGGGCTTTCTCATAACTGTCTAGGAAATATCAAATGCCTGTTTTAAATATTACTATTTTTTGAAGAAACAGCAAGGCGCATCCCAGCATTAACTTTCCTGCAATAACCTTCATGGAGACAACAGGCAGAAGATGGGAAGAAGCTAATGCTTCTACCATACACACTTCTGGGAACATAGACAGCGGAGAGTGGACAATCTGTCAGATTGTCTTCCTGGTTTTACAATTTTCTTTGCGCTCAGATACCATAACGATGAATGCATTTGGAGTAATTATATATCTCCAAACTTTAGATATGTAGATTACATAGGTGATTTATAAGTCCATCCCTGAATGAGAGAAAGGATAGTATCATAATGACTTAGCAATGCTGAAAATTTGTTTCTAGTAAAGCTGTTATTTAATAAACAGTTCTTTCGTTTAAACTTTGAAGCAAATACTTCAGACTAGCTTCCAGTTAAATTCTTCTGGTTGCGCTGTTTACTCAGTGCTTCATATGTTATAACTGATGACACTGTGTGCTTTTAAGATTTTTTTTCTGTAAGTATAATCTTAAGTGTAATATAAATAGAGGAGTCTGTCTTGCCTCAAAGTGGCTTAACACACTAATTTAGTTTTCAAAAAACATTTCAGTTTGAGAAAGGAATAACATTTTCCTTTTTGTTTCCATTTGAATAAAACAAGGCAATGTTACATGGAATGTCTTGGGGTAGGTCCAATTAAAAAAAAAAAAAAGAAGGGAACTTGGGTGCCTAAATCAAAAGTTGCAAATCTTAATGCATTACTGATTATCTGCTTCCCAGCTAAGCATATACTTAGTTCTCCATTGTACGTTAGTTGTTTTACTTTTTACCTACTTAGATGTGAGATTGTCTGAATGTTAGTATTGATAAAATAATTTGATACCTGTCTCATGCTTGGTCCATTCAAGATCTAGAGACTAAACTTCATTGTGTTTAGCTCTTCAGAGAGGCTGAACGTGCTAGGAAGTTTCAGACCATGCATGAAATAGAGACAGATTTAAGATCCTTACAAAATTCGGTAATGGCTATTGCTTTTTTAAAAGAATATACTGAGAAGGGGCTCTGCCCCACTTTTTCTGTAACACCCTAGTAGATAGTGAACTTGCCCCCAAGTTGGAATATGGAGTTGTAAGCTTTCCTCAGCCTCATGGGGATCCAAGCTACAGCTTCCATCTGTTAGGACTGTGGCCTAGCCACCAGACTTTGGCTACATAGTTAAACAAGATGTTTTAACTATGCTTTTAAAGTAGTGCCACTGTACAGAAGAGAAAAAGAGGTCTATTGAAATAGTGAGAGAGTAGCATGTCTATCTAAGTTACTGGGTATGCAGTCCCAAGACCTACATTAACCAGATATAGGATAAACCTACAGTTTTACAAGTGAGGAGGACTTGTTATCCAAAGAACCCTTAACACAGGCTACAGTCATGTTCTTTCTTGTTCTCCCTGTCTGTCCCTGTGAGTGTTCAGTTCTTGAAACAGTGGCAAAGCAAAACGGTGGAAAAATGTGCTGTAGCTTCATGATTATGGCACTTGCTGGGAAAATCAAAGCTTCCTTCAATCAGAAAAGGAACTTGAACCTGTATCTTCTACCTTGTGGACA
Source organism: Aptenodytes patagonicus (assembly GCF_965638725.1). NCBI lineage: Eukaryota > Metazoa > Chordata > Aves > Sphenisciformes > Spheniscidae > Aptenodytes > Aptenodytes patagonicus. The sequence continues at coordinate 28,354,087 of NC_134949.1, forward strand.
GTATTAGAGGCAGAAAGAGAAGGGGAGGGGAGAAAACAATAAAAGAAAAACCTCTTCTAAAAGGAAAGAATGAGCTGCTCTTTGTTCTTTGAAAGAACTGAGATAGGAGGAGGCTCTGTTTCCCAACAGGCAGAGATATTTTCTATCAAGTATGGGTGATTCGGATAAGTTGGGAGACAGCTGCTTGCTGACTGTGGTTCCTTTCTTGCTCAGTGTGCTTCATGGCTTGGAGTCTGTTCTGGATTATGGAACTGCTCCATGAACTCTATGTGCTTTAGATGCCCTAGCATAGAAACCAAACATTATAGTGTGTAACTTTTAGTCTTTTATGTCATTTACTGGATAGAACTCAGAAATTATGTAGTGGAGAATGGAGCTAATTCTTTAATTCATCTCTGTTTTTTAGTCCCAGTCACAAAATCAGTAGTTACAAACATGCCAACCTGAAGACGGTTCCTGCATTATTAAATCTCTAATTGAGGTAAATTTACTTAGTCCAAAAAAACCGAACACTTACTCAAAATGTATCATAAATTATATCATAAAAAAATTATAAATATGGTATCAGAAAAATACTAAGTAAAGCCAGAGATACACTTCTTGTTCTTTGAAAAGCTTATTGTATAGTAAGTTTCCATAAATATTTCATTCATGGATGAACAAGAAGCTCCTGGCAAAACTCAAAGATAAGGGTGTGTACAGAAGGTGGAAGCAGGGTCAGGTAACCTGGGAGGAATACGGAGGCACTGTCCGAGCATGCAAAGGCGTGTTTATGAAAGCCAAAGCCCACCTGGAGTTGAACCTGGCAAGTGATGTCAAAAGCAACAAGAAGGGGTTCTTAAGTACACAAGTAGCGAAAGGAAGAGTAGGGGAAATGTGGGCCTCCTGCTGAATGGGGCAGGGGCCCTGGTGATACAGGACATGGAAAAGGCTGAGGTACTGAAAGCCGTCTTCACCTCAGTCTTTATTAATGAGACTGGCCTTCAGAAATCCCAGAGACCGGGGGAAAAAGACTGGAGCAAGGAAGATGTGCCTTTGGTGGAAGAGGATCAGGTCAGGCCATACACAAGCAAACTGGACGTACGCAAGCCTATGGGCCCTGATGGGAGGTACCCATGACTGCCAAGGAAGCTGTGAGGCCAACTGATAATTTTTGATCTATCATGGTGACTGGGAGAAGTGTCTGAAGACTGGAGGAAAGCAAATGTCACTCCTATCTTCAGAAAAAGCAAGGAGGAAGACCAAGAGAACTACAGGCCAGTCAGCCTCACCTTGATCTCTGTGAAGGTGATGGAGCAGCTAATCCTGGAAACCATTTCCAGGCACATAAAGGACAAAAATATAGTCAGCATGGATTCACCAAGGGGAAGTCATGTTTGACCAACCTGATAACCGTTTATGATGAGATGACTGGCTTGGTAGATGAGAGCAGCATCTTCATTTATGGATGATGAGGCAGAGCATATCCACAGCAAGCTTGCTGATGACACAAAACTGGTAGGTGTGACTGATACACCAGAGGGTCATGCTGCCATCCAGAGGGATCTTAACAGGCTGGAGAAGTGGGCTGACAGGAACCTCATGAAGTTCAACAAGGGGAATTACAAAGTTCTGCACCTGGGGAGAAACAACCCCATGCACCAGTACATACTACGGGCTGACCAGCTGGAAAGCAGCTTTGCAGAAAAGGACCTGGGTGTCTTGGTGGACACCAAGTTGGCCATAAACCAGCGATGTGCCCTTGCAGCAAAGAAGGCGAATGGTATCCTGGGCTGCATTAGGAGGAGTGTTGCCAGCAGGTCGAGGGAGGTGATTCTTCCCCTCTACCCAGCACTGGTAAGGCCATACCCAGTGTTGTGTCCAGTTCTGGGCTCCCTGGTACAAGAGAGACAGGTATACTGGAGGGAGCCTAGTGAAGGCCAGCATGTATGATTAAGGAACTGGAGCATCTCTTATATGAGGAAAGGCTGAGAGAGCTGGGACTGTTTAGGCTGGAGAAGGCTCAGGGGGATCTCATCAATGTTTGTAAATATCTGAAGGGAGGGCACAAAGAGGACAGAGTCGGGCTCTTTTCAGTGGTGCCCAGTGACAGGGCCAGAGGCAATGGGCACAAACTGAAACACAGGAGACTCCATCAGAACATCAGAGAACACTTTTTTACTGTGAGGGTGACTGAGCATTGGCACAAGTTGTCCGGGGAGTTTGTGGAGGCTCCCTCCTTGGAGATATTCAAAAGCCATCTGGACATGGTCCTGTGCAACGTGCTGTAGGTGGCCCTGCTTCAGTAGGGGAGTTGAACCAGATGACCTCCAGAGGTCCCTGCCAACCTCAACAATTCTGTGATTCTGTGATTTGATTTTTGACAGTACTGAGAGGTGCTGTCTCACCTAAAGATGTGAAAAAATAGCAAAAGGCAAATATGATTTATTTTTAGGAATTCTGTTGTGGCAGTTTTTCCTTATTATACTTTCTGCTGGATTCTAATATTTTACTTTGATTTGGAACAGCTATCTAGACACTTGTAATTTCCATCTGAAGAGAGATCCAAAAAATTTGATGTTTATCTGTTAGCTGCATTGACTTTATCTAAGTCAATGAGTTTAACCCTTTTTTGTTGTTAAAAATTATGTCAGAAGTCTCTCAATGTCCAGTAGCAAAATTTTGAAACTAGAATTATTTGGAAATTTTATGCCAAACAGTTTTTATTTTACCATGAGAACAGGCCAGTTCTTTGAAATCAAAACTTTCAGCAGGAATTCAAACACTAGAAGTGGAATTTCTGATCACAGTGAGAGAACACAGGAAAAAGATTTCCATCTCACCTAGGATTAAGGTATTTACATGAGTTACAGAAGACCAATATCTGATCCTGCTCTGCCTGGCTCAGAGTAGAAAAATGTAACCATGGTGAATGCTTTCACTACGGGGGTAGTGAAAGGGCATTCAGTAAAGGACAAAGGGTGTTTCTGTCAGGTTTCTCACTTTCAAGGTTCTTGGTTTCATTCCAATTCAATGAAAGTCAATTTCTGATCTCTCAAAAAATTGTGGGATGGGAAATAATTTCCTATACAGCTCTCCTAATAATATAATGTTATGAGCACTTGTTTGGCTTCTTTCCCATGCAAGAGAGCTCCAGCAAATGTTCTGCAGTTCTCATATTTTCCATTAGTAATAATTTACATAAAGATTGTATATAATGTCTAAAAAGGGATAACATGAGTACCAGCTGGATAGAAACATAGTGAATCTTTGGCTATAATGTATATTTAATAACTTCAGCCTAGGCTTGCAGAGATGATGTCTAACACTATTGAAGGAAAGTAGTTACAGTATATGAGATCATGCTTTTATGACTACAAATGCCAAGGAACATTAATAGGTAATTGAATTCATTATGTGTCTGTTCATAATTACAGAATCTTACGATACTTGCCACCCATATCTGAGAAAAACAGGCCTGTTAAGTCTTAGGAAACAGGCAGTGATCATCAGCTTTCCTTCATACCAGACTCCTTTTATAGCCATCGAAAAATCTTCTGGCTTGGCTCTGCAAGCAGAAATTTTTCTCTCAAGTGGATGGAGGCTGTCATTAGGGTCATACGACTCCAAGCTGCCACTTCGATAGATCAGATGCTCTTGCTTTTTCTGTCACTGATCAAACCCACTCTTAGCCCAACCAAAAAGGTACCCATCTGAGGTCTTACCCAGTAACTTACAGCTTGTCAAAGGACTAGACTCGGTGGGAATGATTTATAGTTCCTGGTGTTCTGTATGGTATACAGTAAGAAAAATTAAAATTAGGACAATTATCTAAACTACAGTAAGTAAACTCCCTGCTTGGACTTGCTACTTCTTTTTTCAGTCCGGGAAGATTTTCTATTGCACTTTAATCCTTCTTCAGACTTAAGTGGTCTCATATAATAATATGACTTTGCTATGAGTCTAGCACTTGCTGCCTCTATTTAAATACAAGTTTAGGCCCTAATCCAGCAGATGGAAATGCTAGTTGAGATTCATAGTCATCCATGGAGAGCATTTCCCTACATTTGTGCCTTCATTTAAATTGAAAAGGTGTCATTTATATCTGTGGCAGCTGTGGAGTCTGTCACATGCAATTCACTTTGGCCATTGTATTCTGATGTTTGACTTGGAGGCCTCTGGTGTGGAGATTTTCTAGTTCTGAAACAGATGAAAAGCATGGCTCAAGAGGACTGATCTGCAGGAGTGGTATTCGCTATAAAAAAGGTGACATTGTCTCAAGAACAGATCAAGAATCAGAGCAAACTTCATTTTCAGCAAATCAAAACTAATTTTCAAAAGCTTTCAGGAAACTTGATTTCTTTCTCTGTGACAAAGGGCCTACAAAGGCATGAGTTCAGCCACAGGTTGATGCTTACATACACACTGCATTTGGTCTTTGTTAGGCCTCGTCCTACAAGTAGTTTGCCTATTTGTTTAACTTTACACAGCCACATAGTGCCAGTGACTTCAAATGGTTTATTGGCTTGCATACAATTAACAAGTGTGTTTTGGGGAGAAATAAAAAGATTTTCATGTGCTTAAAAAAATAATTCAGTAAAGGTACCTATGTAGCTGAGGAGCAATTAGAGAAGACAACTGATCATATCTAACAGGCATTTCTGAGTAAAGCAGCAGTTCTGTTTCTTCCTCCTTCCCTCCCTGCTGCCCTTTGCGCAGTCTCATGACCTTCCTTGTGCCACCTCTGGTGCTTCTCTGATTCCTTGAGTAGCCAGTTCAACTCAGTAGACCAGAAGAAATGTAGTCATCTTTTGATGAATTAGTTTCCCGTCAGCTTAGTGAGCTGAACTCGTGGAGGAAATCAAACACCAGAGAGGGCAGAAAAAGAGGGACAGGATGGTGTAGCTGGGAGCAGAGAAGTTCTCATGGAACTCTACAATGAGGGGGCCAGATAAAGGGAGAAGCAGAAATGGTAGGACTATTAAATACAGCCGTGAGACATTTTTACTACAAAATGATGTCCAGAAGGGATTAGGGATTGGACCTTGAAGATGGGACAGGCAGAGGCAAGCATGGGTGGCTGGTTGTTCAGGAGACACTCTAGAATTCATGTCTTCTATACTGTATCACCGGGAAACTGGCTGTTGCACATACCACAGAGCAAGAAACAAATCTGTGAGTCCCAAAGATTCTCAGTATGTTTGCACGCCTTGAAGTACAGTGCTGTCTAGATTCTGGCTTGTTCAATGGGCAGTAGTAAAATAATTACAGTATATAAGCTAAGGACTGAAAACCAAATCATTCATTGATCAAGCATCTAGTTCTAATGAACAATGGCTGTATTGCTGTCTCAAAGCTGTTGGATAGAGTATGATGCATGAATGCTGAAGAAAACAGAAGCTGTTGAAATTATATCTCATTTTGTGTTTTCACTTCTTCATTGCCCATATGGTGTATTTCTTCTTTTCTCTGTATGTGTTAGGCATGAAAAATTACAGCAGAATTTCTGACAGCTGTTTTATATATGCATCAGCTGTACTCCTTTACTGGTAAAGACTAAAGGATTCACAAGACATTAATAAAAAGAAACAGTATGAACAATATGGTTCATCAGATTAGAGCTTTTCATATATTTTCCTTGTTTTTTTCTATGTATGCATTCTCTTACCCTTTGCTGCTCTGTTATTTGGTTTCTATCTTCTTCCCACTCCCTTATATGGAGTGACTGAAGTCTTAGTTTACTTTTCTCATCCATGTTTTGCCTTCCTTTCTCAAAAAAAGTATTTTAATATAGCTTGATAGCATCTTGTATTTATCTGTTACTAAGGGAATATCTACAAAAAGGTACACAAGAAAAGAACGTCAGCAGTCAGTGTGCCCATGTACATGCCTACCTCTAAATGCTGTTTTCTTTCATTTCTTTCTTTGCTCATTTTTCCATTAATGACAAAATACAGTACCAATAGCCAAGGCTATCCAACACTTCCCAGTACAGGGTCTATTTTCAGTTTGTTATAACTTTGTCAAACATCAATGATTTTAGATGAAAGCTTCCCTGCCTCACATCCTACCCAGCATCTTTCTTTTTAAAAAAATTGTTTATTGTTTCTTTTTTGTTTTATTTGCTTGTGGAGGCGGAACAATAGAAGAGGGAAAGAAGTTGTTTTATTGTTAATGCCAGATAATTAAGGTGTTTCCTAGAACATGAATTGTGGAGAATATTTTGCCTTCTTTTGTCAGAGTTAAAAATTTTTTTGCCTGTTTCACTGGAAATTTTACTGACAGCTAGAGGCTCATTTTGGAGGCATTTTGAATGGAAGTTAATGGCTACATCCAGCAAACAAGCTAAGTGGATGTACTGATCTCCTCTTGGACAGTCTTGTGGTTAGGGCCTTCAACTGTAGAAGTCTGGGAGATCCTTGTCTAATACTTTGTCTTTTTATGCTGAATCTCCCACACAAATCCTGTAAGGTAAGGAAACATTCTGTCTCACCAAGTACGTACTTAAAATATTTTGTACTGAGCAGAACAGCTTTGACAAAAAATGTTCTTTTTTGGATATATCCCTTTTTGTGCAGAATCCCTGCTGTGAAGGAGCAACCCCTGCTTCTGGATAATTATCCATTCCATTTAATATGGGATAGTTGTGAGTGTAGTCACACTTAGAATATATGAACTGGGCAATTTCTATAATCCTTGGCAACTTTGTTATGCACTAGAAGATAAGGTTTGGGAAGAAAATATACCCTTCTTTCCTGGTTTTGTAAATGTCCCCTGTAAATGTCCCCCCCTTTTTTTTTTCCAGTGAAACCTATTGGTCAAGTTCAGCCCAGCTTCACAAATACCATCAGATGAAGTAAATCTGCCTTTTTGTTAAGTCAATTATTCCCTCCAAAAGTGCATCCAACTGTAAGTCTAATATTTCTAATCTGTGCAATGAATACTTGAATTTTTGCAGAAAGTAAGTCTAGGTTTTCTCTTTTCATGTTTTGTAAAGAATAGGTGAATTTGATTCTAACTTTACCATATTATAAACTTCTGAAAAATTGTGTTCACAAAAACTTGTCACAATTTGGTAGCTCAGTTTGAAACCTGTCAATACCATGTAGCTCAGCAATCATTCACCCTAGGCTCAGTAAAATGAAACAGTTACATGACTCCAAACAATGTATTGGAGATAAAAAGTTCAGAAAAATCTCAGCTAACATTCTTTAAATCTCACTGATTTCTCTTTTGAAAATCTGATGTTTATGTATAAAATATGAATAATAACTTCCTTAAACCCATATGACATTTTTAAAAAAATAAAAATTCAAGAATCCAAGAGCTTCGTATGCAGTAAGGGAGTAACTTAATAAATACCTAAAATAGATACATTACTCTGGAGCAATCAAATAGAGACTAAGTTCCAACATTTTACAATTTCCTGATGTTGGTTAAGTCAAATAACATGTATCTGTTTATTTATTCTGGACTAGCTTATCCTTCCTTTTGAGAGGATGCCTTGTTTAAACCAGATAATTCACTTAAGATTTTGATCCACTCAGATTATTAAGAGAAGTATTTCTGTTATCAGTGTGCTTTGCATCAGATGGCCAGCTACATCAAATAACAACAAATTACAGACTTGTTTTATCAAGTGCTGCTGTGCTTTTAAAGGTCTACTCAGCACTGCAAATAAAGATTCTACTCTTTCTGGCAGAAGAATGCTGCATTTTCCTTTGATTTCAATTTGCAATTCAAATCATGTCTTCAAAACGGGATTATCAAACATCAGGTCTATGCAGGATTCCTAAAACATCTTAATGCAAGTTGGCAGTCACTTATCACGCATTATTAAACAGTTTTCAAAAATCACAATGTTGTCGCTGTAATTAGAAGCCTCTTTATATTGTACTACATAAGTGGCTTGTTAATCTGAAAAGAAAGTTATTAATAGAAGGGTCTTAATTGCTATAATTACATTAAAAGTAGCCTTGTTGTGAAGTCTGAGAATGCTCTAGTTGCTTTACAGACTTTCACATCTTTGGATGATCATTATAAAATGCCAGTGATTTTGAATTAGCTTTCAGAGATAATTATTATTTAAATTGTAAACCCCATTTTAGTATAGTATAGCATAAGCATACCTTCTACTTTGAAGTTCTAGTATAACTATGGATGAAATTCTACCATGGCTGCCATCATAATTTTGGTATCAGGGTTTTTTGTGGGAAAAATAATTCGTGATTTTCTTTTCTCTTTTGAAGGGAAGGTGAATCTGGTGAGAAGCAGATCATCAAACTACAGTGAGATCTTAGAATACCACAGATTGTAATCTTGGCATACTTCAGGGGTCAGTGAAGGGAAGGTGATACTGTTCTCAAAATATTATTTTTTGTAAGTATTTTTAAGGTTCCCACCTATAAAGAAAAGTAAGAATTGAATTTGGAGAGCCAGATGGGATTTCTAGAGTAGCTGCTGCATGGATGGAAGTGGGTGCCTTGCCATTCTCAGTTATGTCCACTCTCATTCACAGAGTTACCCATGATTTGTCACTGCATACAAATGATGGAGGGGAGAAAAACTATTTCACAGAATCATTCAGATTGGAAGGGCGCTCATCTACTACAGTCTCCTAGTCAGAGCAAGATCAACACTCAGACTGTATTGCTCAGAGCTTTGTCCTCTTGCGTCTTGAAAACCTCCAAGGATAGTCTATGCAACCTCTCTGGGCAACCTGCTCCAGTGCTTAATTATACTGATAGTGAAAAATATTTTCCTTGTATGAGGTCAGGTCAATTTATGGGCACTGTCTTTCATTTTCCCACTGCACTTTAGTAAAGAGCCTGGCTCTGTCCTCTTGGTGGTCCCTAAGGTCCCCTGAAGCTGCCTTTTCTGAACAAACTGAACAAGCTCAGCTCCCTCAGCCTCTCCTCACAAGGCAAATGCACCAGCCTCTGACTATCTTGCTGGCTCTTTGCTGAACTCTCCAGTTGATCAATGTCTTGAAAGTACTGAGGGGCCCCAAACTGTATGTGGGGCTCCACACAGTGTGGGACCCCACTGGAAGTGGTTTAATGAGTGCCAAGTTGAAGGGATTAATCACTACCCTTGACATAGTGTCTGCCGTCTTTTTTTTTTTTTACAGCCCAGTACACAGTTAGCCTGAAGAACCACAGGGTTCTTCAAATTTTTTTACCCATTGTCATGGCTGAACCCTGGGCAGCAACTAAGCACCACACAGCCGCTCACTTGCTCCCACCTGGTGGGATGGAGGGGACAGGCGAAAGGGTAAAAGTGAGAAAAACCCATAGGTTGAGATAAAGACAGTTTAATAATTAAAAAGAATTAAAAAAAAATTGTAAGAAGAAAAAAACAAAGAGAAAGGAAAACGAAACCCAAGAAAAACAAACAATGCAAAAGAAAACAATTGCTCACCACCAACCAATCGATGCCCAGCCAGACCTCGAGCAACAGCAGCCCCCTCCAACCGCCACCTCCCAGTTTTTTTGCTGAGCACAACGTCATATGGTATGGAATATCCCTTTGGCTGGCTGGGATCAGCTATGTTGGCTATGCCCCCTCCAAGCTTCTTGTGCACCCCCAGCCTACTCGCTGGTGGAGCAGTGTGAGAAGCAGAAAAGGCCCTGACACAGTGCAAGAATTGCTCAGCAATAACTAAAACATCAGTGTGTTATCAGCATTATTTTCAGTACAAATCCAAAACATAGCACCATACAAGCTACTATGAAGAAATTTAACTCTATCCCAGCCAAAACCAGTATACCCATCTAGTAGTTCATCTACCTAGAGTGTAACATGGATACAAAAATGCTGTGGGAGATCTTCTCAAGGCCTCGCCACAGTCAAGGTAGATGACATCCACTGTCCTCCCCACATCCACAGATGTAGTCATTTCATCATAGGAGGCATTTGGCATTGGATTTGTTAATGATGGTATACTCTTGGTATATTCACGCTGGCTATTCCCAGTCACCTTCTTTGCCTTCTTGTGCCCATAAATAGATTGCAAGAGGACATGTTCTGTGATTGTCCCAGGGACTAAATTGTGGCTGACCAGATTGCTGTTCCTCGGATCAACAAGGTCTTATGATGAATGCAACATTAGCCGTTCTCCAGTCATCAGGACTTCTCCTGATTTCTACAGTCTTTCAGTTATGGTGCAAAGCAGCCTCACAGTGATGCTGGCACACAAGGTTCATCCACTTCCTGACCCTGATCGGGTGGTCTGTAACAAAATCCCGCTACAGTGCCACCATCAGTGGTCTCTCCTCTGACCCTGACTCACAAGTCCTCATCCAGGCTGTTGCCAATTCCAGAGAAGAGCTCCACACACAGACTGCTCCTTCACATAAAAGGCAACATCCCCTCCTCTTCTCCTCTGCCTGTCTTTTCTGCAGAGCTTGTGCCCACCCATCAGTGAGGTCCCATCATTCGAGTTGTCCCAGCACTTAGCAACTGCTCCAGTGATGTCATAGTTCTGTATCTGCATGCAGAGCTCTTATTCCTCCCAAGCTGTGTGCAGCTGTGTACGGATAGGAACTCTTGGTGTCTAATCCTTCCTGAGGGCTCTCTTGTTCCCACCACCTTGCCTCTTGTGCTAACAATTACTAACCTCTGTTCACTCACTTAACTACACTATCTTTCATGACTTTACTGAGGTGCATTGCCAAGTGGGTCACCTTCTCCAAATGGATACCGTCTTTTGCCAGCAATCCTTGTTCCTGAAACAGGGACCTGTGGTTGTCATAAGAGCCCTTTCTGTGTGAATTTGTGTGGATAGGCTCTATAGGTGTCTATGGGTGTGGATGGAGGAATAATAACCAGAAAACAGTTTGAAGAGAGAAAAAGTACATGCTGAGAAGTAGCATGTGAAGAAGGTCTTCCAGGCTCTCCACAGACTAAAGGCCCTTTTGAATCCACAAGAACTGCTAAACTCAGGACATGAAGAGTTTGCTGAATCTATACGTGGCCACTAGCTTCCGCTAGCATCAGCAATGGGTTGTGTAGCTCAGACCACATCAAGAAGCAGTGGTGGCTGCTGTATGCAGATGAATACTACAGGATTGCATATACAGCTGGTGAAAGAAAGGGCCGTTGGAGGGACTATTCTCAACATCTACGTACAAACCACTGATGCATCAATATGACACTCTGCTTCTGAGTAAGTAGCTGGGGTTGGCCTTTTAACTGTTGCTCCAACTGGTAACTGTATGTGTGTTTAAGTGAACTGTGTGAAGGAAACGTACTGTGTGAATAGTTACCTGTGATTAATAACAACAGTTTAATTAATAAAAGGTGCTCTAATAAATATTGGCTGTGACCTGCATCTCCCTCTGACTTGATCTCCTATCAGGGAAAAAGGAATTTACAGCATGGTCATAAAAGCCAAAGTACTGCTTGTGACACGAGCCATGCAGCCAGCTGGTAACTCAGAGGATGTTCAATCCTACCAGGCCCTTCCCATTCACCTGTAGGATTGGGGAAAATTCCCCTTGGATTCCCATGTCCTTCACCTTTGCCTCTTGACCTCTGTAGACCCCCTGGATCTGCTGCAGGTCTCCCTTGGTGCCTGTGTGGATGAACAATGAGAAATAATAGTCTGAGGGCATCATGACCTCCGGCAGTTTCTCCACAATGTCCTGGATCAGGTCCACAGCAAACAGCGAACCTCCCATGACAGCAGCTTCATCCCCTACATAAGGGGATCTCCAACCATTATCAGCCACCATGTTGTCTTGGTGCTAATTTCGGGCTCCAGAATCTCCCCAGTGGAGCTTGGGCCCCTTCGTTGGCTCTTAGGGCACTGTAAGCTCAGATCTAAAGGCAGAGGAGGACCTATTCTGTTGGTGCCAGAAGTCATAAGCTTCCAGTTTCCCCCACTGTGGGAGTCTCCATCCACCATGGGTTCAAGCATAGCCTCATGCCATGCTTACTCACTTCATTGTGTGGCTCAGGCTCTTGCCTCTGTAAGGTGTCTGGGAAGACCCTGCGATCTCCTCTTCCTCCTCCATGATGGTGTGCAGTCAGTCACCTCACTCCGCAACCCCTTTACCTGGCAGCCTCAACAGGGCATACCTCCCACAGATGAGGCCACCATTAACCCCAGCCCAGAGACTCCCTGCAGCCTGTCACCTGACCACAACACATCCCCTCCAGACTGCCATCAGGGTTGAGGTCTCTTATGTGCCAGGGTGCTTTCTCCAGCTGGTGACAGAGACTGCGCCATACAGCTCATCACCACCATTGCTGCACAGTCCCACGTCACCTGGAACGGGGTTTTTTTTTAAGCCTTCTTTAAACAAGCTGCCCTACTAATTACCAAATTCTGTCTGCTGCATTCCTATTTAGCAGCTAAATGGGTGTCCCCACCGTGGATGAACAGCAGATTGCTCCCTAATCAGTAAGAAGCTAATGACTAAAGAGGCAGGCGATTTTTAATCATGAACCAGCCTAAAAAAGCCTCAGTCACCCAGACGCTGTTATCTGTGGATGTTCCTAGAAGCTACAAGAAGTAGCAAGCTGAAGAAAAATAACAAGTAGAACAACCCCTGAACCAGAATAAGTAAATAAAAGAACAAATCCAGCTACTGGGGAGAAAAGAGCTACCAATGAGAGGTATATGTGGTGTAACAGCCGTGCTGCTGATAACTACCTACTTTTACCACAGATCATTGCTCAGTAGAAATCTGTCCAATCATTATTGCTCAGGTATAAATGCAGATCATAGGGTAGCCTACAACTTCTTGTATTCCCTCTGAAGACAGATACAGGTGTCTCTCATTATTAAGCAAGAGCTTTTCATTATTCAATTTTAGATGTGTAGGAGTTAAATGTATGAGTCACAGCTAGTCACTCCGAGCTCCCTTTATAGTCTATGGAAAGAAATAAGTACTACTAGTGGGTGATTCATCTGGCTTACTTAGGCACCAGTCTTAGGGTGATGTGATTCTTTAGAGACAGCAATTTCTTTTTATCTTTGATGTTTAGTTAATCACAGTCTTTCTTGTAAGATCACCCCTAGCTGTGGTGAGTATTTGCAGCCTTGAGGCCAGAGTATTTTAACTCATTTTCACAGAATCCAGAATCACAGAACCACAGAGTCACAGAACAGCTGAGCTTGGAAGGGCCTCTGGACATCTGTTAGAGCCAAGCAAAGGTGGCAGGAGGACTGTATGAATTAACATCTTAACTGAGAGTAACCATTAAATAAGGTTCCAAGAAAAGTTGCTTAGTTTGGCTATCTCATATTATTAGGCATACAACTTTCTCTTAGAGTTTTTCATCGAAAGCAAGACTATTTGTAGAAATTCAGAAGAAAGTAACTCTGAAAGCTCCTTTGGGTTGTAGAAACCCAACCAAATAGTTCAACCAAATTACTCATGGGACCCAAAGATAATCTGTGTGCTGAGTCAGTAGTATTTTGATTTATCTAGCTGTGGGCATAATGCAAAGGAGTTTAGCCAGAGGGTTTCATCTTACGTGGATGACTTTGGTTTCTTTCCCTCTTCTTCCTCCAATCCATCCTGCTTAACCCCTTCTCCCTGCTAAATTTTAATCAATGCTTGAATCAGTTAATGATGGCAATACTACTGTCTTTTGCCCTTTTATAATACTAAGGGATTGAAGTTGCATTTGACTTTGACAAAGTAATGGAGCAAAATTAAGATTTAATTACTTCTATGTGAAGCAGAAAACCAAACGAATAACATCATAGGCATCAGTTAGTCACTTACAATTAACTGTTGGTCTCCAAAGCTTCCCAGCTCATCAGTCTAAGTTTTGTAAGGTAACAACTTATGGTTGCTCTCACCCCCAGCTGTCTTCTTCCTTTTGAAAGCCACAGACTTGTTTCCAGTGAAACACTGCCCCTTTGCACTTCCCTTTCCACATTAGTTTGAGCTGATCAAACTTGGTGTTGGCAGGAAGCTGCCCAACACCTTCTGGCTCCTAGTTTCAGGGTTTTACCACCTCTCTTCTGCTGGTCTGATCCTGCAGTGAACTTTCTCATCTTCCTAAGCCTGCAGGAAACCTAGACAAGGGTAGTATTCTGCCAGTTTACCTGTTCGAATTAGTTCACTCTGCCAGTGTTGGCATCAAAGGATGGGAGGAAACAAGTGACCGGAGAGAACTGTGACACCTTTGATTTAGATAGGCCGAAGCTGTCAAAACAGCATCCTCAGGCTGTAGTTTGTGATACATCTAAATCACCACTGACTCCACCAAAGCAGTCCCCTTCCTTCTTAGCTGTGCCCATGTGCAGATTTCTGTGCCCACATTGGTGTGGATGGATCACAGCAGCCTCATTTATTATGTGGCTCTGAAAACAATTTAATTGGCACAACTCAGCAGGCATCTCAGAAAGCAAAATGGAACAAAAGGGTGATAACTTCTTACAGTGGTAAGAAATCCAGCTCTGGCAGTGCTGTTCTCTATTCGAAAAGCATACTAACCATTTCAGTTGAAATTACATACAAATAAAAACTCCAAGATGTGTCTTGCTTAAAAAGCTCCATTTTCCTAAGGGTTCAGCTTATGTAAATGAACTTGAGATTGTTACAGCTCACATGGAGAAAAAGGAGAGGTATGAGGGAACCACTGATATAAGAAGTAGCGGTATGAATAGCCCATGTTTTCCACTGCCCAAGATGGCAATCCTAAGAGCTGTTTCTAGCTCCGAAGGAACCGAGTAACTGTATGACATCAGAGAATTTATTCCTGTCATTGATTCATATATCTTTAAGTAAGTGCTGAATAAAGATGTCTTTCCCATGCCATGATTTTATTCCATGTATAAATATTTGTGTATTCAATATATAAAACATTTCAGAATTAGACCACTGTATTTTTTATGGTTTCATTAAACCATTCCCAAAATATGTGTTAAAGCAGGAAAGTCTTCCAGCCGCCTGAAGAGTTATTCTTTGTTACATAGAGAAGACATTTTATTACTTATTTTGCTTTGTCCCAAGAGTCAAAGTTAGTTTAGCTTTTGAACAAAGTCCAAAGACGAAAGTATAGTGCTAACTAAAGCTCACGGTTCTTCCATGTAAAAGCTCCATTGATAAATCTTCTTGACTAAAACAGCTCAATTTTCTGACAAGTTTATCTCACAGCTGGTATCACATTAATTGAATGAGCAGATGTGGGACTTGTTTGATTCTTTTCCCTTTTCCTTCTTTTGATTTAAAGTAATGTATAGTCATTAATATTGGTGCATTAATTATGGCAAAGTAATATATGATCTTATGGAATCAGGAAAGCCTAAAAACAGATGGCTCTCAGTAATGCATGAAACACAGATAAAAAAGGATGTCATTTTTGAAGGTCAGAGGAATATCCTGACACTGGGTATTTCTATATCAGCGTAGTGTGCACTGACCTCTTTTGTCTCAGCTGACAAAATGCAACATTCGGTGATTGTTTATGGAAGCAGAAACAGGGAAACCAATGTCTGCTGAACGGTACAAGAACTAAGTTAGGAGAGGCCTAGGAATAGGAAACACCTGTGAGAGTCAGGAAACAGCAAAGTCAATCCTCCTCGCTCCTTCAGAGGCAAGGGAAAGGTGACAGTTGTTAAAGTGGTAGCTGTAAATCCTGCAAACTGTGAGGCAGTGTGATCTACTTCAGGTCTAGTTCCACAGGCTGCTGTGTCTTTCTGTTATGTTACTTGATCTCCACAAGTTGCTCATTCATTAGTTTGATGATGAAGCCAAGGAAGGCTCTGACAGCTCAGAAATGCAAGTCTTAATTCTTGCTATGTTTTACAAGCTGAACAGCTTTTAACATAGTTTGATTTGCAAAACTCCAGCCTAAGATTGCCAGGGTAGCAGGCATAAAAATCATCTTTATTTGAAAACTGAAGAAACAAGCTCTCGCTGTTAAATATAGACTCCAGTAATGTGGTTAGGCTTGTGTATATTATGACGAAAATTAAAATGGTTGCTATGTACACTTAATTGTGATTTTTTTGTGTGTGAGTTTGTTAGTGTGGCCTATGTACAGGGGGTGCTATAGGCTAGCATTTGTACAGGAAGTATGATGAAATTGTGGGACTATTTGTGCAATATAGATTCAGTGCATCAAACGCGTTGCAGAAGTACCAGGCTAACTGTATGTGTACCAAGGTTAGGCAAGCATGTGCAGAGTATCCATGTCTGGGATTTCTGCGTGGTCAGGAGTCTAGCCATAACTCTGTGCCTTGCAATCCCCGACAGATGTACAGTACCACTCACTCTGCCTGGACACATTTTCAGTGCGAAAAGATTAAATATATCTGGGGAAACCCAAACATATGGTAACTTGTTTCCAGCATCAAGCAGATTTGAAAAGCAGGACAGGGCTGTAGAGGAGGGTCTTACAGACTTGTCAGCACCGCAGATACTATGTTACAGCCGTAGAGTTGTAGAAGCAATAAGAATATTTCATATACAATACAGCTTGTTCATTTCTGACAGTGAACCTCTCTAGTGCACAGATGGAGAGATTCCTTAGCTGTAAACATGACTGTGAAAAGTAACATATTTTCCACGCTGCTTGCAAATACATGCTTTCCGGAGATACTGAGTATTAAAACGGCATGGGGCTCAGTAACATGAAAACTTAGAGAAGGGGATTTTATCACAGTGAACCGTTGCATCAGCCATGTTGTTAGTTATGCTCATTCAATAGCCAGAGCACTGAGGTCAGCTGATTTGTCATGAAAAAAAGTTACCAGTCAGTTCACAGCGCGGCACGTTCTGTCCTTTCATTGTGGGAGGTTTGGGTTTTTTTCCTGAGAATCTAAATGGCATTTGGTTTTACTTTTGAAAGCATCTGATGTTCCTGGTGAGAAATAATACTTTTTAAATTAGAGGAATACATATGCTACCGGTGTACTGATTTTTTTTGTGTTAATTGGACGATGGGGGGGCGGTGTTGAAACACATCAAAAACATCAACTTTGTGCAAAACAGAGGACAGAAAGTTACCGTTCTCAACTAAAAAGGGGTTTGCTGCCACCTTATGGGTTTGTGAAGTATTTTTCTCCTGAAAGTAATGCAACACTATTATGAATAGTTTTTAAAATTCTTTTCCTTAATGTATAGATGATCTTGTGAGAGCCTATCCTGTCCCTAGTCTATATTTTTTTATTTTAATTTTTAATTGCATTTTAATAAAAAACCCCTGCCATATTTTTGCCTTATTTAACTGTCTCATTTGGTGCTTTAAAGGTCAATCTTCTCAGTAGATATTACACCCCACCCCAAATACACATTTTTATATTTTATTAATTGCAGCTTGTGTATATTTTTTGTCTATTATGTTGTCTATTAATTTTCTTGTGGAAATTCTTTTAAGATCTTAAATTACTGCTTTTAAAACCCTGTTAACAGCCTGGATGACAGACATTTAACTGTCTACATGCTATGCTGCTTTACATTGGTAGGCTTGCCTGTTGATGGCTGAAGGAGTTTCCTTGTATATCTACTGAAGATATACTGGTCTTGCCATGTACTCTGGAGTGCCATACATAGGGAATGCCCTTCTCTCTGGCCAGGGGTCAAGCCTTTGTAAAACTTTTTTTCTCTTAAAAGCAAATACTCATATTAAATAATAATGGTTTTCCATGCCTTTTAACATATAAGTAACTGGTCCAGATGAAATCGTGAGTCAGACAAGCTCAGACTTAAAACTGTGGACTTTTTAAGTACAAGGGAAGAAAGATCAACTACAAGCAGAACTTGAATTCTTGTATTTCTGAAAGTGTGCTTGCCATCAAAGAAAAAAAAACAAAACAAAACATGGTATTGTTTGGGACAGCTATGAGGAAGTGTGGATCTGAATTGGGGCAAAGTTTTTCTGATATACAAAAGTTTCTGACCTTAACAAGTCTTGTGTTTTCTTAGAATAAACTAGAAACTTTACAAATTTCCTAGAGAAAGAGGTTCCAGAATAGTAAATATGCCTCTAGTTAGTGCATTCACCTCATAAGGAAAGGAAAGAAATCCTGCTTCAATAAGTTTTCTCATTTGTTTATGCAAACTAAAACAGCTTCTGAAAAATAGACCAAGTCAGTGTTATCCAAGAGCTTCGTGGTTGTGTCTCTCATGTGGGAT
Organism: Aptenodytes patagonicus; assembly: GCF_965638725.1. Classification (NCBI taxonomy): domain Eukaryota; kingdom Metazoa; phylum Chordata; class Aves; order Sphenisciformes; family Spheniscidae; genus Aptenodytes; species Aptenodytes patagonicus. The sequence goes on from NC_134949.1 coordinate 28,372,167, forward strand.
GCAAGAAAGCCGGAAAGGAGGGCAGAACTGCTTCTCCGGTATTGCAATTCACACTTTAGCTCTGCCCAGAAATTCCATGGAAGTTGAAATTGGGAACTTACTGAATTTAAATATTGTTTTCATTTCTCCAAAAAAGGATTCTTTAGTGAGTCAGCATTTTCTGTTAAGCTGTTTTCCTTGAAAAGTTCTCACTCAGATTTACTCACAAACAGCTCAGTGATATTGTTGGGCTTTTCTGCAAAGCTGAAAGAAAATGGGGCAGATTGGATTGCAAAAAGTTGAATTGCAGGTAACAATTTTTCACTTCAAAAAATTTCACTTTCACTCATTTAAACCTTAATGCTGTACTTTCTCTGACTTGAAATGGTCAGTAGAGCAGATTTCAGAACTATTATGTAGGTGACAATTTTGATAAAAGAATTCTGAAAGGAATATAAACAATTAAGAAAATGCAAACATCTGGTTTTCCTGTGTTAATAATTCTAGCATGTATGTGTTCCCTCTAGTGGCTGACTGCGGGTTAGGGATGGCTACTGATGGTGCTTGGACCAATGCACACTGCAGCAGCGATTTCTTCCGAAATATGTTTCGGTACCTAACACCTTACTCCCTTCCCCCCACTGAAGCCAGAACCCTAAGCCTTTTCACTCATCATTTTTACTGTCTTCTTCATTGCAGCAGGTTGTGCCTGTTGAGGACAGTGGTGTTAGGGGGCAGTGGAGGTTGCTGTCTCTGGGGCAAAGCTGCCAAACTCTCACTGAGTAAAGGCCCGTATTAAATACACCCAGAGAGGTGAAAGGATCATGGACCTCACGCTAGCTGTAGAAATATATTCTTCTATCTAATGCTCTTCCCTGTCTTTACCTGGCTACTCATTTAAAGGAAGGTGCAGTGGGGGGTGTGGTTTGTATACACTTGTATGAATTGCAGGAATCAGGATTTATTTTCAGGGAGTTTAAAAGTATGTATGTCATGTGATAAGCCTCATGAATAAAATTGCAAGCTAGAATAGGACAACATGTATGTCACTGTATAGCTCTCACTCCAACGATATCTCCTTTTGACTTTAAAGAAATAATTATTGTTCCTGTTCTAGCAAGACATGCAGTTATTTACCACAAAGAAAAAACTTTTTATTTGTGACATAATTTGTCATTTGTCATTAAACATTTCCTTGTTAATACATGACCAAAGATAGAATTGCCTGAGTACAAAATGACTAATTCTTCCCTTATAGCTTGGTTCCTTCTTCTCCTAGACTTGGATAATTTGTGCATTCAGATAGCAGGCAATCAATGGAGAGTACATACCCATCTTTTTTAAGAAGAGGTACATATGGGGCAAATATTAGTCAAGTGAACCTATACAGGGCATCAAACTTAGAATTTCATTGCTGAAATTAGGTTTTCATCTTTGAGGGAAAAAGTGGGACAACTAGTTTGCCTAAGGCAAGCATATAATCAGTGTGGACTGGTAAGTACTGCTGGCAATGCCCAGCTATCGTGGGTTATATTCCTGCCTCTCTTTATTCCCTAGCTAGAGAATCACTAGGAAGTGCTGGGGGAGTGCCCCCCTCCCCGAGTTCCCCTCTGCCTGTCTCCTTCCTGAGGACACAACCTGTGGCGGTACCCAGCCTGCAATATCTGTATTGAATTTCTGTGTTCCTACAGATATTTTGGGAGGGACAGAGGCCATCAATACCTTGGTTGTCTCCTTGTCTTGGTAATCATATTCTTTTTCTTTTATTTCCATCTTCCTGTTTGCTGTCATTATCATGCATTTGATTTAGCTTTTAAAAATAAATGAATCTCTCTCTCCATAGACTGCTAATGAAATCAGTGTCAAAAAATGTTACATCACCTATGTTGGTTGTCTACATTGAGGACTATCAGTTGAGGCTGTATGTCTAGAGTTTTCTTTCTTCTTATGTTTAAGAAACACTATTTTCTAGCATAAGAACTCTTCCAGGGTGACAGGGACATGCAGTCCCACTGAGTGGTGGATAGGTCAGTCCTCTCCGGTGCAAGGAGGAGAGCAGCTCAAAGAACTGGCTGGGGCCAGGCAGCAGACGGGGTTTGACCTTCCTGGAGCAGGAACCGGAGCTCTGGGGCTCATGGATGTTCACTGGCCCCTTCTTGATCCTGGCATCCTTCTGCAGAGGGGCTATTGCCCCCACCCGGGGCTTTCTGCCTCGGCTCCTGGCCAAGGGCTGCCTGCAGACCCCTGAGCAGCTCCTGCTCTCTGACCCCACCCTGTCACCCCCCTCCAGCTGGGTGAGTCACCAGGGACCTGGCACGAATCCTCTGTGGTTTTGATAATGGTCAAGAACAGAGGAAATAAGTTATGTTCCCCTTCAAGGTCAGGTTGGACGGGGCTTTGAGCAACCTGATCTAGTGGAAGATGTCCCTGCCCATGGCAGGGGGGGTTGGACTAGATGATTTTTAAGGTCCTTTCCAACCCAAACCATTCTGTGACTCTGTGACTGTGATAGGAAGCTCAGACACTCCGTCCTACTGAACATGCCACTCCACTGTAAAGGTCTGCAGTAAATTTTCTTAATCCTGAGTGCTTTACAGTAGTTATCTATAAATACAGATCCAGAACAAAGAATTTTACTACCATCTAGTGATTTTGATTTAATTTTGATATAAACCTGTAAATTTAGAAGTCGTTTTTGGTATGATCAGATGACACAATGACTCAGCAGTTAAACTCCAGCATCTGCTGCAACAGCACCTCCTGGGAGTTTCTAACAAGAACTAGGTTGTTATCAGTTTATAAATTAGTCATATTGACTAAAGAGGAAGTAACCAGTAAGTAAAGTAGGGAAGCATAGAAAAACTTCCTATAACAAAAAAGATAATAACTAAAATGCCAGTAATATTTCCTTTTTCCTACTTCAGCATGACTGTTGAGGCAATCAAAAATTCTGGAGAAAGAGGCAAAGTGGTCTAAGAAGCTTTGGCTCTTAGAGGGTGCTCTAGAACGGCCTATCACAGCAGACTCCATGTAATATTACAGGCTAGAAGGTCTGGTTCATCTCTAAAGGCTTAGGAGATTTTGCTGTTGATGCTGAATGAAGGATTGGACACAAAGAATGGATATATTCATTACAGAGAAGAAATTTATTAAGCACTATTAACAGTGACTTACCAGTTTCTGCCATTTGCTGTTACTACTCTTCAGCTTCCCATGATAGCTGTTAAGGTATAAGGATTTATTTTGCGGTGAGGTTAAACTATGGAAAAGGAAGATTTTTTTTGGGGGGGAATACTTTCCCTTCAAGTTCCTTCACAAGAGTGTGCAAACCAAATGGCATGTTGAGGCGCAGCATTTGTATGCGTGGGTGGGGAGCAGGGTATCTAGTCAGGGAATTTCAGGTGAAGCAATATAATGAAACCGTGGGAGTATAGAGAAGGGTAGCGTGGGTGGAAACGAACTAAAATGACATCCTGAGGGCCGGTAACACGCATTTGATCAGATTTTGTTATGTCTAACATTAAGATGGGAATGTGGCCTTCAGTGCGCTCTCAGCAGGGGTGGGAGGAACCCAGGTGGTTCCCGTACACTCGTGGGGTACCAGCCTGGCTCCTCAGTGGCCAGTGGAAGGGCTGCAGTTTGGGCCTGACTGACAGCAGTGTGAAAACTTTGTAAACTGTCAGTGTGTATATTGGCCACTTGCATTTTGATGGCAAAACTCAGAAATAGTAAGCAAACTGGTTATAGTAAATAATTTAGAAACCAAATGTGAGGAGAGAGTTGCTAATCTTTGTGGTTATGCACTCTTGGCCTTTGGGTTTGGAAGTTGCTGGTAGGTGTTAGGAATGTCAAAACCTAAATGTTGACCCTTATCTGGGGAAGAGTAGGAGCGCTTGAGCAGAGGATTTCCTGGACAGATATGTTACTTCTTAGGAGCATGCACGAAGAAGCTCAGAAGTTATAAAGCCGGAGGTTCCGAAGAGCACTGAATTACCTGCAGATGGTAGGCTCCTACATCTACATATCCAGAAATTTTCTAACGTGCTGACATAGTTCACAGGTATGAATTAGCCCTGATCATACTACATCTGATGTTTCTAAGAAGCCCATGTACTTCAGAAATATCCAGAGCTGACTGCATCTTGAATACATTGAAGTGCATCTTAAAATTCTAAAAAAAGACAAAAAAAGTCCTGAAAATTTTCCCTGGAAAAACATTTCTTATGGAAAAAGAGAACATGCCCAAGGCAAAACCATATGCTTGACAACTTTGGACAAGACTGCCTCAAACTCAGAAAAATGGTTTGTAAACCTCCATGAAGTGAACAGTACTTTTTCCATTCAGAGATGCCATTTTTGTGTACAGTAAATGCAACATTAATGAAGAAATGAGATTTGAAATAAAGAGTTTATTTCCTCAAAGCTCCTGAATCGATCCAGAAAAATATCTAAAACTCATGTAGACAAAAAAATACATTTCAACACCAAATGCAGTAGAAGAAAAATTGGAGTCAGAGCCATTTTCAGAGCAGGGAATATGTTTTGTATCCTGAGTGTTAATACTGAAATGCCACATGCTATTTTCTGAATCTAACCGTCACAATGCTTGTTAAGTATACTCACAATTTTACTGAAAAATCTATAAAATATTATAGTCTGCAAAATGTAATACAAACTGTGTATTGATTTGCTGGAACACTTAAAGTGAATAAGGAGAGAAATCATACCCATAATTTAAGATAATGTTAAAATATTTACGTATATTAATTTTTTTGTAAATGCAGTTGACCTTATAAGGAAATACTCATCAGTTGTACTCTTTTTTGTTTAGCTTTTGGTATTGAACAGTATTGTTATTCATTAGACTAAACGTGTATTTGATTTTTTATCATATGCAGTGTTGGACACTTGCTAAAAGATACTGTGCTATTTTTCATGGCCTCTTTAGCAGAATTGTGTTAGAGGAACAGCATTTTAGAAATACCTATTGTTTCTAATTTTAAAGTAATATCCTGAAAATTCTCTGAGAGGCTGACAGTAGTCAAAATAGTTATGCTTTTACATTAGTCACAGCTTAACATTTCTGTTTAATAAATGGGAAATGAGTTTTCTGCGAAAAAGAGGAAGCGACTTTGGTTTATATAGCGTGACCTTGTCTAAGGGGAGACACAGTCGCTCATTTAGAACTGAAGGAGAACATGTTCTGTGTCTGAAAAGCCAATACAGAAAATACATACAGCAAATCATGTGCCTGCAGCATTACTGAAGGTAACATTTTTCAGAATATTTCTTCAGGAAATAGAAACAGGAAAGCAGATACTACCGATTGAAATATATTACTTATTTAAAAAAAATCAAAAGGCATAACTTCACTGCAGCAAGCTGTGAGAACTAAAATATTTTTTAATTTTGCGTTTGTATTGCAGTGATGCCCAGAGATGTTCTGAACAGGTTGGAGGTCATTGTATTGGACAAACAGGAAAAGACATTTCATTGCCATAAAATGCTTTGTATCATAGTTTAAAGGGCTAATGAAATGAGAAAACTAATGTGTTAAGGGAAAGAGTAACACTAATATCAGTGTGTTTATCTGTTTTATGAAGATGCTGTGAAGTTCATTATTATGTGTAAAGTTTTGCATGTGATATACTGGGTACATTGATGTTATTACATGGCTGTCGTAGTGTTTCACCAGGTCGGTGCTAAGATGTTTAGACACAGGTCTGGTGTTCTTGGCTGTATCATATTCTTCCATGTATGCTGCTAAAAATCACTGTTACAGCAGTGCGTGCAAATGCAGTGCTCGTTAGTTGTTGGTGCTGGCTGATGCCCTGGCCTGAGTCAGCTTCTTGTCTGTGCTCCAGCTGTGCATCCCTGTCAGTGCCGGGGGAGGGCAAAGGGAAGAGCGACAGGGGAGGGAGCCGTGGCTGTCCCTCTCCTGCCGTCCGGTGCATCCCGCAGCCAGGTCAAGGCTGATGGCTTGGTCCTGTTCAAGCTCTGGTGCCCTTCTTGGGGCCACGCTTTTCCAGTCGGGCTTTTCTGGAGGAAAGAGTTTCAGCATGTAAAACACCATGTGTGGGGGTGAAAAAATAGTTTACCGGCCTTGATCCCTCTTCTCTTGGCTTTTTGTTGTGCTTTTGATGAAAGACAGACCAGCAAATTTGGTGTGCGGTTTTGAATCTGGTGTAACTTAATGATTTCACACACAATTAGACTCTTGCACACTGACTTCCTCTCACCTCTCGATTGCAAGAAGTAGGTATAAATAGCATTGGACATAAAGTTGCATCATCATTGCTGATTTTGGTCAGAAGTTTTAGAATGGCACAGTGACAGATCCAGAACTTTATTTTCTAATTGGAATAGCTGGCCTGGGTGCAAGGTAGTAGGAAACTAATTTCCTCTCTGACAGAGTGTCAGAGGTTTCTCAAGCCAAGAAAAAGGAAGCTAGATGAAAGAGAGAGAAAAAAATAAAATGGCAGTGTGTTCTTTAAAATCTCTGACACTGAGGAGGTAACCAGGTCCTGATTTTTCCATCCCTTCTTTGGTCAATTTATATTTAAAGCCCATTATAAAAAAAAAAACCAAAAAAACAAAAACCCCAACTGATGTTTTATTGGCATTCAGATTCTGCAAATTTGATGGAGGCAAGAAGCCTATTCATGTGCTACTGTGCCCAAAGTGTCTGTAGAACTGGATGTCATACAAAAATAGGTAGAATTCTCTCTCATAGTAGAATTGCTCTCAAAAATCCAAGATGTTTTTTCTTTCCTAATAGCAGTCACTTCCCTCATATTTTCTGAAGCACTTAGAACATTGTTTTCAATTAATAGTCATAATTAATAGAAAAAATCTTGGCTTCTCAATTCATCTTCAGACCATTATCTTTTCATGACATACCTAAGATTTAAAGTAACCATTTTATTATTTTACTCTGCTAAAAATATATCGGTGATTGTTTCGGTCCATTTATCCTTGAAAGAAAATCTCTTCCAAAATAAACCCACAAAAATGGAAGGATGTATTTATAGTTACTTACATTTGAAAAGAACAATAAAGGAATATTAAAAAATAATACAATTTCAGAATGTTTATTCATATTGCATGAGTGCTACCACTGACATAAGTGGAGCTACTCAAGAAGTAAAGCACTATTAAGCATGAGCAAAGATATCAAAATCATGCCCTGAATGTATGGAAAATACGCAGTGTCCTATAATTGCTCAGTTTCTGGTAATGGCTCTGTGTATATGGAACAATGGGCGTTTAGTTGTTTTATCATAGTTTTTAGCAGCACAGGATGACAATGCTGAAATCTCCCACATCTATATTTGGACCATACTTCCTTGTTTCAAATGTCACTACGTATTTTTAGATCTAAAGAAAGGGGGATCTATATTCTTTCCACATATTGCAAAACATGTGATGTTTAAACAGGAGACCATGCATGCTCTTTTTTAATTGATCTTAAATGTAGTTATGCTTCTCCACCAGTTCCTTCTGTGGAAATAAGTCTTGGAGTCTAGAGCAAGGACTTGGCCTTCCCAGGGAGGAGATGCCCCTAAATGTGCACGCCATGGCTCCAGAGGCGCAGCCTGTGCTGAGGTTGTGCTGCGTGTCCTTGTTTCGTGCATGTGCACATTGTGTAAGCGCTGAGTCCAGTGTCACCCAACTTGCGATGTAGATTGAGTACCTGGAACTGAGTAGGCACATATAGGCAATATATGGGTGTACATGCACAGAACACATATGAACATCTACATATGTGTATACAATGCAGGATGCCTAGCTCCCCATGGCTTTGGAAGTAGCTTTGGGTGGAAAACATAATGAATCCTCTTTTCCTCTTCTCTGCTTACCCTCGATGATCAGGAGCTTTCTTCTCATGGCCTAAGAAGGAAGGAGGGCTATGCATTTACCTGAAAAAAACTGTCCTCTTAGTAGGAGAAGAGGTTATGGTAGGACTGGATGCTAAACAGCTAATTTAAAAATAAAATTTGCCGTAGCTTTAAGAAGCTTTTCTAATTTCATGTATTTGAATTCCAAAATGGTGTTTTTTCCTTGCTATTATTGTTTGGACTAATTTCTGGTGTCTTGGCCACGTTTTTATCAGTAGCTTTTTCCATAAGATTGTCTCTATGTCATGTCTGAATGACTCACTATAGTTTCGGGATCTTTGTGGCCCTTTTCCCTCTAACTTCCACTGTCTAACACAGAAAGTTTCTCTGTTTGCCTTACTTATCTGAGAATATGTAAAAAAATAAGATGCCATGTTCTTAGTAAGACTAAGGCTGTTGGGTGATAGGTAATAAAAGGACAAGGTAGAAAGGTGAAAGACGTCAAGAATAGCAATAGCTATAAGAAAAAAGTGTTTATTAAATGCAAAGCTGCTGCCTGACTTACACAATAAAATAGTATCATGATAAAATATGAACAGATAGACAAGACAGGTTTATCTTATATGTTGTAGATTTTAATGTTACCATTTTGCTTTGGTTTCATTTTACACTCAGTTTTCTTGAATATAGATATGAATAATTTCCTTATGTAAAGCATTTAGCCTGGCACTTGCATGTCATTCTCCTTTCTGATGGAATACGAGTTTTTCTTTATTCTTTATGTTTTTATGTATTTTGTTGTATCATTCTCAAAATTCTCAGAGACTCTGTTCTCTAGGTCCTGTGCATGTTGCAACATGCCTCCTACTCAATGTGGAAATCGATGGTGATTTTTCAATGCTGTGAATGCTCTAACCCCAACAGAATAACTATTTACTGATCAGATATCACTGCCTTGTTAGTAACTGAGAAATCATCCATGCCAGTTTTGTTTTATCACTAGAGCTTAAGGGCAATGTCTATGTTTGTGCTAACTTGTGGCTTTTTTTCAGTCTGCCGCTTTCACATCATTCTGCTATTTTAGAAATCACTATCTTGTTCTTGCCTAAATACTTCCATTGGCTTTTTAGAAATTAATATGCACATAGTTAAATTTCTAAGTTTGGAAATGCCCCACTGTTTTCTCTAGGTTGACTATCTGGCCTTTTTTTCCTTCTTACCACATTATTTCTGCTGCCACCCAATATGTTGATTTACAGTTATTTATTTTTTTTCCCTTTCTTCTGAACAGTCCTACTGAAAATAAGAAAGAACTTGCCTACTGGCTTTTCAGAAATGACTCAGTCTTCTCTCCTCCTAAATACATATGGTTTACTGCTATGATTTTTTCTGTCTCCTCAAGTTTCTCACCTACTTATGACACAGAATCAGAGAGAGGTGACAAAGGTGGCTTTTTGTCACTTTTTCAGTGTCCTGGTTCTGACCCATTCATTGGAAGCTATTTTTGTAACTGTAGATACCACAGTAGAGCTCCTTCATTTTTTGCTTTTTCCATTCCGACTAAGTTTTAGGAAAAAGGGTAAAGACAATATCCTGGCTCAAAAGTATGTGAGGAATCCCCTGATGGAGGAAAAATCCCCTGTTGGAATGCCTGAGCCAACTTAATGTCTCCTGAAACAGGTCTGAGGATATGATCCCATGCTGGCAAAATTTCATTTTCAGAGTGTTATGTTGACAAAAAGTGAAACTAGAGTGAAAGCACTGAGGTATAAAGTCTCTGGGGTAAAAAGTTGTGTATATTATTTTTCATGTGTAGGCACCTGAGCATCATGTGAGTGAGAGTGACTCAGAGCTGTCTTGAATTTCCTCAATTGAATAAAATACCATCACATTTACCAGTAATAGGTGCCAAGCCTGTTTTGGTAAATTCGGCTTATTTATTCTATGTTGTGGCATGTGTTAATATAAATTCTTGTTAGACAGCAAGTGTCGTGTATAGATGAATAATATTGTTTGGAGGTCTGCAGGCCCTGATAATTAGGATAGTTGAGATTAAAAGAAAATAGTCACTGTGTTAAAACCACGATGTGCAGCTTCTAAAAAACACTTACTGTTTCTAATAGTGAGACATATTTGTCTAATAAAATTAAATGGCCAGGAGAATTTTCATGTCTCTAAATATAAATATAAAGTTTATAAACATAACTATACTATTATATAATATATATAATACTTATGTATATGCATATACTTTAATATATAATATAAATATGACATAAATATAAAAATAAAGTAAAAGTAAGTGATTTCTGATTTAGCAAATAGTAGTAAACAGGTAATAGTAAAAACTGAGTTTATGCTAAGGCCTACACATGCTGCTACTGAGAAGTGTCTGGTTTTCTGTGAAGGAATTTCTACCACTGGAGCTTTTAAAAATCATATTATATGAACATCCATCAGGAATGATGTGGGTACAGCTTATCACAAAGTAGATCTGGGGAATGGATGAGGTGATTTCCTGATGACCCTTCAAGTTGTTTTCTATGATTTTGTGTAGGAGGCTCTAATGTTGTTTCTGATTTATGCTGAAGTGTTGGGAAACGAATTAGTCTGAAGCGCTTGAGAAGAAAAAAAAATGACTCTGTATACAAGACAAACAGAAAAGGTCAGATGAATGTCTAAAGAAAGCAAGATTTAAAGGCTGCTTACATGGACTTTAGGCAGATTTTTAAACTGTAAACTTTTCGTGTTTCTTCCTACTAATCTGCCATCCTGTTCAGGATCTAACAGCAGAAAATCTGGCAGCAGTCATGGGTATGTGCTCCTCAGTGTGTGCTTGGAAAAAAATTTGGCAGAGTAAAACTAGTTGCTAAAGAAGGGATGTAGTGCATGTGAATTCCCTCGCTTCCCGCCGCTTGCTAGGAGGGTTACTCACTCGGGTGCTCTGAGCTTCCTACCAGCCTCAGTTCCGCTGTTTTGCTACGGGCATCACTATTCCCATACATTAATAACTCATGGGTCAAGCTATAGATGATCACTAAATTGGCCTCAATATGTATGGATTCTAATGATACAAATAAGGAGGTGCTTTATTTTTCATTTTAGTTTGTTTTCCTTTCTCCAGCTTTTTGTGGTTCAAGTGTGATGGCATTCCTCAAAACTGGTGGTACCCCGTCAGGGAAATGGCAATACCAGTTTGCTTTAAGTGGTGCTTTTTGAAGCCCGTCCCTGTCTCAAAATTATTTAGGGGTCTATGCTTACTCCCAGCAGATTTCTCAAGTACAGTTTGTTATAGCAGAAGTACTATCTTTCATTCATAAGGACAAACCGGCCTATCTCTTTGCATCAATATTCACACTTTGCATAAGCCCGTTAGAAGATTTCCATTTTTAATGGTTTTAATTAGCATTTATGAAAAACTGTGGTTTCACATGATATAAAGCGACAGATTAAATTTGTTAAGTGGATAATAATAAAATGTGAGTTGATTTGTTTCACTGGAGTTTAAAAGGCTTTTGCTCAACGGGGCCTCCATGTTAATTCATTAAGCATGCTTTAGACCTTACGGAGATTTTTTTTTGATTTAATTAACACAGATCAAACTCCCAGGAGATTTCATGTCCTCCACAACTGTGTGTGATAGAGACAGTAATTTAAAACCTATTTATAGGTCTTTGTGTTCATTTACTTGAAAAAGGGATTAAAAAAATCTATGAGATCATTCTAATACAGCAGAAACTATTGAAGTTCTTTAGAGTAGGAGCCAAATGCATTTATAAATGACGGAAGGGCAGTGGCTAGGGCCAGGCTTCAGAGATCTGGTTTGTTTTCCTGGCTGCAACAGTGGCATCTAGTCCCTGCTACCTAAGTCAATTGTAGATTTTCTCCACTGATGATTTAATCCATGATGCATAAGCAGGCCCTTGAGTAGGGTCCCAAGACCCTGACCTCTCCCTCTCATGGTGTTCATCAGTGGGCTATGAGACCAAACTACCCATTACTTGCTCTCTGTACCAGGAACTCCTGGCTGAGCTATGGCCTAGTTTTAAGACGTGGGATGAAAACTGTAGTGTGGTTAGGGCAATCTCCCGGAGAGTTGTGGGTTGTAGGTTTCAGCCTCAGCAGACTGAGAAGGTCCCCAAAAGCTAGGTTTCACAGTTCTTGGAGCACTGTAATAATTTCTTAATATAAGAAATCACTGCTAGAGCCTTCTTTGTGCTTCTCTCAATGTGACTACTGTCATTTTTCATTGAAGTCAGTGATTTCTAAGCACATTAGATGTAGTCTGAGAATGCCTCACAGATCAGTTCCTTCCTATCTGATTTTAATAATGTTTTGGCTGGACTGAGGTATCCAGCTTCTACATAGGTGTTTCTCAGGATGATCTGAATTAGGATCAAATAGGGAAAAAAAAAATCACTTCTGCAAAAAATAATCAGAAGTGGAGAGAGAGATGCAGAGAGAGAGAAGTAATCATTGAGGAATACAATGGCAAAGAACATGACAAATATTCCAGAACAAGATTCTGTAAGTCATATGAGAACTGTGGAAGGAGATCTCAAACAGGTGTGCAGTGTCCTCTTGTCCTATGCTTGAAATTCTTCTTTTGTCACATGTACCATCATGTGACATCATATTCATCTGCACTGAATAAAACAGGGTCTTGAGGGAAAAAATAACAACATATGATCTTGCAATTAAAGAATATATCCTGTCACATACACAAAGGGTAGAAGAACAGCAATTGCATACCCTAATTGGCATACAGCATTTAAGTTGTTCTTCCAAGCCGGAGACCAGGCTGAATCTTAGTGGAAACAGGTTGGAACAGAATGAAACTCTGCTGTACTCAGGAAGTGCCATAATACCATGCTTTAAAGTCCTTTAAAGAGATGGGATTTGTTTTGGGGTTCAGACACCTGTGTGTCTACCTGAGAGCTAGCTGTCTAAACTCCCTTAAACTCAATGGAGATATGGTCAATACAGTTAGAGCTGCCTGGAGAGTGATTCAACTGACCAGCTACTCCAAGGTGAACTGAATTGCTGCCTTGATATCCACTGACTGTAATGGAAGCTTAGATACCTAACACAGTGAGCATTTCTACATATAGGCACCCAAACTGACATCTCTTAATCTTGAGCTGAACCTCAGCCAGAGAGAGTCCCCTTGATCTAGATGGTTTTTGAACAGTCACTACCTGAAGTACTTCTGTAGCAGTGTGTTTTAATCTACATGGTCTGCTGTAAAAGTAGATGAATGCTGGTTTTTTACATTTTATTTTATTACTATAATGCTGGCTACTTTATACTCTTCAGAGTCCAGTAGAGATTTTCCAGTAGTGAGTAGAATTCTGTGCGTGCTAAAAGGCTTAATGATGAGTATTTTACTATTCCACTCTCCCAGCAATTCTCCAAGAGGTGCTGATGTTATGTGATAGTAATCAGGTAGATCTGTATTTCGGTGCTGAGACATGGGATTTCTGTTATTCTGTGTTCCTATTCTTTGATAGTTAGGAAAACCTGGAGCTCTATCTCCTTTGTTGGTTTAGTCAACAACAAATAGAAAACCTGTGGGCTTGTGTTAGAAAGCTGCTGCTCCCTCAGATGAAATGTCAGCAGCGTCCTTCCCAAGTGTGATTTTATACATCTCTCAAGTTAGTTTTAAGTTGTTATTGTTACAATTATTATTATTATTATTATTCTATTCTATTGCACGTCGCAGATTTTGGCAGTATTCCTATGGGAATTGTGTGTGTTGCATTCCTTAAAATGTGCAATTATGATCCTAAAGGATCGTAAGGATTTTCTCTGCCCAGCGCTATGCCTTTCAAAAAAGCATTTATTTTGTCCTTGAAGACTGCTTTTAGGGACTCCCAGAGGATTACTGGCAATTCCTCTTCACTGCTATTAATTCTTGGGAATATTTTAATCTCCATCAAAAAAAGAAAAAAAAAGTGTAAACCAGCATATTTTAAAGGTGCGCTCCTAGACTGTAATGATTTAATACAGTGTCTGAGGCCTGCCTGAGGTCTAGCAGAACGTCTGAATGGTTTGGCAGCTTTTATGTTAGAAAAGAGAATTATGTTCAGAAGGAACTCCTAGCAAGGCAACTAACAGAGCTGTTAACATTGAACTTCTAAGGAAAATTTAATTTTTTAAAGCTAAACCAATTTAAATTAATATTTTATCCAGCAATTAAAATTCAGAAAGCTTCAGCTTCCCCAACAGTTAAACACATACTTAAGAGTGAGAGTGCAAGTAGCACAACAACTTTACCAACTTTATTCTGGACAACTGATGAAGAATCTTCCTGAATTTAGGCTTATTATTTCTATGATAGAAACACCATCTGTTCTGGAAGAAGTATTACATTTGACAGGAGAAAGAGTGTTGGTTCAGACCATCTATCAGGTTGTGCTAATAACAGTTTTTCTGAGCACTTTATTAAAATCCTAGGCACAGCAAGTTTTTCTGAGTTTTATCTTTCAAGAACGTAAGAGTTATAAAAAATAAAAATATATGATAAAACTGTGGAGTTCAGAGGGAAAATCACCCAGTCCCATCTGAACTCTGTGTCATAATACACTTTGCCTCATAGCATTATGAAATTATACTGTTTTCAACCACAAGAGCAGTAAAGACTCTATAAACTAGTCTTGTGTAGCTAGAAGGCTTTATTATAATGTACAACTTATGAGTATAGTTGGGAATTTTCAAAACACCTTCTATATGAGTGTTTATGCAGAACAAACCATGACTTTTTATCACAAAAAAAAGACATATAACTAATTATTTACCATCTTCTTTGCATTTTCATGTTCATATTTTTATCTCAATTGTTTATGCTGTTTAAAGATGTGAAATTAAAAATCCCTAAGGGTGAATGATATCTCCAACTGCCTCTATAGAAGAAAAGAATTCTTCTCATTCAGCAAATTGTAAGGAAAGACCACCTGCTCCTATTTCCTGAGGTCTGGATCCAGTAAAACATTCTATGAGTCTCCTACAGGAAAGGATTAGTACATCTTAGGCCTGTATGCAACTGGGTGTCACATATGCATACAAAATAGTATTCATGTTGGTAGTTCCTCATACAGGATCCTGGAGCTATATATGTATGTCAATCTATGCATAACTTTAAACTCATTACAGTGTTAGATATTTGGCCTGTGCATGGAGTCTTGAGTTATGGCAATTTGGATGTTCTTTTTGAGAGTGCAACTTAACTTACTGTTTTCTTTGTTTCTAATTTGTGATTTTTGAGCATTGAAGTGGTGAGATGGTGGAGGTTCTTGGAAGTAATGTATCCCCTTTTTCCAAACATCCCATATTTTGCAGAGGCACAGATGTGGCAAGGCAACACTAACCTTTTCCAGGAAAGAAGACTGTATAGTGTTTCCAGTCCTTTTTTGGCTCAGTGGATCAACTGCTTAGCAAGCCTTATAAATCATGACATGACTCCTTCCTTTTGAGGCTCCTTGAGAAGCCTCTGCAATTTCCAAAAATACTAGAGAGTGGAGGGGCAGAGCAACTACTTAGGGGGAAGCTTCTGGTAAGCAGGACTGAAAGTCATCCCATCTAATTTTCATCAAATAAATGTTAAGCATTCAGTCTAAACTTGTTGTCTAGACTTCCTCTAGAGAGAGAGAAGGGAAGAGGTAGAAAAACTCCTCCCAAGGTGAGTAATTTTATCCTCTGAAGTTTTAAAACAGAGATGAAATGAATCATTTTCTATGTCTCCATTAAGGAGCCTAGATGGCGAGCTTAGACCACACATGAACTTTCAGCAAGATGAATATAGTCTGGAAAAAGATGAGAAGGATAAATAAGGCAGAGCTCAACTCTGTAGAAGAGGATGATGAGTGGGCTTATATAGTCAATGAACTTTACCTGCTTTATGGCATCAAGACACTTGAGGCACAGAGAAAGCATATGGTTTTCTAGTAGGGACAAGACAAATCAGAGAAGTCAGGAACAGGGAGGGAAAAATTTTTAAGTGCAGCATATGACAAAAAGAAAAGCTGAGGTTTTTACCTTGTCCACCAGACGAACTCTATGGGGTATCAAAGGGGAGTTCCAGTCCAGAGGAACCTCAGAGGACCTTAGACAGTCTGCAGACAGGAAAGAGTAGAAGAAAACAGATGATCTGAGATATTTGGCGATATTTCCCCTGCTTGAAGTCTGCTGAAGGGGAACCCCCAGAGAGCTTTAGTCAGCCCACCACGTGAACTTCAGGGAGGAAATGTTCTCCTTTTACATTGTCAAACATCCCTTGTGAGCAAGTTACATTTTGAGCACTCTGAACACTATTTCTGCCACAAAAAAGTCAGAGAAATTTTGCACTGTATCAATTCAGATACTCTGTCCTAGTTTTGGAGAAAATCCAGCCAATCACAGACTTCCTCAGCTCTCAGTTTTGGAGGTATTGGGATGCTTTTGTGAATTTTAGGGTATGGAGGAGGTAAAAGTAAACCTCTGCACATTATTCAGGGAAACCTTAACTCTATGGTAACTTACCTGGCTCTGTGAGAGTTTGTTAGTCATTATAAGACACAATGAGCATGCAGAACGTATAAAAAAGATTAGTTCCTAGAAGCTGATGCGCTCTCACAGACTCCCACAGAGTTAGGACGATTGAGTATTATCTCTGCTTTGCAGACGGGGATGCTCAGACAGGCAGCTCTTCAGGGACTCGAAGGTGACACAGGAAGCCAGCAGTAAAACTGTGCTGTAAGCCCTCGTGACTTTTGGCCTAATGCCCTACCCACTTACTGCAATTTGTTTGGCTTAATTTGCTTGAGGCCTAAGTGAAGAAGTACCAAACTGTTTCTGCTTCACATAGGCCTTTCATAAGGTGCTGCCTCCAGCTAGTTGTACGTAGCAGAGGATACACACTGCTCCAGCTGGCTGACTTAAAAAAGGATGAAACAAAAAGAACCAGGGATTATATCCGGCCTATGTTTAGCCGGGACGGCTACTTGTTTTCAAGATATTTGTGATATTGATGTTCTTCTGTTTGATTTCTCTGCCTAAGCATGAGGCAACTGGGGCTGCATGTTGCTGTGGGTGGGAGAAACCGCCCCATTCAGTGAGACAGGGCGAGCAGAGCAGAAACGAGACTGCTTTCGCTGTCCTTGCATCATCTTGCCGCTCTCGTCTCCCCCATGCTGGCTGCGCCATGCCAGCACGGCATCCCCTGGCCGCTGTCCCCCTGGCCCACACCATGGCAGGGGCACAGAGGATGCCACAGCCCCCAGGCCCCCAGTGCGGACCCCAGCGTGTGGCAGGCGTCCGGCAGCACGGCCGTTCCTCCCCAGGGCCACCTGCCACCCCTCAGGCTATTCACCCCATAGCTGGAGGCGGCAGGCACAGACTGCCCTGGGGGCCCGGTTGTCCCCTGGGGAAAAGGCTTGTGGCGAAGTGGGAGTTTGCTCCCCACACCACCATCAAGGTGAGGGCAAGGGTAGGCGGTGGGGCCGGAGCCTCCCCAGGCCTGGCCCAGCCCGGCCGCAGAATGGTGGCCCTGCCTCAGCGGCAGCGTGGCTCTGAGCGGTCCCCAAGACACCAAAAACACCCCAGCCCCCAGGCCTCAGCTCTGCCTGGCCCACGTGCAACCCAGCGGCCAAGCAACAGGGCTATATAAGTGGGAAGGTGTGGAAAAGTTTTAAGACTGTGAAAATTCAGGCTGATTTGTGAGGGGTTAGTACCAAACCCTGGGCACAAGTTGCTGCTATGATCGCAATCGAGAACTTCTCGTGGGCCAGATGCTCAGCTCCCGCTAATGCATAAGGGGACTGGAAAGCTGCTGTAATGGGGTCGATGAAGATTCTCCCTGGCATGGGGGAATCCCTTCATTGCTTACATGTTAATGAAGAGAAAGCAAACAACAGAAAGTTTTGAAAATATTTCACTCTATTCTCTTTTACTCCACTTTTGACTGCTCGGTTTTTGCTTCCCTGAATCCTGTAATGTTGTTGTTTCACCAGTTTTTTGGACAGCACTGATCATCTGGACTACAGAGGAAATTATTTTGAGAGGAATAAGCTGAAAATTAGACACTTAATTGTCTTTCCAAAAACAAACCCTCCACAAACCCTCCAAGATTCCTGTCATAAAAAAGCAAAAAAAGCCTCTCAGCAGCCTTCTCAGCCAGCTCACTTTTAAGACTGCTCTTTTTCCACTGTAAAACTCGTTAGAGCCTTTTACACAAAAGAAAAAGACAAAAAAGCCTGTTTCTGGTAGCAAATAGCATCTCACTTGAGTTCTGGAAACTGAAATACCTAAGTATCTGTAGCAAATGTGTGGCAACAAGAGCACCTGGCTTTGTTTCACCGTTTCTTACATCTATTCTTTGTTAGTATTGGCAGAATTATGCCTTTTGTTGTCACAGTAAGTCCTGGTGGCTCTGCTGATGTGCCGTGAAACCACTGGAGGTTGTGGACTCCCATTTAGTGTTTACCATTGTTCCAGGGATGTGTGTGAGCTGCAGAGTAAAAGGTCACTGAGAGTACTTGCTTTGTTTTTTTTTTTTTTCTCTCTGGGACAGGAACTGCTCATCTACACAGCACTAACGTTTTACCTGATGCCCTGAGAGT
Organism: Aptenodytes patagonicus; assembly: GCF_965638725.1. Classification (NCBI taxonomy): domain Eukaryota; kingdom Metazoa; phylum Chordata; class Aves; order Sphenisciformes; family Spheniscidae; genus Aptenodytes; species Aptenodytes patagonicus. The sequence goes on from NC_134949.1 coordinate 28,390,579, forward strand.
CAGAAACATGCTGCTAGAGTGTTTCCAGTTGGAGACCTGCTGGCACCTTTTAGAAATCCTTATTGCGTCCCTGAAAGTGACAGATGCACAGCCCTTCATGGCACTGCTCTGCTGTGACAGCACTTACAGCTGAGTGAGTGCAAAACTCGAAAGCTTCACAGAGCTTACTGCATTTTCAGAAAAGCCAGACGATGGCAAGATTAGTTCTAGCTCAGCTTACCTGCTTAAAGCAGGGTCTAATATGACAGCTTTGTTTCCAGCCTCCTATGCTTTGTTGCAGGGGCCGTTTTGGGGAGGTGGGAAATGCTTAAAATGATATTTGTGATCATTCCAGATTTTGCTCTCATCTTACTTTAAAGATCCATTAAAGCTCAAATTAAGCAAGACTCCTGCTGTTAGCTCAGTCAACTGTGAATGGGTCTGTGCGACTGTTACACATCCTTTGAAAGTAAAGGAGTAACAGGAAAAAAACCTGCTAAGGCTTCCTTTTTGATATAGAAGGATTTTTACTGAAAGGATTTTCGTTTGTTTTAAGGCTTTGATTACTTAAATATTTTCAGAGAAGAAAGCATACATGATTCTTAATTGCTTCCTAAATTGGGAAGCTGCTATATCTTAAGCAGAGAATTAAATTATTGTGTTCTTCTTGAGGATCTGTGTCTTGCTAATCTTCCAGATAAAATGGAGTGAAAGTCACTAATCATGACATCTTAATAACATACACTTCAAAAGAAGTATATACCCTTTCAGATTACGACGATGCCATCGGTGAAAGCAAAACGTAATGTGACATGCTGGGGACATCTAGTGGAGAAAAAGCAAAACAGTAAAAATACACAACAGGAACGTTGCCTGCTGTTCCAGTAAAGTCAAAATGAGGACGCGCACCACTGAACAAAGGTTCATTCTATTTAAACCCTAAATTAAATGTTTCCAGACAAAAGAAAACTGTCTTTGATTTCTAGAAGAGCCAATTATGCCTTTGTAATTGCCTTTAAATAATACATTATAGTTAATTTCATTTCATTTTGGATGTAGGAGTTTATTTCATGTTTTTTTCTACAGTTTTATTTATTTGGCAAGTAAATTGTTTACATTCATTTCAGATTCCTTGCCTGCAATAAAACAAATATAATAGTTACCAAATAATAATTGCCAACTGTTTTATTAATTTTGAGATGTTTGGGTGGAAGATGTTAAAAGCGGTGCATACATGTAGATCAAATATTCCTTTCTTGTCAGAGTTAAAGCTGTCATTGAAGTTGATTTGTACCACTCATATTACCAGTGTTATTACATTTCATCTTTGACATTTTATATATGACCTTACAAGTCGACCTTACAAGTCAACTTGGTTTTGGAGCTGTACTGTCATATTAGGGAGCAAAATGCTTACTTTGACTACCCTCACCACAGATTCAGAATCCTGAGTCCTTGTCAGGAATAATTTCAAATCTCCAGGAAGTGACGTATTGTCTTGCATGGGCTCCAGTGAGACCGGTGTACCTTGAGACTGGTCAGCTGAAGGAGCCTGCAGGTTTTAGAAACTACTTGGAAGTAGTATCAAAACAATTACTGATCTGCCATTATGGTTACAGACCGGCCAAATAATATTTAATACACACAGAAACCATCTTCCCATCTATCTCACTTCACTTACATACCCAATTCACTTACAAACCCACACAGATATGTACATGCAGGCTTGTAATATGCCAAATCACTGCTTATGGGAGCAGCCTGAGGCTGATTTCAGGAGCCAAAGCCAAAGAGAACCTCCTAGTCCCAAGCAATGCTTCAGACTAGAAAGCATGGGAGGGCAGGTATTATGACATAATCATAGAATGACAGAATGGTTTGGGTTGGAAGCGACCTTTAAAGATCATCTAGTTCCAACTCCCCTGCTGCAGGCAGGGACATAATGCTGGAGTACAGCTAAATGGAGCTATGCCAAGGCCCTGTAGGGAAGTAGGACACCACCGATATGGGTTGATTTGCATTTTTATTGGTGAAAGACAGTTACATTTTTGGGCCAACAGCGGCAGTGGTTTCAGGCGGGGATGTTGGGTAGTGCCTCTGTAAAGAAGCAGAGAAGCGTAGCTTGTGTAACAACCACCTTAAGGAAGAACTGGGTTACTTTGGATCTGAAACTTGAGAGAACCAGGAAACAGATAGCAGTTCCTCAGAGGTATTGTTCGAGCTATTCTACTCAGTCTATACTATATTATTCTCAGGGCATCAAGAGATCTTTGGATAAAGGAAATGGTGCCACAGCTTTTTAATTTAGTGTAGAGGTTTTGAGGTAGTTCTTTAGAATGGGAAACTCTACAATTACTGTTAAAGGGGAAAAGTCAAATAAATGTACATGAGCCCTGAGCCTTCCCTATTGGGAGTTATAAAAAGCAGTAATCAGGAAGGCAGGTAGGTTGAGGAAGAGATATTCATATCCATATCCATATCAGTCTCAAGACTGATATCAAGAGTTATCCAGGGGTAAAATTTGCTACCTTAATTCCCCAAAACAGTGGCCTTCCTTTCTCCAGATACCATGATAATCCTCTCTCCCACAAAATGGGTTACACTAGCCTGGTTCTCACCAGTCCTGACTACTGTTTTCCAGAGACTTGTGAGAAAAATGTGTGATCGGGCAATATGACTACAGAGTTCTACTGTAAGATCAGCAAATGAAGAGACTCAATATATGATTGAAATTTGCAGGTATTGGAATCTATGGGACTGTGATAAACCGTTACTTTATCTGCTGTTTGTTTATGGGAATTGTCCTCAGAAATCTTCCCTCCGGCATCCTGCATTTTATAAGGGCTGAGGGGATAGTAAAAGCCTCTTCGGAGAAAGACTCAGTAGTGAAAGTCTGACAGTTATTTAAGTAAAATTTTAAGCTTAAGAGAAATGTAAGATATGCCAAGATTATGTGGCATATAGCTAAAACACACAGTGTTGAAGTCCAACTCTTACTCCAGTGAGAACCAGTCTGTTATGGCCTCTAAGTAGCTAAATGAGGCAAACTACCTTTTTGGGGTGTTTTTCAGATATTTCACACTGAGAGAGTTCACATTATAGTTCTGATGAAACTACATTTGAACAGGAAAAAATTTGGACCTAGTGGTGTCTGCACAGTGGATTAGGAAAAAAAGAATCAGCCTCTGTCAGACCAAATGGCACCAGAGACTGTTTCCCTGCTGTAAGCAGAGTCCCTCTTGGATCAGTTGACCTCTTTAATAGAAGGAGAGTCTGTCCTTCCATTAAATCAAAGGGAACAGAAATCAGTCCTGTAAGCAGGTGGTTGTCTCTGGGTGATGACCAAGGTCAGACTTTCTAACTCTTATATGATTTACTGGGGAAACTGCCCATGAAGTTGGAGACATTGTGAAGGTAGAGGCTAAACAAGCTGTTCAGTCTATAGCACTCCCTTGCTAGTGTTACTGGGACTCATGAAAACAGAAAGGCTTAAATTCTCAGTCTAGGACTGATGAGATTTTAGACAAGCTGCACAGGGCATTCTTTCTTATGAAAGAGTGTTATTTAAGTGTTATTGCCCTTTAGACTCAGTTTCAGCATCTGGTGAACCAACTCATTGAGGAGAATGAGGGTATTTGCCCAACGATATATTAATAGCATCTTATTTCTATCTGAGCAAAAGAAAAATATGTTCCCTGGGGTAAGGGTGGGTTGGATCACCTTCAAGATAAGGTACTGACTGCAAAAACTGAAAAATATAAAGTGGGATTATTAGGACTGGTGTATCAAAGTGACACACAGTCATATAAAGCCACATGTAGCATAGGTGGGACCTACTGAGAGTTGGTGCAGACCCCGACAGTATGCCTGGTCCCTTTTAAAACATTGGACTTGTATGGGAGATCTGTGCCCTGTTCAAATGTGGTTGGCTTAGGTAATAAAAAAGCCAACATTTTCTGAACTCATTAATGTGAAAAGTCTTTGCATGGCACTTGGAGTAGCACAACATAAAAATCCAGGTCTGGTAAGTACAGATTTTGACTAAACCTCCAGAAACTTTTTGGTCACAGATTTCTCAAAGTACTGTGCTGATGCAGAGTACTGCTAGGGCAGGAAGATAACCAGTTCTGTACTTGGGAAAATAAGAAAATCTTGCTTGCCAAGAAAGTTACGTCTAACTGTTGAAAAAGAGGGCCCTGAAATTTTTGATTCTTTAAAAGATGGGAAGCCTGACAATATTTTTGTCTAGGCACTAATCTTTTGTCCTCTGTTCTGTTTAAAACACTCACTTCTAGTATTTTAGCTGCTTGATTTGATAAAGCTGGCCATTGTTACTGCAAATTTCTTCATGTTTCTCATGTCATAAAGTAGTTTTGGAGATGCTGAAAAGTTTTTGGAAGAATAAATGAAACAGCAGTCTAGTGAAATCTTGATATAATAGAGTCAAGGTAGGGTAATTAGTACAGGACAATACTGGGGAGATTGACCAGACAGTGTGTTGGGGATTTTTCAGCCCTGTCATTCTGTTTATCAAACCTGCTCCTAAAAACTTCCAATGATGTTTTCCAAGTAGCCTATTCAAATACTTAACTATCTTCATCCTTAAAAGGTTCTTATTGGTAGCAAACCTTAATCTTTTTAGTTTTCATCACATCTGCAGAGGCCATAAAGAACAGTGGATGTCATACTAGCTATAAAGCCCTTTCATGTATTGAAAGAATATTCCCAAGTCTCCTCTAAATGTTTGGGGCTTTTTTGGGGATTAAACCAGAACATTTCTTTTAACATATCTTGCAGATCGTATTTTCTAAATCTCTTATGTTCTTATTATCTGCTGGGCTGTCTCGCAAAGGAGAGGTAATCTCTGTATTATGTTGCAGTGCCCAAAAGTGAACACTGCACTCTAGGTGACATCTCTCCTATGCTGAACAGCTCTCATGTCTTGTAGATGATAATCCTCAAAATACGTCCTGGAATGTCCTTTTGCAATAGTATCACATTCTTGACTTAAATTAAATGTCTGATTCACTGAAAGCCCAGAGCCTTTTTTTTTCAGTATTGCTGACTAGTCAGCTATTCCCCTGTTGTATTTATGCATTTGAATGTTCCTTACTAAGCACTTTACTTAGCCTTTATTGAATTTCATCATGTTGATTTCAAGCTGTGCCTTTTGTTTATTAACATTACTTAAAATTTAAATCCTATTCTGCTGACCATTTGAAACCTGTTCCAGTTTGAACTTCTCTGCAAATGTTACAAGTATGCTCTCTAGTAGTCATCCAAGGTGTTGAGGAACACACTGAATGCAGCCTACAATGGATGTCTGCAGCCTGTCGCTTGATATCTGCTGACAGTCAGACAGATAATTTTTGATAACTACCTAGTGAGTGCTTTTTTTTTTCCTGGGTAGTTACACACCTATTTCATGATGTTTGTCTATATGTACTCTGCATTTGTCTATTTTGCTAGCAAGAATGATATTTAAAACAGTGTCAGTAGCTTTACTAAGTGCAGTGTATATCAAATATCTGATCAAATCTTGCCCTTTGTGAGTGTTGAAGCAAAGATGATACTAACTTTTCAGCCTGAACTATCTGCTGTTCTCTTTCCTTCCTTGTTAAGCAACAGGCATTCTTTTCCTTGCTGTCTTCCCATTTCTAAAATATTTTTCTTGTTGCATTTTATGTTTCTTGTTAGATGAAACACATATTAACTTTGATCTGTGCTGCATCTTATTCCTTCAGTCTCTTTTACATCCATACCTGTAGGTCCTTCTTCCTGGTTTTGTATTTATATTTATATTTTTCTGCTTTCCTTTTTCTTTTCCTGGCCCTTAAAAAGTTTTTGATGGAGCCATATTGGTCTCTTACTATGCTCCATATGTTTCCTTTGCATCACGACGATCTGCTATTGTATCTTTAAAATAGTCCCTTTCAGTAACTGCGAACTCTCTTGCAGTCTTTTTTCCCTTAGAATATCTTCCCAAGAGACCCTACCTTCCAGTTCCCTCAGTTTGATGAAGACTGCTTTTTTGAACTCCATTGTCCTTATTCTGCTGCTCTCATTCCTCCCTTTCTTTAGATTTATGAACTCTATAGTTTTGTAATCACTTTAACTGAAATTACCTTCTACCTCCAGCTTCTCAACCAGATCCTCCCTATTAGTCAGAATCGGTTCTAAAACAGCTGCAAGCTTCTCAGTACCTTCTTCCATCTTCCTAAAAGAAAGCTGTCCTCAATCCTGAAAGCCTACTGAACTTTCTTCATCCTGACGTTATTTTCCAGCATATATCTTGTATAATTCAAGTCTCCCATTACTACAAGTAAGAGGGCACCCTTTGGATGCTTCTATTAGTTGCAAAAAAACCCACCCAAAAAAGCACCAAAACCCACTCTTCTATGTCCTTCTGATGAGGTTATTTCTAGCAGGTCCCTATTATGACATTGCCTTTATTTTTTTCATTTTACCTTTTCCTTGAGATGCTCAAGGCACCTCTCACCTCTTCTGGAAGTTGAGCAAGGATCTACATTTTTGATGTACAGTGTGGCATCTTCTTTTTTTTCCCCAGAGCCTGTCTTTCATAAACAAAGTGTACTCCTTTATCCCAGCAGTTAGAGGAAATAGCATGGAAACATGACCATAACACAGCAGTCATAGACAGCTGCTTAGTCCGACTGGGACTGTTTCTGTCTCACGTTCAATCGTTACCTTAGTTCTAGGGAATCAGAAGACTTCAGAAACGTCCTCAGTTTTGTCATACCCTTATCTGTGATTTTTCATCTAAATAAAAGGTTTAACAAGTTTGAGGCTTAGTAAAGTTGGAAAATTATTTTATTGAGCAAAATGCCTTTAACAATTTACACCATACACAATCGTGGTGAGAATTCCTACCTTAAGCCTAGAGCTAACTGGTATTAACTGGCTGATTTTTTTTTTTTTTTCCCTTTCAAAAGTCCAGCCTATTCCTGCTGCAGTAGGCTCTCTTTAGCTCTGAGTAAAATTATTTGCAAAGCTACAGAAATCTTCATAAAATTGATGTACCTCTCTAACCTAGTAGTGGTTATTTGGATTACCTGGGCTATCAACAAGCCACACCAGTCCACTGACATCACCCTGCCCAACACTGAAAGAGCTTTTTATGTTTTCATGATGGAAAATACAGCTTTTCCCTGTCTGGTAAGTTTTAATCCAAACAGCAAGTGATGCCAGCTACAGGGCTCCCCTGGGATTATTCCATGATTATGGAAACTACTTCAGAACATTTATCATTGTCCCAGAATTTGTTCCTGGTGTCTTTGATTCACCTGCACTGAAAAAACACAGAATCACTGAATGGTTGAACTTGAAGGACCTCTGGGGATCACCTAGTCCACCTTCCCTGCTCAGAACAGGGTCAGCTACAGCACATTGCCCATGGCCACATCCAGTTGGCTTTTGAATATCTCCAAGGATGGTGACTCCACAACCTCCCCAGGCAACCCGCTCCAGTGTTTGAACAGTAAAAAAGTTTTTCCTTATGTTTAATTGGAATTTCCTATATTTCAGCTTGTGCCCACTGTCTCTTGGGCCTGTCACTTGGCACCACTAAGAAGAGTCTGACTCGCTCTTCTTTAATCCCCACCATCAGGCATTTAGTCTTCTCCAGGTTGACCAGTCCCAGCCCTCTCAGCCTCTTCACATAGCTCATATCAATCCCTTCATCATCTTCATGGTCTTCTGATGTACTCCCTCCAGTATGCCTGTGTCATTCTTGCACTGAGGAGCCCAGGACTGGACCCAGCACTCCAGCTGTGGCCTTCCCAGTGCTGAGGAGATCACACCCTAGACTTGCAGGCAATGTGATGCTCTTCCTGATGCAGCCCAGGAGAGACTGTTAGCCTTCCTTGCTGTAAGGGCTCATTGCTGCCTCATTGTCTACCAGAATCCCCAGGGCCTTCTCTGCAAAGCTCCTTTCCCACCAGTCATCCCCCAGCCTGTACTAGTGGATGCGGTTTTTCTCCCCAGGGCTATTTACCTTTACTTGAACTTCTTGGATTCTTGTCGGCCCATTTCTCCAGGTTGCCGTGGTCCCTCAGAAAGGCAGCACAACAATCTAGTGTATCAACCACTCCTCCCAGTTTTGTATCTTCTTCAGTCTTGCTAAGGGTGCAGCCTGTCCTGTCATCTAGGTCATTAATGAAGGTGTTGTGGCCAGCAGGTTGAGGGAGGTGATTCTGCCCCTCTACTCTGCTCTGGTGAGACCCCACCTGGAGTACTGCTCTGGAGTCCTCAGCATAAGAAAGACATGGACCTGTTGGAGCGGGTCCAGAGGAGGGCCATGAAAATGATCAGGGGATGGAAGATCTCTCGTATGAAGAAAGGCTGAGAGAGTTGGGGTTGTTCAGCCTGGAGAAGAGGCAGCTTCAGGGAGACCTTATTGCAGCCTATCAGTACTTAAAGGGGGCTTATAAAAAAGATGGCGGCAAACTTTTTAGCAGGGCCTGTTGTGACAGGACAAGGGGGAATGGCTTTAAACTAAAGGGGGATAGATTGAGACTAGATATAAGGAAGAATTTTTTTACGCTGAGGGTGGTGAAACACTGGCACAGGTTGCTCAGAGAGGTGGTGGATGCCCCATCCCTGGAAACATTCAAGGTCAGGTTGGAGGGGGCTCTGAGCAACCTGACCTAGTTGAAGATGTCCCTGCCTGTGGCAGGGGGGTTGGACTGGATGACCTTTAAAGGTCCCTTCCAGCCCAAACTATTCTATGATTCTATGATTCTATGTTAAACCATATTGGACCCACTATTGACCCCTGGGGGACACTGCTAACAGCTGGCCTCCAGCTGGACTTTGTGCCACTTTGAGTCCAGCATTTCAGACTGTTTTTAGCCAACCTCACTATGCGCTTGTCTAGGCTGAACTTCATCCTTTTGTCTATGAGTGTGCTATGGCAGACAGTTTTGAAAGCCTTACTGAAGTCAAGATAGGCATCCACTGTTCTCCCCTTCTTCACCAAGGTAGTCGTATCACTGTAGAAGGCTATCAGGTTGGCCAGACATCATTTCCTCTTTGTAAATCCGTGATGACTACTTCCAGTCACCTTCCTGTGCTTAACTTCTTTGTAAATAGCTTCCAGAAGGATTTGCTCCATCAGCTTCACAGGGATCGAGGTGAGGTTGACTAGTCTGTTTTCCCCTGGATCCTCCTTCTTGCCCTTCTTGAAGGTAGTAGTGGCATTTGCTTTCTTCCAGGAAAGATAATCAAGAGTGGCCTCGCAATGACATGCTATTAAGTCATCTGCACTTATTTATGTCCAGTTTTGAAATGTTCCCTAATCTGATCCTTCTCCAACAAGGGTAGGTCTTGTTGCTCCAGAAAAATGCCGTAACAAGAGTTGCCAGAGTGTGATGGGGTGACCGGTCTAATGGTATACAGCCCATTTTCAGGTGGCGATGTGTTCACAAAACAGCCTTTTTTTTTTTGTTAGAGTTCACTTTAATGTAGGCTATATTATTTATTTCAGCCTTAATTTTAAAAATCAGACAGAAATACCCCACCATAAAATCCAATCCAATGATCTTTCTTATGAAAAACATAAGCCCAGTCAAATTCAAATGCATAAATTATATCCTCTAACAAAGCTTGTTTATTCATATAAAGTTAGGAGGAGTCATATTATAATACGAAATTGTCTCCTGAGGAATATGGTAGAACATTAACTTCATTCTGAACAGGACTGAATAAAATATTGTTCTTTGTGTAGAAATATAGAACAAGACATATTAACAAGAGAGTACTCGATGACCATTCACTGATCCATACGTGTACACAGGATTTTTTAAAATAAGTAGGGATGTTGTGAATATAATTCTGCCTATTTATTTGGAATACTGAAAAATATAATTGGTATTTACATGTCTGTTCCTCTTAGAATGCAAGGTAGAAAGTTTTCCTATAAATTTAAGATTATTTCGATTTGAAAGATTTACACCAGGGGTAATGCAAGAATTGGCTGACAACTTTTTTTTTTTTTTACTGTGCCCTTTTGAGAAACTCTCTGCAGCCCAAGAAATCAGAATGAAATTTCAAAAAGAATCTTCTAGATTGGAACATCATATCCTAGATCCAGGAATTTCCTTGCTTTGTAGAATACACGGCAGCAACCAGGAATGGTTAACTGGCTGTGGCTTCATTTTCTCCAGATAATGGAGTGGTTCATACTTCTGGAAAATATCCAGTACAATATTAAACAAATGAGTGAGATAATTCCTCAGCTTCAGTTCTCCCACCTGCTTCTGCAGATGAGTAGCTGTCGCTGGGGGCTATGGATACAGGGAATGCTGCTTCTGTGTCATTGCAGTCCTTTCCATCACTCCCAGAGCCCATGACTACCCTGAATAGTTTGGACCCCAGAGTTCTGGAAACAGAGATAGCCAGGATGGGAGAGCAAGAATGGCGATTTATAGCAGGCTTCCCCCAAGAAGGGTGGATATCTTTTCAGATGCCCATACGCAGTGCTCCAGTAGCAGCATGCTGGCAGTCCCCGTGGACAGGGGGTCTGCTCAGGTGTGGGGTGGTCCCTGCAGGATGTGTGCCCGCAGAAGGCACAGGAGCACAGGGGAGCATTCTGCTGGGCAAAGCTATCCTTGGGCTCATGAGTCAGAACACTGAGCTTTTCTCCCCTTAAAAGGCAAGATTTAGTACTTTCTCTCCAAGAGGTCCCTGTCTGCCCTCTCTCCTTACTAGAAAAGCCTGAGAGAGGCTAAAAGAAGTGCTGACTTCATTACTTGGACCAAAATCAATGGGAGCAGAACCAGGCTCTCTGGGGGTTTAGATAGGTTTGGATTTACAAAATGTATACTTTGTACACAAAGTGTACAAATGTATTTCATTGAAAATGAAATACAAGTAATGATGCCATAATTTTTTATTCAGTAGCTGTCTGAAAAAAACACAGTTGGTTGTAATGCAAATATGCCAACCCATACAGACTTTCTTTCCAGGTATATGCCTTATGTATTAAAAGCTAATGCCCTTACAGTGCCTTCTAACAATTTGCATACACTGAATCCACTATGTAGAGCAAAAAATATGACTTGATAATGAATTGCACACACTCAAAAAAGAAGGTATGCAAAATAAACACATCAACTAGCTGAATACTAATTACCTATAAGCAAAATCTGGAGACACTCAGTATGCAGAACCAATCAGTTATTGCAGTGAACACCTATAACTAATTTCCTCCAGGAAGAAAATTTTCCATTAGCTTTAGTGAATTTATACCCATTATAGAAAGGTTGTAGCTAAATAAATATTATTTTAGTTTAATTGGATTAAAAATTAGAAATGCAAATTCTGGTGCACCATGTCTCTAAGTCCTTGTCTCCCTTTTTATGGTAATACCCTTCTAATGGTTTAAGCCTATGAAGAAAAAACACTGAAGATTTTAACTAGCAGCTTTGCAGGGGGGCAGAAAGGAGCAAAGAAGATTTAGTGGTGAAAAGAGCAAATAAATAGGTGCTCCAAGATTAAAAAGAGGGTAGAAGTGCATGCTGAGCTGTTGAAAGACCTCTCTGTGTTTAAAGAAAAATATTGTTTGGTTCTTTCACCAGTGCATGATCAAAATAAGAGGTACAAATTAGTTCATGGCTGCTGAAGCTACAAAACATCATGCAGAGAGCTGTCTTTGGGAACGTTTTAATGAGGAGAAGAGGTCATCAGACTGTGACATTGCTTTTCAGAATTCTTCAAGAACAACACAGACTTCCTGTTCCAAATGTGGTAAAGAATAAAACAACCTTAGTAGTAATCGTACAACTTTTGAACCGTGTTCCTTGGAAATACTGTACCGTGCTCATTTTGTAGCTTTAGTTAGCTATCTCAAAGGAACTCTTCCATATTTTCCATGTGCCCTTATTTCAAAAGTACAGTGAAATGGTAGAGCTTCAACAAGGATTATATTTATAAAATAAAGTTTTATTCAGTCTTCTGAAGAGATTTTAATGTTTTCATTGCTCTAGGTGAAATGGTACACTGTGGCTCTGTTCATTAACATTTAGCATCAGTGCAAAAATCAAGGATTACCACATACAGTTTGAAAGGACATCCAAAATGACTTTGAAATTAAATTCACTACAATCTTAGTTTTGCAGCATTTCAAACATGATTTTAAAATGTATAAGTTAAGCAAATGGCATTCCGGGTCAAATATCCCCAGCCCCCTAAGAAGTCCCACATAGAATGTAATTATTTAAATTTGTGTCATACTGTATATGCTGATTAGGATTAAGAAGTCTGCTGTAAATTTAATAAATAAGATGTATACTACAGTGCAGTTATTGGAGAAAAGCTTCTTTGAGGATATTTAGAGAGACTATTAGCAGTGAGAAGATACTGGTGAGTCAAATAATTATTCTAAGTTATGGGCATCATTAGCAGAAGTCTCACAACTGGAATGGCTTCAGGATTGCCAATAATTATAAAAATGCCAGTAACTAGCAATTGACAGTGGTTTTTACTCCTGATAAACAATTGCTCCTGTGAAAGAAATAGGTATCAAAATCATGATTTCTAAACCTCTTTTTCAAAGGTTTCTAACAGTAAGAAAGAATACAAATATATGTCAGATAATGTTCATGAATCAGGTGCTATAGTTAATAATTTGGCTAAAAACTGACTTACTTATCTATTCATTAAAATAGAAAGAGCTGTATTACAAACCAACCCTTTTTCTTTTTAGAATAGTTGTAATAAAATTGCATTTGGAAAAGCATCAGCAACAACAATACAAAGCTGGTGTAGATGGACTATTGCTGCTGCCATAGAAATTCCATTGTAATTCTTTCATTGCATATTCTTTTAAATTATAATCATTATGTTAAGAGAAGAAAGGATAACATAAACCATACTGTATGCCACCTGTCTCTTCCTTTTCCACCAAATAAAGGGAGAAAATGGATTTGGTAACTGTCTTCTGTAATCAGAAAGGAAATCTCTGTCATAGTGGTTTAACTCCCCCCTTTTTTCAGGTGTAAAGAGCACTGGCAACTGTCTGCCATCTGAAGTATGTAATTCTAACCTGAATATTGAAGGTCTACAAAAGAAACATATATGTATTTGTTAACAAAGGCCAGTAACTGTCATTGCCATACATTTTAGTAATAAATATTTATTTTTATGCCATTAATCTTACAACTTAAAATATTAATGATTACCAGGTCATCGCACCTTGCAACATTCTCCCATGAATCAGTTTACTTAAGCATTTGCACTGATTTTATGTTCTGTGGTATAGTTTTCTTCTCTTTCACATGAGGTACTAAGTAGGCATTTGGAAATATTTTAGTTGTCTGTTTCACCTCTAAAAAAATCTCAGTGCAAATTTTTCCCACAAAGGCTAACAAGTTTGTTGGTTTTCAGTTAAAACCTTTAATCCTGTTTGAATGGATTGATGTCTTTTTCCTTGATTTACCAGATTCTTCTGTCAGTGATTAGGGCCTGGGAGTTTGGGCTAATCTGAGATTTCTCCTCTTCCTGTATTGTCATTCTAGCACCCATTATTCTTCTCTTTTTTTCCTTTCCAAGAATACCACTGTATTCTATTCAATAACCATTGCTTGCTGAAAGAAGATGTCTTAGATAGCCAATTAGCTGTTATGCATAGAGTTTTTAGCCAGCATGGTAGCAGTATTTGTTACAGGACTGTAAGCAAAGCATTGAAAAGTAAATGTTAAAAAAGAGAGAGGAAGGAAAAGGAGATTCTGAAATTCTGAATTTTGCTTTCAATTATCCCAAACTACATCTACAGGCAGTTAATGACAAGTGTAAGTTTTGTGAATCAACATGATAGGAGAAAAGAATCTTTGATTCAGTGGATAAGCTGTGATGTAGAATCCTGCAGCAGTTTTACTAGTAAGTATGCTTTTATAATTAGAGTATCAATGGTTCTCTGTCTAATGCAAAAGTGTTGTAGGGTCCTTCGATATCAAATGTGGGCAGCTCTTGGAAACTTTTATTTAGCTGTCATAAAACAAGACACTACAAAACGTTCCTGAATTAAATGCCATTAAATCCAATTAATAACTTCACTGACCGCAACAGATTTCTACTGATGTAAACAAAATCAAAAACTGCTCCTTGATACATAAAGATGTAAGTTTTGAAAAAACCCCACAATTACAGACAGTTATAAAATAAATGGGTATAATCTAGGGAAAAAAACGTATATATGTGTTTGCTGTAATCAGAGTTTAAAGTGCCAGTCTCTGTCAAAATCTTTTTTGGGTAAAGAAAACAAGCAAAACCCATAACAACATCCAAAAGCATTATTTTAATTTTTTCATCAACATGAAGTGATGTTCTTCATTAAATGGTAAACATATATCCTCAAAATGGAATGATACATAAACTAAAATATCTGTAAGATTGTATAAACTTCATGGTATATGCATATAACTAACATTATGTAGTATTATTAGTTGAGTATTTATTTGTATTACTATTAGTGATTTGCTATTTATTAATAAGCTTATGGTTTTCATGCATATATTTTATCTTTTTAATTGAAACATATGAACTGTAGTTTGATATTCTTTCATCTATCATTCATTCTATCAAAATATTCTATCAGAATATTTGATAGTCTTTCATTTGACAAATGACTTAAGATGTTTCAAGTTTTTTAAAACTTAAAAGTTTTAGAATATTATGTAAAATTCATATCTTTATATAACTCTTCTGAAATTTTATCAAATATCAATTGTACAGAAAAATCATTGATACTTGTATCAAAATTATTTTTGCAGCTTTATGTCATCCTGTTTTGGTTTTTAGTGTGAATTTCTTTTTTTTTTTTTAGTAAAAAAAAGTCTGCAATATTTTTGAAACAGACGTGTGCCATTTTGGGCAAAGTATTACAGCAGATCTTGAAAAAGGAAGGTCAATCCCTATAATACAGAAAAGATTTCTTGGGAACTTTCTATTCTAGAACACGATGTTTTAAACACAGCATTTTCTATGAAGATGCCACTCTAAATGTCTACTGGTACTAAAGGAAATGTCTGTTGGTACCAAAGTAACTGCACCCGTGTTTTAATATTGCTGGATTAAATCCAGTATATACCACATCTTGTTGGATTGTTCCTTAAAATTTTAACTCTGTGAAAACGGACCATTCCAGTGAACTACACCTGAGCGGTGCTTAGCAAGCAGATGTATACATCTATGTATATTATTGTGCACTGCATAAAATAGCACACTGTGTTATCATACCGTGCATGCTTTATGATCTTGTCAGGGCTTATGAAAGGTATTTTATGAATGTGAGACGTACAGAAGGACAGTCTAGGTGCTGTACGCTGCTATGGAAATGATTAGTTCATTATCTTAAGAAAGTACCAGTGTTACCATAGGGAGCTGTGAGACATTATGCATTGCAGAGTTATTGTCTGGATGAAACATAAACCTAAGATTGGGTTTCATTGCAATTGCCACAAATTACATTGTAGTTTTAGCAGGAGTAGGAATGCTGACCCCTGTACCCTAACCAGACTCCAGATGAATTGGTTAGATTCTACTATTGCAAGAAAATACATCCATGGGGTTTCTCACTTCGCAACGTATTGCACAGTGCTGCTTTGCTCTGTAAAAAGCTGTTGTGTCACAGGTTGCAAGCCTCTTAGAAGGCAGTGCTTTGTACATAAATGGGAGACACCATTTCTAAAATGTGTTTCCATAAAGAACCCGTTAGTGCTGAGTACCTTGAGACAGGTGAACAGGGAGGATCCTAAATCAGAACATTCCATGAAAGGTAGCAGCTGTAATTAATACAGAATAAATCTTAAGACCTCAGTAACTGGTGTTTCTTCTACTGATGTTTATTTTTTATATATATATATATATATTTAAACCTTGATGTTTATTTATAGTACAACAGTGTATGTGTAATCAATCACTTAATTATGTTCAAGGTTTCTACAGTGCCAAGACAGGCGCATTGATCTCTGCTTCCGTCAGCAGAGAGCAGTTGGGTGGCATTTAGTCTTCTCTTGAGAGTAATTCTGCTTGTCCTCGGGACCCTCTGCGCATTCCTTCCATGCAGCCCTGTGGTTCATGCTCAAAGACTGAAAGGTGAAAGAGAAGAGGAGAAAATCTTTCAGAAATCTAACAGAAGCAACCTAATCGACAGTCAAAGTGCAGTGAGGCAAGGGCAGCACAGTGCTTGAAGGGGCCCTGATGCGCAAAGGTAAATGGACTTCTAGTCTGTCATAAGATCCAGTAATTTAGGAGGCCAAACTTCCATTTTGTGGCAGTCAAGGGAAAATAATCTGTATCCCAGAAGAACAAGAAGGAAACTCTCTGAGTAAAAAGTATCAGCCTGTTATCCCTGTCAGTCCAGCACGGAAGAATATTACTCAGGGAGAATAATGAGAGAGAAGAAATAGACCCAGAGGGAAGGCAAATAGCGAGACATATAAAGAATGTACAAGGTCCTTATAACTGATGTTATTAGCCTGATGCTGCCAATTTCGTACTCACACTGGTAGCTTAAACGTAGTAACTATGCATCTGTGGTGGCATTTATTAAAGCCTCATCACTAAGATTTTAAATCCTGGTCTTAGGACTCATTTAGATGCTTATAACTATAGGTAGACAGCGGCTTTGATCCTCTTCCCTAGCACTGAGTCTCACTCCATGGCTGATTGCTGGTGAGTTGAGAGAGAAGTTCTACCTGGTGCCTTGCACACACCATATCAATACCACCCAGTATGAGAAGTTAGGTGGCATTTGCTTATATTTCTTTCCAATCTACTGCAGGACACTTGTCCTACCTATATTAAATAAAAGTTTCAGACATTTTTCTGTTTCTCTTTTTCTCATACTTGCAGACACATATCCTAGTTTTAAAATTGGGATGTGTGCCCTGCATGTAAACCCTTGTTCACTCTCTAAGCCTTGAATATGAGTAATGAGAAACTGTGTATAGTATCCACAATCCCTAAGTCTTTTCAGCTACCTGAGGGGATGCTTTTCTATTCATATGCCATGACTCTTCAGAGTTGAGAAGGCAAAAATGAGGCATGTGTAACAAGAGGAAGGTAAAAACATCAGGTTTTTGTTCCTCTAAAGCGGTTTGCTGTATTCACAAAATGATATTTATAATCTTGTCCAGGTTAAAGTTTGACAGTTTCTGTAGATGTTATAACTTTCTAGCAAGGAAGCTGCAAAATTGCATATATCATTTTTACAACATCACAGATTGGAGTAGAATTATGAGAGATCAAGTGTCCTGAGAAGTGAGCTCTGCATGCAGGAAGTACATATCAACATAACTCAGCACTGAGTCTATCCATCCACCTCCCTTGTCATACCAGCACCTACCATGAGGGAAAAGAGATCTCGAGCAAGAAAGCAAGATATCACAAATAGATAGGGCACCCTTAGAGAGTGATATTATGCTTAATGCCTGAAGTTGTTACATTAGAATACAAATTATCCTGAAACTTACAGGAGGAAATACTTGGGCTACATTAAAAGTTTTTTAAAAATATCTCTGTATTCTGGTGAACCTGACAGCAGCACCTATTGTTTAGATTGTCTAAAATTGTTAACCATGTGATTGTTCCTGAACTATTAACCGTTTGTGTTGAAATGTTCTCATTCCTGGACATGGCCCCAGGCAAATTTCTGTGTGCATGTTTCCGTAGAAAAAGCACCATCATTTCTGAGAGCAAGGTTATGGAGAAAATACATTTGGCCAATGTTCAAACCTCTTACAGCTCTCTATCTGAAAAGCAATTGTGCTACCATGAGGTGGAGATGGTACTTTACATTTGCCCAGCAGGCTACTGAGGATCAGAAAGCTCTTATATATGTAAACCCCCCCATAATAATAAAAAAATAAAAATCCCGGATTATTAGATTCAATAGTTGTAGATTGCATATAATCTTGGGGTTTGTTAAACTATAGCAACAAAACTCTTGCATCCCTTTGAGCATTGCTCCAGCATATAGTTGCAGAGACTAAGGAACAATTTTTGCACAGCTGATCTTTTGCCTGCTAGAGGTCACAAAAAGAAGATCAAAGAGATGCTTCAGCTTCGCTTCCAGGACTCCCCTTGGTACAGAGACTGGGAGATGGAGAAGAACATAGAGGCAGGAAAGTCAGCTATTGAAAAGTTGAGAAATGTCAGGAACTTAAAACTGGCCAGCAGGTATTCACACTGTATAGGTTAGGCTGTCTGCTGGAGGAATTTTTGTGCTCTTCATCTTATTTAATATGTAGCAACTGTACTTCTGGTAGCAGTTCTGCTGCACACCTTGTTACAGATTCCTCAGCAAAAATGTAAGAATGACAGGATTCTGCCTTGCTCTCAGTTTCTGTGGTTGGCTGCTGCCAGGCTAGCCCATGGTCTAGAGCATGATGACCTGTCATTTTTTTCCTATACAAAGGAGACTCAATGTATTAGAGCGCAAGGCCATTTTGGGACATCATGGCATGACCATTCATGTCACTGGCAACTTTTATCAACTGTATATGCCTGTTTATTGAACGTGTTACTTCCTCTTCCCCTCCTTCCTCAATATTTGGCCTTAAAAAGTTTAATACTTGGTGTAAAAATACAACCAGATGTATTCTTCAGCGATGCAGCCCCTAACAAGGAGTGTGATTGTACATACAATTAAGGTATTTTTGTTAGTATTATGCTCTTTTCTGTTTTTTTTTAATGCCTCACTCCCTCAAGTTATGTGAGTACAATAGTATCTCACACATTCTCTCTTCCAAAAAAAGCTTTTGGCTCTTCCAAGACTGAAAAAATCTGAAGAGTTAAGAAGCTTAAACCCAAACTATGATCTTTTAAAATTTATTTCATGAAATAGCATGGGTTTTTGTACAGTTATTGAACTCAATGGATTCATAACACTGTTTTAGATATACTTTGGATAAGGAGGGACTGTCAAACTTATCTGATGTGAATTTATACTCTGGACTGGACACAGTGTATTTTCATTAGAGGGTCTGTGAAACTTGAATTTGTTCTTCATTCATCCGAAAGACCCTTATTCTAACACAGACCATGGAGACTATTGCATTGCATTGCCTAGGAGGTCCTAAGGCCCGTACTGAAGGGACACCCAAGGGACTGCAGGAGGCCCAGCTTGGGTCAGGAAGCAGCCTGTGCCGTGGTGGTGAGGCATCCACACCAACATAAGGGTGACTGCTTTTGGGTGGAAGTGGGAACTCTGGAGGGTACCACATGTCGTGCCTTTTGATTTTAAAGAGATGCTTCTGTGCTAGTGTGTCACTGTGCTTGCAGTGTGGTGGTGTCCATTGTCTGGCCATGGGAGGGCTGGGAAGGTTGTACATGGTCGGCCTGGGCAGTGAAGCAGCCCCTGGAGGAATCCAGAATCAGAGTTTCTGGCAATACACCTAGTTTTGATCAGGATGCATGCAGACTATCAGCAAAGGTGGACTATCTTGCGAGGTAAGCTTTGGGAATGAAGGTGGAGAGGGCTGTGTGGAGCCTTCCTCACCATCTCTAGGCCATATATAGCCCCAGGCATTTAATGTAAACTAATCCCGCTGCTTCGCTGAATCAGACTTCATGATGTGGTGCCACAAATCAGGAAAGAGAGGTTACTTCTTCCATCTGTTTAGGTTAGACAGGACACTTGTCTTGACAGCATCAAGTGTATTGATCAAAGGACTGTGTGTTTATTTCTTTACTGTTGGTGGTGGAAAGCATTAATTTCTTTTATGGAGTTACACAGTTCTTTAAGCATGTATCCTTATAGGCTGTATTATTAATGTGCATGCTTTTATATTTTCAAACATAACTAGCTGTATTGATTAGTGAGTTATATAAATGGAAGAAAACAATAAACTAAATTGAAGAGCTACATCATTCATCTCTGGACTCTAGATTGCTGGTGAAATTTGCTTCCTTCAAATAGCCCCGAGAAGCCCCTTCCCAAGGGCTGAACTGCCCAGCACAGTGGGACCACCTTGCCCCCAGCAGCCCTCACACAGAAGAATTGCCATTGTACTGGTAATTACCAGATCTTCTGGTTTTGGCTCTGTGGGCTGGAACCCCAAATCTCAGTGTATAAACAGATTCGTCCCAAGCTGAAAAGAAACTTTTCAAATCAAACTATACATTCAATGTCAATATCCGGACTGATCATTTACAACAGCTATAATATTTTTAAAGAGATGCCTATACGTAATATTCAGTCCCTAATGTTTTCATTAACAAAACTGACAGTACTAATCAGCATTTTAATATACTAATTGGCCATGTGCTGTCTTCATTTCCACTTTGAGTGCTGTAAGGCAATGTTTCTCAGTTATGAACTGTGGATTGTTGCTAGTGTGTAAGATATCAAGGAGTGATTCATGAAATTATTGCAAAAATACCATATATGCAGATGTACAATTGAAGAAAATAGAGAAAATAAGTAAAAAAAAAAAGAAAATGTTGACATTTTAGCACGTTTTTTAGGCTAAGAGATTAGATGGTCTTTGATTTAAAAAACCAGAAAATACTCTTTTTTTTTTTTGGTAGTCCAGAGAATGGATTAATATCAAGGACTCAGGGACAAATACTCTGAGGAACTAAAACTCCTGGGAGGTTCTGAACACCCTCCACACTGGCAAGCACTGTGACAGCTGAGAGCATCCAGAGCTGGTGATTTGAGGTTCTCTATTAATCATATTATAGTCCCTGATGTCTGTTATTGTGTTAAAATACTCCTTTGAATAAATAATTGGGATTTTATGTCCTGTAATCCTGAATCTGCCATTGATGCTGAAGTCAGGAAGAGGCACTGATGTGGAATTTTCAAACCCCCTTGCTGACTGAGGAGCACATGCCCTACTGAAAGGCAGTGGGACTTCTGTTATGGAAACACTCTCCTTAGACTTACACCACAAGATTATGTTAGCTAATAAATGTAGTTCAGGTTGTAAACTAGTGGTGGCTCTGATGCATTTTAGCTTGGGCAGAAAATGTGCATGTATTTACATGAGTGTGTATTTACACATTCAAAAAACACAACGAAAGTTGAGGAGAACAGTATCACAGTATCCACAGAATACAAGTGGATATAGGCTATTCCTTATTAACATAATGCTAATAGGGTGAAAATATCTAGTTGTTATATATTGGAAAATAGAAAAAATAGCTGTTACCTTGCAAAAGACTTTGTGACTTTATCCTATGTACTCCTTTCCATGTTCAGCCCAAGCTGCCACATCTTTGTCTCTGCAAGGTTGGGGTTAACCAGTAAAATCCCCCAGTGGCTACTCTGCAGGTTTGCAAATACACAAGAACTTTGCAATGGTTTTAAGCATTAGTTTAAAAAAAAAAAAAGTTATGAAAACCTGCTACGTACTGTAACATGTTATAACTTGTTACGAGCTGCCTTCATTGTTTCATGTTACCTCTTCCTTGCACGCTATTTCCTTCGGGTTACGCTGCTACTGCTGTGACATGCAGTAGCTATGACAGGAGGACAAAGAAAGATTTCAGTGAGGTTATTAAGTTCTGGTGGGGATGGACCCCATTATCCTCAATATAAAAGCCACCCTTACTGAATCCCTCAAAATAAAATAATTTTGGAAACATTTAAAGATGTCCTCTTGAGCTGAAATGCCTGTTAGTCTTCTGATGTGTTTGCTGTTTGTTGCTAACCATTAATGCCACAAGTCAAGAAACACATTTATTTTTAACCTCTCCGTGCTTCAGTACTCCTGTGCAACAATTTTTCTGGCCTTTGAAAGCTATGTCAAAGCCAACTCTTTCCTCTTTTTATGGCACAGAGAACGTGGGAGCTGCGTGGCTTGCTAAGGACCTTCAGGTTTGAAAAAAATTTCATTCTGGAAGAGAAGCCAAATGATTTTCTTGTCCTACTGGTCACATTAAAGCTTAATGAAATTTATGGCAACTGGGTGCCTGAAGGATTTTCAGTGGCTGTTACGATATATGAATACCTTTTGTAAGGCTAGTACTGTTCTGGTGCAGTGGGGCCTTATACAGTTGGCTGATTGTTAAAGGTATTGGTGATGTACACTGCACAGGAGACAATCCCATCTCCCCAGAGATGCTCTTCTGTGTTTCCTTATAAGAATGTAATAATTGACCATAGTGGATCACACCAGGCATCCTTCTGGCTCAGTACCCATTCTTCAGCAGTCAGTAGTAGTAGAAGCCTAGATAAGAGTCAAAGGATATCTCCAGAAAGCAGTCATACTCCTCCAGGAAACAATCCCATATTCAAGCAATCTGTAGCTCAGGTAATTCCTGAGCCAGAGATATGGTATCTTTGTAATTTACAGCCCTTGATGTTTTTCCATTAGTTAACACAGTGACTTTTCAAACCTATGTAACTTTTTCCTCTCTACGTAATCCTCTGACAAAAAAGTACCACAGTTCAGACATAAGTGAAAATGTTTTCCTTTTGCTTGTTCTGAGCTTGTCCTGTGGTCATTTAGTCATGGATGTGATGGTCTTACTTCTTAACTAATGAAAAGTATGAAGTGTTTTCTCTTCACCTTCTTCACTCCATGCATGTTTTACACATACCTGTATCCTATCTTGCCTGAGGTGTCTTTTCTCCCAGATGGAGAAATTTGTCTGCTTACCTGATCCTCATGAAGAGTCACAGTATATCTTCAACCACCTTTGCTGTGCTTTTTAGTACCTTTCCATTTCTGCAGTGTTGTTTTTACACAGATTGACAAGAAGGACACAGTATTTGAGGTATGAATGCACTGAATTTAATCCATGACATTACCTTGTTTTCTGTGTAGTTTGTTTCTTATACTGTGTCTGCTAGTTTGACTGCCACTGACCATTGGATTTGCCATCTTAGAGAACTTTTTAGCTTCAAAACTCTTTCCTAAGTGGTAACAATTAGTTCCATAAGAGCCTCTGCCAATAGTGTATAAAGTTAGAAATGTGTTCCCCCAAGTACATCACATAATTTTTGCTGACAGTGAATTTCATCTGCCATTTTTTAACTGTTCAGTCAATGTCATGAGACCCTTCAGTTATACTACTTTCAATAACCAGCAAATTTTGTTACTTTCCTCTTTAAAGTTTTCAGAGACTATTTCTGAACATTTGGAGCATCCAGTGATGTCTCTGGGGTTTTGCTAATGGCAAAAAGGGATCTAGATAGATTGGAGCACTGGGCAATGATTACTGGGATGAAATTTAACAAGTCCAAATGCTGGATTCTGCACCTAGGATGGCATAACGCCAGGCACAAGTATAAATTGGGAGAGGAGCGGCTGGAGAGCAGCCCTGCAGAAAGGGATCTGGGGGTGCTGGTCGACAGCAGGCTCAATATGAGTCAGCAGTGTGCCCTGGCAGCCAAGAGGGCAAACCACATCCTGGGGTGCATTAAATACAGCATAACCAGCCGGTCAAAAGAGGTGATTATCCCACTGTATTCAGCGTTGGTGCGACCTCCCCGGAGTACTGTGTGCAGTTGTGGGACCCACAATTTAAGAAGGATGTGAAGGTCCTTGAATGCGTCCAGAGGAGGGCGACAAAGCTGGTGAAAGGGCTGGAAGGCATGTCCTGTGAGGAGCGGCTAAGGACTCTGGCCTTGTCTAGTTTGGAGAAAAGGAGGCTGAGGGGCGACCTCATTGCTCTCTACAGCTTCCTGAGGAGGGGAAGTGGGGAGGTGCTGGGCTCTTCTCCCTGGTATCCAGTAATAGGACATATGGGAATGGTTCAAAGCTGTGCCAGGGGAGGTTTAGACTGGACATTAGGAAGCATTTCTTTACCGAGAGGGTGGTCCAACACTGGAACAGGCTTCCTAGAGAGGTGGTCGATGGCCCAAGCCTGTCAGTGTTTAAGAGGCATTTGGACAATGCCCTTAATAACATGCTTTAGCTTTTGGTCAACCCTGAAGTGGTCAGGCAGTTGGACTAGATGATTGCTGCAGGTCCTTTCCAATGGAAATATTCTGTTCTGTTCTATTCTATTCTATTCTATTCTATTCTATTCTATTCTATTCTATTCTATTCTATTCTATTCTAATTTCATTGAGAAAACTGACAATTTATCCTTACTTTTTGTTTCCTGTTTTTCAGCCTGATATCAATCCTGGTGAGGAGCTCTCTTGTTCTGTGCCGCAGTCCTCTTTAGCCACCTTTAGTGAAGGAACTTTCTAAAAGCCTTTTGGAAGTCGCAGTGAACTGTGCAATCTGCCTCCAGTTTTTCCACATGCTCAGTGACTGCCTCAAAGAAATTTGAGATTTGTAGGGCAAGGTTTTTTCCAGCAAAAACGTCATCAACTCTATCTCCTTATATTGTTACAGGTATTGCATGTTTCTAACAGCGTCTCCCTTTTATAACTCTAACAGTTTGTCTGGCACAAACATCGGATCCACACATGCAGTCAGTTTAAGAAAGAACTAACACTAATCTTTCCCTCAGATGAAGCTGGCAGCAAATCAGAGGGCTTTCTCCTCAGTTTCAGAAGGAGGCAAGATAGAGTGGCTACATGCACAGCCACCTCCACTTCTGTACGTCATCAACTGGAGGCTTACTGATGCTGCCCTTTCTCTGTGTCTTTTTACACTTGTGCTTTAGGCTGGCCACTTCTACACAAGGTCAGCATGACACACCGCCTTAATCGTGGTGTAGGCAGTAATATTTAGTTGTCCATTCACATGCTGTTAGGCTGACACCTAATGCATTTGAACACATTTCTGATGTAGAGTGGAGGTAGGAAGCCCTGAGTGAAATCTAGGGCTGATGGTCAGACCCTATGGTCACAACAGACCCAGGCATTACAGACCTTTATAACCAGTAGTTGCTATCCTGTCTCACCACCTCCCGCCTTCGTAACAAGAAACCCTAATTGTCATCAGGGTATTGAATTTTCCTGAACACCTTCAAATGAAATAGCTTTCTTTGGTTCTAGGTTATTTCTCAAACATTACTTTCTAATGCTGTCAATTTTTAAAGAAATACTGGAAACAGCGTAGACGGGCAGCAATAAAGGTTTTGGTAGGAGCTTTTCTTCAAAAACTTGTTTCTATGTGAATGGTAATCAAGAAAAAAAAGTTTGTGCATGAAATCCTGCTACTGCCTTACCTTTAAGACCTGCATTTTCAAAACGTTGATGGCAGGGGACTGTACATTTTCTTTTGCTGCTACTCCAGCCTGATCCCTCTGCAGTAGTGACTTCTACATTTATTTTGCCTTTCAGTGTCTTAAAATTTAGTTTTCTGTGCAGCCATTCACACTGAGCCCTGAAAAGAAAATACTTATATATTTATAATGATAAAAGAGAAAGATTTATTGACTGTCATGGGCTTCTGATATTTTATTAGCCAAGTCTACGTTCACCCTCACCCTTATGGGTCTCCCTGTGGTAGCACTGAGCTCTGCTGATCTCGTAGACAAATGATGGAAGCATCTGACTTAGAGCCTTTTAGAATCAAAGAAAATTGAGAGGGAAAAGACCTGCTAGGTCATTTTGTCCATCCCCTGCCAATACAGGATCATGACCTACTATACAATAACTTCACTAATGTTTTGCCAAGTCTCAATTTAAACAAATCAAATGATGGGGATTATGCCACTTTCTTTGGGACAATATATCCCTGTTGCTCCATATTCTCTATGAAGAATTGTTATGATATTCTACTTAATATTCTTAATATCACCATGATTACAAGGATAACTTATTTTCTTCTTGTAATAATTGTTTCTTTCTTAGTGTTCGTATTTTTCATATATATCATGTTAAAAGCACTGTATTTGTCATGTAATTCTTTCCAGCTTTCTTCATAACTCAGCTCCTAAGTCCCTTATCAGTGTTTGCTGTTTACTTTCATTTAACTTCCTTCCACTTTATTCATCTTTCTGGTATAGGCTGCTCAAAAAGATATGTATTGCTCATTAGATTATTCTAGGTGTGATTCTCAGGTATTAATGTTCTACAGCAAGGCTTTTGCCTGAGTCATAACGTGATGCGTCTGGATATGTAATTCCAAATCTCCTGGGTGTCCCCCTTTATAGCTTAATGCAGCTCTCTCACTAGTTCTCATTCTTGCCTTTTATTGCACCAATATACCTTTTACACACTGCTGAAATTCTATTTTAGTGAATCATCCTTCCAATTCTCAAGTAAGCCCACTTGTTCATTATCTTCATCATTTAATATTCTAACTCATCCTACTTATTTCCCTATGCCCTTTTGTAAAATATAAAACTTTTTTTTGCAGAATTTCTGTATCTTATGTTTTACTTAAACTGGAAATAATAAAAAAAAATTATGCCAGACTTTGAGTTACATAAACTGTATTGAATTTTTAAAAATAATTTTAGTCTTTTCTGGAACTGCAAAGACTAAACTGCTATCGACATAAACATACATTTATTGCTTGGCATTGATACAGATCAGAGTTAAGGTTCTTTGGATAAACTAACTGGATATATCCAAACTAGTATATATTTGCCTTTCATTTAAACATAACCTTCATGCAAAATTCTTATGAGATTTTTCTACTTTTAAATAACTCATACATACTTTTAATTTTAACACAGCTTTCAAATTTTTTTTGTTTCCATTGGAATTCTTTGGCTTAGAATCATAGAATCATTAAGGTTGGAAGAGACCTCTAAGATCATCGAGTCCAACCGTCGACCCAACACCACCATGCCCACTAAACCATGTCCCTAAGCGCCACATCTACATGTCTTTTAAATACCTCCAGAGATGGTGACTCAACCACTTCCCTGGGCAGCCTGTTCCAATGTTTAACCACTCTTTCAGTAAAGAAATTTTTCCTCATGTCCAAACAAACCAGACTTGTTGGTCTGACTAGAAAATTTTTAAAGCCTCAAACTATCAACAAAAATAAAAATATGAAAAATATATTACATGGGTTTTTTTGGGTGTTACTTCTTGATCAATTCTGAAGAAAGCAGCATGGGAAGAGGCAAATTGTATTTTAAATGACTGCAGATATTAAGTAGGATTAACTTTGTTTAGCTATTTGTAAGCTATTGTGCAAATCCTAAGTTGGATTTCAGTTTCAGATTATTAATTAAACTTAGTTTTTACTTTTTTAATTGCAAAATTGCTGAGATAAATAAAACTTTTCTAAATGGAAATATACTTGAAGTTTCTGTATGTCTTTTATACATAACATTTGTATATGTGACTGTCCTCCTCCTCCCCCACTAATATAACTAAGGGATCATAAGTATGCATTCCTTAATAAACACAGATTCCTTCACTGTCAAAAGTTGCTCCAGGCAAAAAGTTGGCAAGCAAAGAGTTAACAAAAAGGTCAATGAAATGTGAAGAAAACTGGTCCTCAATGTGTACAAAAATAATATTTGTAGTTTTAGATATCTTTTATGTTTCTATTGCTCAAAAATAGATTTTTTTTGATTGAACATTTTCAGCCTTCCATTGACTGAAATAGATGACTGCCTTAGAGCATTTTTGAAGAGGAAAACTAAAAGAAAAATAACTGAATTCCTTTGTTCAGAACTGCTGCTCTGCATATCCAGTGAATTTTTTAATACAAAGACATACCAGTCAATGGGGAGTTTTGCTTGCAAAAGGACTGCAAGATTAGGTTCTTAGT
Organism: Aptenodytes patagonicus; assembly: GCF_965638725.1. Lineage (NCBI taxonomy): Eukaryota > Metazoa > Chordata > Aves > Sphenisciformes > Spheniscidae > Aptenodytes > Aptenodytes patagonicus. The sequence continues at coordinate 28,418,166 of NC_134949.1, forward strand.
ATGCAAGTGTGACCACCAAATAGGCATGATAAGGCTGCAGTGACCAGGAAGGGGCAGTTACAGCCGTCTTCTCAGTTTTCGTGTTTCAGAACTTTGCAGGTATTCACATTGGAGTAGTCTGGCCAAAACAGGAGAGAGGGCCAGTGAGGGAAGGAAGAAAAACCATTCACACTGCAGAACAGCTAGGAAGCAACACTAGCTAGTCCCATGGTTGAGGCAGCCTGGTGCTCAGACGCAAGAACAAGGTGACCTTCCGGGAACGTGGGAAGAGTTCAGTTTTTGCTGAGCTTTAGCATGGAGCTGACTATTCACGTACCTGCAAAGCAGGTAATTAATCCAGGCACAATGGATCAAAGGCTGTGTACTAAAGGACTAACCATTTACTCTTTGTGGCTAAGGAGCAACATTAGCAGTTAGGAGATATAGCACATTTCTGTTCTTACTTTATTTTTGAAGCAGCACAGATGACTTAGCTAAACTGTTCCTCAGCTTTCCCTCTTGCTTGTATCTATTAGAAGAGGCTGCTGTGAGAAGCAGTGCTGTAGTTTTTGTTGTGTATTTACATCAGAGCCTCAGCTGAAGATGATCTGAAAGAACAAAGCCAGATCCTTGTCCTGACATTTATTCTGGTCACGCAAGGAGTGCTCTATGCAGAATCGCAGGGGTCAACATTACTGGAATAAGTTTTAGAAGTGGTGTTTATTTTGTGAGCAAAAAGAAGAGGTGATGTTGGAGTGTTAAAACTTACATTTTTCTTTACAGTTATCCCCTCTTTAATGCATATTAGCCAGTAAGAAATACACTGTAAAAGCCTTGATCAAAAGGAAAAATCTACAAGGCTTTCTTCTTCTCCATGGCTGCTGCTGGCACTACCAAAAATGTTCTATGTAATGGTTTAAAATTTTTGTTACGTTCTTGGATATATATTGACATCTTAGCTCATAACAGTTACTTAATGGCTATTACAGTTTAACAGGTTCATAAAATGCATTTTTAAAAAGACCATAAGCAGGCATTTGTATAAGAGGGGAAGGGATTCTAAGCGTCAGAAACATAATACACATTCTAAAAGGTCCTGTTGATATACATTGAAACATTGGCTAAATTAATAAATTCCATTTCAATAGAATAGAATAGAATGGAATTAGAATAGAATAGAATAGTTCAGTTGGAAGGGACCTACAATGATCATCTAGTCCAACTGCCTGACCACTTCAGGGCTGAAGGCGGTTGGTTGGTTTTTTTGGCGTTGAATCTGGAGAGGGACATGAATGGCATCACGAAGGGTTTCTACAGCTAGATCAACAGCAAAATGCAGACTAAGGAAAAAGCAAAATCATGCCTGACCAACCTGATAGGCTTCTACAGTGAGATGATGAACTCGGTAGACAAGGGGAGAGCAGTGGTTGCTGTTTAGCTTGACTTTAATAAGACCTTTGAAGCTGTCTCCTATAGCATCATCATAGACAAACTGACAAATTATTGACTAGACAGTAGATGGTGAAGTAAATTGAAAATTGGCTGAACTGCTAAGCTCAAAGTGTTGTGATCAACATCACAAAGACTACCTGAAGACCAGTAACTAGGGGTGTACCTCAGGGGTCAATACTGGGTCCAATATTGCTTAAAATCTACATTCATAACCTAAATGATGGGACAGAGTGCAAGTTTGCAGACAACAGGGAATCAGGAGGACTGGTGGCTATACCACATGATTGTGCTGCTCTTCAGAAGGACAATCTGGAGAAATGGGCTGACAGAAATCTCAAGAAATTCAACAAATGGAAATGCCAAGTCCTGCACCTGGGGAGGAATAACTGCATGCACTAGTGCAGGCTGGGGCTGACCATCTGGGAAGCAGCTTTGCAGAGAAGGCCCTGGTGGTCCTAGTGGGCCATGAGCCAGCAATGCACCCTTTCAAAAAGGAAGCCCAACAGCATCTCCTTAGGTGCATCAGGAACAGCACTGCATCACCTGCAAGTTAAGGGTGTGATCCTTCCCATCTCCTCAGCACTGGGGAGGCTACAGCTGGAGTGCTGGGTCCAGTCCTGGGCTGCCTGGTATGAGAGGGAGATGGATGTACTGGAGCGAGTCCAGCAAAGGGCCACAAAGATGCTGAAGGGCTTGGAGCATATGAATTACATGGAGAGGGTGAGTGAGCTAGCATTGTTCAGCCTGGAGAAGAGAACGCTCAGGAGGATCTTCTTCATGTGTATAAATACCTGTTGGGGGGGGGTAAAAAAGGTGGAGCCAGGCTCTTCTGAGTGGTGCCCAATGACAGGCCAAGAGGCAATAGGCACAAACTGAAATGGGGGAAATTTCAATTCCCCCATAAGAAAAAACTTTTTTTATTGTGAGGGTGGTCAAACACTGGAATGGGTTGCTTGGGGAGATTGTGGAGTCTCCATCCTTGGAGATATTTAAAACCCAACCCATGGCCCTGAGCAACGTGCTGTGGCTGACCCTGCTTTGAGCAGTGCAGTTGGACTAGATGATCCCCAGAGGTCCTTTCCAACCTCACCCATGATGGGATTCTGTGGTTCAGACGGTTCATCGTAATATATTCTGCTGTGGTCATTAAAGATTTTGGAAAACTTCTTTACTCCTCTTTTTTTTTTTCCCAGAGAAAATCATGTCATCAATAAACAAAAGGCGGCTCACACCATGGTGTACCACTTCCCTCATTTTGCTTCCTATTTATCTGATAATGCTTTCTGCCAGGGCCTGGGCCAAGGAGCAGGAGATCTAATGTCTCATGCTGTTCACACTGCAGTGAATTAGTGATGGTGTTCAAGCCTCATTGTGTTTCCTGGGGGCAAAGGCAGTATACACGTACTGCAGTATAAATGTACTTTTTTTTTAAAGGGTTGGAGGCTGATCCTACAAACCCTTTCTAGCGTGAGTAATTCTGATATAAAGTTTTCTTCCCCAGAGCTATTCACTTTTGAAAGGGTTACTCTTCGCAGGAACCAATCCTTGTGTTGTATGTGGCAGTTTAGAAACTGGACTGTGAAAATATTTCTTCTTCTAAACATAGAATGATAATGTGGATGGTTGTTAGCAACGCAATTCCTCCAGCAAACAGGAATGATTACTGCATACAGAATCAGTTTTACCTTCATTACTTTTCAGAGGTTACTTAAATACATATCATATCTGCTATACAGCAAGTAGGAAACAGAATGTGGAAAAATGAAGGCTTCTCATATCAATTGTGGTCCTTTTTTTTTAACTGGTAGTTGTTCCTATTTTCAAGTGTTTGTTTCTACTTTAATGAGGATACCAACTTTCATCCAGTGAGATGTGTGGGTCACTTTGTTAGCGCACTTGCACACACCAAGGCAATACACCAGCTGGAAATTTTGACTTTTAGCTGAATTATTTTTCCCCAGCAAATGGCTTTCCTTTTGACATATTTTAATGTACTTGCACACTGAGAGGAAGAGTGGGTGAACAGAAAACAGACTGTTTTATTAACCCAGCAGTCACCTTTGAGATTCATACATGTCCACTTTTTTCTCGCCTTTGTACCTGATCCCAAGAGACTGGTACCTGGCTTCCCTTGGAATAACAAAGTCAGTCAGAAACCTCCAAACATGATTGTTAACTGAATGCCAACTGTTTCTTCTCATCTTTTTTTTTCAGTAGTATGTTAGGGATTGTGTCCTCATGGGTGCCCTATAACCATAACATTAATTTGGTTTTATATTTAAGGATTTTTTTTTTTTCAATAGTAGAGGTACATTGTGCAAGAAATTAAATTGCTGCTTCTATTTTGTGTGTGTGTTTTATAGTGATTTTTTCAGCTCTGCTAATAGTGGAAAGGGAAGAAATAAAGCAATGCTGCAGGCGCTGACTGGACTACAGTTTCAGCTCAGAGGAAAGCTACAGAATCAAGAGTGGACAGACAAGCGCCCTCGAGAAGAAGCCCATGCATGTTATTCACAGTGTCATGTGCCAGTTTCACAGTATCCTGGGTTCAATGGATTTTTTCCGGTGGGAACACACTTTTCATCAGACAAAGCTCCAGCAATTTCAGAGGTACCTATATTACCAACAGATATTTACAAAGCAGATTTCTGAATGCTGTGTTACCTGCAGAAAGCTATTCTTAATTGTAACATAATTAGCTCATTTTGAAGTGCACCTAAATGAAATCCAGGAGGGAGGTGAGGGGTGAAGCCTTTGGAATTAACATGTTCTAAAAAATACGTAGACCTCAAGCAAGCAAATGCTGGGGTGATAACTAACTAGGTCTTGTCCCCATGCTGTGTCAAAACATGCTCCTTGAATTATTATTCTTAGGATCAGCTCTCTAATGATCTAGGGCTGACAACTTACACTCCATCTTCCCTTTGGATAGTGGAATGTCTTTGGAGTTTTCTTTCCACATCACGCCGTATTTCCAGGCAGCAGACAGACTGAGGTCCAGCTGGGGGGGAGCGGGAACAGGGCCCAGCAGCTCCATGTTTGCTCCCTCGCTCTGTGGCAGAGCAGGCAGCTTCTCATGACATGGGGACAGAAGATGCTGCCTCCTGGAAAATCTGTGTCTGGCAGATGTGGTTTTGGCATCAGCCATTTGGGAATACATTTTTTTCATGCAGTGCTGTTGACAGCCTGGGGCCGTCCTGGACTGTTGTCTGCTCTCCCAGCTCCAAGGACGAGCGATAAGGAAGTGGTTTGGTACAGTGGCCACAGTGTCAGGGGCAATGTCGCACAGGCTGCCCACTCCTCGGCCTCAGCAGGGTGTGCACAGGGGTGCAGAGCTGCCGCACGTCAGCCATGTCATCTCTTGCGAGCTGTATGTTACCGAACGGGTGCTTAAAACCATCACTGAACAGATCAGATCACGCCACCATATTTCTCTCTATTCGAATGGGAAATAACTGTGGTATTTCAGATACCACATGGTGGCAGCTGTTGATAAAGGCTGGTTCTAGTTTGTTTTTCATTTTTAAAACTGAGAAGTGATTAATTGCAGTGAGTGGAGCAGCCAGGTAGCCATTTCAGAGATGTTACATCAGGAATGTTCTGATAGCTTGGTATCTGATGCATTGACCCTTTCTTTCTCATTTAGCAGTGGGAAGGAAAATAAAAAGATAAGTAGAAATTCAGCTACTATCCAAACTCTGAATCCAACAATGAATATTTTAAACCTTTCTTTGACTGCTAATAAACTTTCCCTCCAGTTCTTGCCACTCCCTTTCTCTCCTGGGCTCTCTCCGCTCTCCTGTTCCTCCAGTATTCCTCACTGTAGCCTGGGAAAAAGAAGTTTAAGAAAAATAGTAACATTTTTATTTATTCCTTACAGCTTTTCTGCCTCTGTGGGCATTTGTCTTCCTGTCTGGCTAATGTGCTGTAATGAATCTGCTCTCTGCCATACACACACGTATCACCCTATCAATCAGTGAGACGAAATGCTGAGTATGGTGAGCACTAACAAGCACTCAGAGGGGTCAATACACCGGTGCACTACAGTGGCATGCTACTTTCCCTACAGGCTGCTTTAACTGGGGAAACATAAATGAGGCGGCATGTGGCTGGCACCATGTCTTCTTGCCAATGTGCGTGCTTTGGCAAGCTGACCCTCTCTGCTTCAACTTTCAGGGCAGTGCTAACCCTCCTCTTGCTCCTGCTGGAAGGCAAGTCCCTCTCAACCCCTTCGGAGTCTCTGTGTTAACTGGGGCAGGTGGAGCTGCTGGAGGAGCTCGCTTGCAGAGGCTAACAGGTGATCAAAGGGTGCTGAAGAGCCTGTGGGAATAGCACTTCTTTGCAGGCTGGAAATCACAAGGAAAAGAGAAGTGGGAAAAGGTGGAGAAAAAGTAAGGAGGGGGCTGAGGAAAAGTAAAGCAAGGGGAGTTAGGAGAGGGAAATGGTGAAAGAAATAGGAGATAGGGAAACTGCAAGGACTGAGGAAAACTGGTGAGAAACCAAATAAGAGGAGAGGAAAAAAAATAAAGCAGCAAGGACAAAAAAGATGTGGAAAGTCATATATTACTGGAGAGAAATACTAGAACCAGAAAAAAAACAGAGAAAACTAAAAATATTCCTGTGCAGAAGTCAGGGTGGACAGGAAGCAACATGTCCAAAAGGTCTCAAAAAAGGTCAGTTCACCAGAGGAATTTTTCAAAGGCAGGTTTCAGGTTTTAGACAAGAAATCATGCCCAATCCATAATTAAGTAGCAGTGTTTTAAGTTATATTCCTATAGACAGGTTGACTTCTAGACATGATTTCTTTTCACCCATTTGTGGGCTGCCAGCATGCCATTAAGGACTGACTGTCATTGCTCTGTAGCAAGACTTATGATTGAGTAAATTTTCTACTGGAGGCTTCACAGCAAAGCCAATCTGTCCTTTGTTGGCTGGCTGGAAGGTTAAAATGGGATTTTTTTTGAAGAATAGAGGAATTATAAATCTCTAGGGGTTATAAAGCCTAAGGTGGGAACTTGGGGTTAACAGCATGTAAGGACAGACTTATACCTTTCTGAAAGTCCCACATTTTCTTTGCATGCACAGAAGTTCTGGTGTTGGTAGGTGTAGCACATTTGCATGGCAGTCAAATGATAAGAAGTCTTACCGCAGTTTTTCATTGCCCAGAGTGAGCACTAACGAGGAATCCATCTTGAGTGAAGATTTACCATAAAATACCATTGAGAACACTGTCTTTGAGATCAAGGATTTGGAAAGGTATCAAGAAAGGGTTAGTGTGGTATTTTAGAAAAACAGTAGCAAAGGCCTAAGAAAGAGAGTTCGAAGTCTGAGGCCTCTTGCTGAGGCCTCTTTTTGTGACACAAAACCTGGGTCCAGGTTAATTTCTGTGTTGATCAAAGAGAGTCACCTATACTCTCCAGGAAGGCAGGTTAGCCTATAGAAATACCAGAGGCAGTAAAAGAGCTACTAGATTTTCTCCTGCAGTATTTGTAAGCCCTATAAACTAAGAAACTTCGACTTTAGCAAACATCTGGATTGGAGATTTTGAAAGAAAATCTAGAGGAAAGTAGGATGCCATTTGTGACTATAAAAGTGCGACTTCTGCTCTTGAATGAATGCCTGATGAGGAGAAGGGCAACGTGTAGTGAGAAATGCCATCCTTCAGTCAGTGGGCAAAGGCCAGGTTCCTACTCTCTGTGTTTACATCCTGTCACCCTTTTCTCAGGAATGTTCCAGTATCTTAGTCAAAGTTCAGCTTAGATAATGACTAGGAACACCCTTTGAAGGAAAATTTGTTTTCTTTAAGAATGGCTTTTATCAAATATTAGTTTTGGTGGAAATTTTAGTGTCTTTTATTCTTCAAGCAATCAATCAAAGCAAATTAATTATTTAGCATTTCAGGTTGCAACTTACCTTGTTCCCTGTCTCATCCTTTAATGGATACATTTGAGTGGAGGTTAAATTATTTAATTAATATATATATTCCTTCTCCAGCCTCTCCATTCTCCATGGCATGCCTCTGTTGTCAGTGATAGACTATGTGTTTGCAAGTTCAGGATTGTGCATGTCCTTTGTAAAGACCACCGGCGACTTTTAGGTAAAAAGAGCAATACAATATTATAGTAATTTTCATTGCTAAAACCAGAAATAATCATTAAAATACAAACATTCAAACCAAGATATATTCCCTGGTGAGAAGGTGTTATGACTGGAAGAAATCTATTGTTAAGGCAGTATTTTAAGAGAGTTAACAGGTTATTCATCATAAATAGCAAAAGAAAGGCTGATATGGGACTTGCTTAACAAAGAATGAAAGAAAGATAATGTGGCTTATGGAAAATTGATTTTATCAAACTAACTTTGTATCTATTTTGATCCTATTTCAAGTTTGGTTGATAGAGGTAAGATTGTTAATATCATATAGTCAGACTTCTTTAAGGTGTTTGGTTAGTACCCATGGCAAATTAACTTTCCATGCAATAATTGGATTAATAAACTAAATAACTGACAGATGTGAAAATGGATTTGGAAATGGGGGATCATTGCTGATTTCAGTGTAGTCCTTTGGAGTAGCACAAGAATGAGACCTTGGCCCAGTGCTACATAAATATAGTATCAACTACTGAAAACAGTTGACGTGTCAGTGACTTCTTTGCTGGAGTGGAAAAGAGTGCAGAAAAATGCCACTGGTATAGAACAGCATGGGCTTTTCAAACTGTCAAACTGTGTGCACAACTAAATAATGTGTATTTTAATGAGAGGTACAAAAACTGCACCTCCGGAAAATGAAAAGCTCTATCAGGCCATAACAAGATGGGGGCTTTATCCTGGGAACCTGTAACTTTGTCAAAGACTTGGGAGTCAGAGACCTGGAAATGAGCTGCCAGAGCAGCACTGCAGCAAAATAATTAATCAAATTTGTATATTTAAAAATGTCTAGAAATAAATAAATAAATAAATAAATAATCCTTGAATAGGACCGGGGATACTGGTTTACCTGTGTATTTGGGGATGGTCTGACCATTACTGGATGCTGCATCAATTCAGCTCTCCCCAGATCCAGTAGGAAACTGGTAAGAAGGTAAGAACTAGACAGAGAGTCCAGTAAATTATTAAAGTATAGAAAGATCTAAACTATCATGAAAGATTTGGGGAGCACCATCTGTTTAACTAGTGTAAAATGAAGTTTAAAGGTGACCTCCAGAAAATGCACCAACAGCTGTAGAGATACCAAAACATTGAGAACAGGCTCTCCCATATACACAGCAAAGGTATGCAGGGGACAGTGGTTGGAAGCTGAAGCTGGAGTCCCTGGATAAGAATCTTTTCACCCGATTTCAGGCACCTACAAAATAGGTATTTGATAAATACTTTCCCATAGTTCGCAGTGAGGCCAGAGTGATGCTTGCCTGCATATACTCCAAAAAGCTCTGCATAAGGGTCTGTCTGTTAACCAGTTTAAAATCCCCACCCTACTATGATCTTCTGTATGAGTGGATAAGGAGAATAATACTATTGCAGTGACCTGGGACACTGAGGAAGCTTGGAGGTAAGCATCTCACACAAACGTGTCTATAAATGGCTACCTTTCTTTTGGAAATAGTTGTTTTAAAGCTGCTGGGGCTTAATTTTAAAACTTACTCTTTTAGAACCTTTCTGCAGGCAAATTTTATATTTAAAAACAGAACAGGTCCAGCCCAGAATTGCTAGAAGGAAAGTTGTGGCTTTTTTAAAGTATTCTGAAAGGCACAAATATCTGTTATACTTAAAAGTCCTGTGCTGCCTGCCTTATATTTCCCATGTAGGAAGTCTCATTTACCCAGTGTCTACTACACTGACATCTTTCTGGTTCCTTTTCTCATGTCCTCTGTTGGTTGCAGTGACTCCCACATTTCATACAACAATGTAAATACTTCCTAAAGCCAATTTGTTTTTTGGTGGATAGGCACATAGTTTGATAGATTTTTGACAGATTAGGAGACAGCATGAAAGGGAGAACAGAATGGCAGTGTCTTACTACTCCCACAAAAATATATCATTTGAAAGCATGAAGATGCACTATATAGCCAAGAAGATCCTTTTCGGATCCAGGTATATATCTAATCTCCCTCTGTAGGCTCTGTAATACCATCTTAGGGCTTTGTTCCAGGCCACAACTCCTGTGTAAATGACATATTAGCAGCACGCAGGAACATAAGAATACTTAAGCTAGAATAGATCAGCTGTCCATATAGCTCAATAATCTGTTTCAGAATGCCTTCCTTGGGATCTCCCCTATCTCTGAAACAAGTGTCTAAATCTGAACTAGATGCCTTAGTGACTTTTTGTAGGCAGTGGGGCAAGCAGGCCCTTTTAAGATCCAATTTATCTGGTTTATCTTAGGCATTTACTTTCAAGTAAGATGGATTGCACCCTCAAAGTGCCTTTTTTCTCCCTGTTGACCGAAAGTCTAGATAATTAGCTTGGACGTAGGCATCTTCATTTTCTCATACACACAAAGTCAAATGAATTCCACCTCTATGTCTTTTGCTTCACAGAAGTCTCAAAACTTCTTGATTCCACTTTAAAATTAGCTTATGAGCTGATGCTTGAGGGATAAAATTTAATTTTATGTCAAATTACCACAAGTAAAGTAATTGAGGTTATTATGCTTTTTAAGTCTTCCTGAACTGTTTGCTGAAGCAGTTTCTAGCGGCACAGCTGTCTGTGTGTTCGCTGAATTCACATAGATTTTTTCATGGCAGTCATTTGAAATATGTTACTTTTTAGTTCTATGGACTATAATATTTTTAATGTAATACATTTATTGATATTAATAAAATCCTTATATTTGGTATTGATATTTATACCATGAGAAAGAGTATATAAAGAAGATGAAAGGTGGAAATGAGGTGAAGGGGTTCAGAAATAAGAGGGAAAAGGAAAATAAGAAGGAGAGCAAAATACGTTTTGGAAGATCTGGAAAGAGGAGGAGCAGAATGGAGACCAAAAGATACGGGTAAGTGGGAAATAAATAGAGAGATCTGTGTAGGATTCTCAGGCTCACTCATTATTTTGTAGACTTTTATAATATCTCTTCTTCTCCTTTTCAAACTTCACAGACTTCATCTTTTTAACCTTACAGTGTGTAAAGTCCACAGTCTCCATTCTTCCTCCCATATACCTCATCATTTTTTGTCATTTTTTTAGACCTTTTTATTTTTGCTATGTCTATTCTTGCACACACCTCTTCACATCTGAGCACAGCTGTTGACCTACTTCTGTGCGATAATTCCCGTAGCATGGAAATCACTGATGTTGCTGCTACTGAGAGAGTAAGTTCAGCAGGTCCATCACCTTCATCAGTTGAAGAAAGCATTAATGCTGGATCAAAATTTGATTTTTGACTCAAAATTAGAATCACAGGTAACGATTCTCTAAGGACTTGAAGCTGTCTACTGTTAGGATGGTTCAATCTAAAGAGTGATTCTTTGTATGAAGGAGGCCAAGAAGTGTGGATGACAGGTGTAAGAAGAAAAATAAGTCATGCTTTAATCACAGGATCTCCTGATTTCTTCCCATTAATTCTCAGCTCAGAACCCTGAGCAGCAGTGAGCTGTCTGTCCACACTTGTACATTTAAGTATGTCCAGGACATGTCCAGACAGTCATCCTCTCAGCAACTCTTAGAAGAGTTCTTGGCACAGTTTTGGCCTATGCCAACTAGTGCTCTCCCTCAGTGAGGTTTGGAAGTTACATGCTCCTGGGACAGTTCATAACTGGCATTTTGCAAATCATTGTGTTCTTGTAGTTGGTAAAGAATTTACTGACAAAGATATGGGCTCTTCCATGACTTCTGGGCTCAGTGCCCACCGTCATTTCCAAGCATATCAATTTTATGAATAAAATTATAGCTTGAGAGGGTCCTGTAAAACTTCTCTTTTGACAGCCATGTGCTGTTCAGTGTATATTTCAAAATGGGTGGTGCAAATAGGGGCAGAACCCATTTGCAAGAAAGGATGAGCAATTTTTATTTTTTTTTTCCATGGGGAATATTAACAGGTCTCAACTGGAATTAATAAAGGTTTTGCAATTGTAAAGTAGAGAACGATAGTGCAAACACTGCTGTCCCTACCTTGAGGGTGTGCAGGCTTTTCCAGTGTTAATGAAAGGAGGCTCAGTTTCTTTTCACCTGCAACAGAGAAAATGAATCAGCTCCACAGACTTGCAAAGCAGATCAGCATTTTTTGAAATGCTGGCCCAGGATTAAAAGCATAACAGGACTCCCAGCTTCCTATTGACTTCAGTGGAAAGGTAGGAACCATGATGGGAGTTAGGAGTCTGATATAAGTCTGTACTTGACTTGACAGTCATACTATTCCTGAACTGACAAATGGCAGCCAAGTAAGAAGTAGTCAAGCTGAAGGGTCACTAGGGAAAAAAGAGCTTTGAAACAGCAGTGCTAGTCTCTATGACAAGAGCTATAGTAATTGAATTTTGAAGAGACCTGACTGTTGAAATATTATTATACACTGCATTAGTAATTACATAACAGATGATATTAATGATTCTTATGCAAGTGTTTGTTAAACCTGTAATTCAGATTTAATGAATAACCAATGGCCTTTGTTATAAGAAGGAAACCCACACTTCATTTGTGAGATTAATCTTATTTAAAGCAAAAATTCTCTCTCTGAATAGCTGGTGGTATTCAGCCTAAATTAGCATCTGCTGAAGTGAGCAGTTGAGCTTCATCTGATATTTATTAGGACAAATGCATAAAGGCTGTCCTGTGGCAATACCATTTAATTGTCAGGGCAATTAGTTGCCACTTTGGATATCAGAATTGTCACTGAGTTAAAAAAACAAAATTAAAGGAAGAAGCTGTTGGTTGTTATGAAGACCCAGCAGAAATGGTTTCCTTTTTAACTGGAAATTGTGTCTGAATTTTACATTGCTCATAAAAGTGAGAATCTGATGGTATAGACCGGTCTCAGGCATAACAGGGAAAAAGTAATCATTTTAACAGTGGTTGGTCTACTTCTTGTGACTTCAAACCAACTCTGACTTTTATAAAAAATATGTAAATCACTGGATGCTAGGGGCAAAGTCCCTGTAATGTTTATGGTTCCCTTACCTCCCTAGAAAAATCAGGATTATTTGTTTCCTTTTCAACTGTAGTAATATATTAAAAATAACAAACCTTTGTGTCCTCATGCATTATTCTGTGAGCCTTAGTTAATTTGCTCTGCAGTTTGCGTAGATCTCCCTAAGCAAATCAGATGTGCAAGTTGTCCAACAGTTTGACTCTTATCTCTTACTATAAGAGCTTTCTTATTCTGAAAAATATTCATATGGTTATATTCTTCCAGTATAAAAGTAAACTGGCCATTGCATGAGAAACTCCTCTTCAGCTGCCCTCATTTATTGCTCTTTTTGTTCTCAGATGTTTTCTAAAGATCTTTGCAATCAATGTTGCTTATCTATGTTACTTTCTGTAAAGTTAACATAGAAGAGCCAGAAAAAATCCAGCGTAGAAATGGGAGTCCATTTAGCTCAAGGCTCTAATCACAAGTGCAGTGTCTGGATGCCTATACTCTGGCAGCTTGTACAATGGCTGGCCTTTGGATTAATATAGGAATGCAGAGCTACAAGTCCCTTAATCTTCATAAAGAATGACAACCATCTCTACACAGCTGGAGTCTCTGTTGTGTGTTCATCCTGTCCTTTTCCCCTCCTCACCAAAGTGGGATTTATTGGTTCCAAATCTGTCCAGATCAACTTCTACAGCCTGCCTTTTTCACGTGTTGGTCACTTCTGTAGCTGGACAGATCGGAGAAGGTGATTAGGTGATTCTCTGCTTTATAAAGGGGGAATTTTAGATCAAACTCTAGAAAGAAGATAGTGAGATTTTTATTTTGGATATGCCAAGACCTCTGGGCTATGTTGTGATCTGGCTGTGTAGAGGAAGAATTTTGCTATCTCAGCTGCCATTTACTAGCCCTGCAATGGTGGTAATGCATCTCATACATTCATTCAAAACTAATTCCAACCATCCCCAAAAGTTCAGTATGTTTTTACCATGAGGCAGATGATCCTGTCTAATTAAGTGGCCTGTCTACTTTCTGAGCAGTGCCAGACAGGGTTAGGTTCATTTAAAGCTATATTATAATTGAATTAGCTTCTGTACATTATTTTCTGAGCAAAGATCTAGGATCTGTGGAGGCCAGCACTTCAAAACTTGGCAAAGTAATACTTTTTCAGAGGCAGAACATTAAAAATGTCTGCTACAAAAACCAGACTGAATCCTTGCAATTTACAGATCAATTGGTTTCAGGTTAACTTCTTTTGTCGGAGTGAGAGGCAAAGAGATTGAAATGAATAGAAACTCCAGATAGCCTCTACACGTAGTTGAAATCAAACTGAAATATGATTGAAATAGTGTCAAGATGTCATGATTTATCTGTGATTACCTGTAGTCCAGCAAAACAACAGAGGCTGAAGCCGATCAAGAGATCGCACACTTTTTCCTTATTTTGAAGGTTTGGAGCTGAACAGACCATTTTCTTGGTACTCCGGAGTGCTGCAATTGGTAGCCCATATGAGTTGAGGTATCTCTCTGTATCTCCATCATGGTTTTTCTGCTCCTTTTATTGCCAGGCCTGTTTCTTCTAAACCCTTGTTGACCTCTCGCACGTTGTGATCTTGACTACACCATCTTTCCTCATACTGATTGCTGTTATACCCACTCCCATGAAAATTTTTTGTTGGTGAACTTAACTTAACTTAAATACAAAACAGTCTTTAACAACCTTCCTGGGTAATCAGCTTTACTCATGGAAGTACTATTCTCTCTTTTCTTTTGTGGAGTTGTTTTCTGTCATAATATTAGGGCCAGATTTTGGAAATATGCAACCACTGATGCCCATTTCCAAATCTCTGTAGCATCTTCTTGTACTATTTTGAAAAAAGAGCATTTAGTCATTCTCTGTTATTTCCTGAAGTGCATTTTTCCAGAAATGAAACACATGGTTATTGTCAGCAGAAACCTGTGGCCAATCTTGGGCTTTATTTCTCCACTAGTTGGAAGGAAATAAAAATAGCTAAGTGTGTCACTTCCATCTGTCCTGACTCACAGCTGGTTCTGGATCTCTTTAGCTATACTTCAAATGTCCTGCTGTATGAGTTTTTGATAAGTAAAATATGATGTAAATCTTTCATGTTTGCCTCTGAGAAAAGGATACAAACAGCTCTTTATAACTGAGGTCAAGCAATTTTGGGGAATTTTAGGACATTCCAGTTTTATCTCGGAAGTCAAATGTACTCCCTAAAACGGAAAGCATCTTCAGTTTGGGGCGTTGTATCGTACCCTGTAGAGGCAGATACTCAAAACACAGTGAAAATGAAATGATTCATTGCCCATCAAATGCAAATACAAAACAAACCACAAACACTTCAGCATGGGTAAAGTAACACAAGAATTCTCTTCCACCAATTCAGTTGCCTGCTGTTCAAATCTGTACTATAGACACATAGCTTTGGTCCCCATGACACTTTTCACCTATAAATGGGCATATTTATCCTTTCTCAGGAGACAGCTATTTGAATGCAATAATTTGCATCTGTGGGATTGCTTAAATTTCACAAAGCTGAGAATAATACAAATTTGGTAATGGAGAAAAGTGTAACAGACAGAAATGGCTTTGGTGGTCGTCAAAGGAGAATACCTGTTGTGAATGGCAGCAACTTTTTCTAGTGTCTATAAACCTAAAGGAAGAAAAAGTAGTGTTATTCTACAGCCATGATAGTTTTCAAAGCAATGCAACCTGCAGAGGTTGTCAAGAAAGCAAAAAACCCACAATAACCCCCACACCTCTAGCATTCCACATTCCACTTATTTCACCCAGGACTGCATATTTATTTTGAGATTAATTTGGTACATGTAGTGTACATTTGCCAAGTTTTTTTTTTCCTATTTAAATCTTCAGTTCCAAAGCTATGTTTTAATCCTATTACTGCTAATTGAGTGAAGTCTGCAGTCTTTTTGAGTTAGGTGAAGTTCAAGTTGTAATTGGTATCAAAGAAAGGCACAATGCAAGAACTGAATATTAATATTTAACTCTTGCCATTTTATTATTTCCACTTGAAAATCACAGCAGTGGTTAAAAGACCTTTTTATGAGTTCATGAGGGTAGTGAATTGGAGACTATGGGATAAGATTTTTCATTCATGCAGCAAGATTAACAAAAATTACTTTGTAAGAAGTGTAAATGAAATATTATACTAGTGCCCGGTAGTACTGGTTATAGCTACAGGTCTCTCAGTATTGCCATTATGAAATTTTGCCTGTAGGTTAAGTAGCTGCACTGTAAAATTTTGCTCAAGGCTAATACAGCATACCAGATTCTAACCAAGGAGCTATTTTGTTTCAAATCTTCCATTTAGCCTTTTGCAGATAACTGAAAAGTATGCCAGTTTTGGATGATGTTTTGGATTTGAGTATTTTTTAAATGACTGTGATTTTAAAGCAGAACGTCTCATAAGATATGCACACAATGGTGGATTAATTGCTTATGACTGAAAACAAGGACAAAGACCACCCAGGACAAAGACCACCCCTTTGATTTCAGATCCCTAAACAAGTACACTTGTTTGCCTAAAATAAGTTGTTCAAAGACACAAATGGTTAATTTGTTCAAAGGTCAAAGAAATTAAAAGCAAAATGGCCATTGACTTGGTGGCTTTGGAAATAATTTTTACCTGACTAAAGAATATTTGGAAAACCAGTAAATGATGAATTTCTGTAAGTAAGTTTTATTTTCTCTATTATTCTGATTTTTTTTCATTGGGAATTACAGGCTTTTGCTTTAATCAGACTAATAGTGCATATTCGCCATTACACCCTTGGGACTGCTATAATCAATGATTTGAGGTCAAACTGCTTAGAGACCACAACACAGGAATCATTCCAGCAGCATAATAACAGCAACTATATTTCTCAGAACTTTATCTTGCTGAAATATCACGAATAACAGGAAAAAAAAAAGGTGCCTGAGGGGAAGAAAAATGATAAGAAGTAATGCTGGAAGTCAGAGTAAACAAGCAAAGAGATCAAAACATAGAAAGGAAGCAAAGAGGAGATGAAAAATTAGGCAGAGAGAAACACATTGAAAACAGCAGAGCAAAAAGGACACAGCTGGAAATATTGTATCTCCACCATTCACTTTACATTAGATGTGATAAAATGTGGTAATTGTTGCTTATTTTTTTCATTGAAATTGTTGTCCATCACATGAACATTGCAGATTGTCTAAACAAGTCATTTAGCCAAAATGTATAACTAGCAATTGTAGCAAAGCTGGTTCCAGAGTGAGGTATTTGATTCTAAACACTTGCTCTGTGCACTGTGATTTCAGACCAATGTACAGATAATCAAAGCTTTGTCCATTTATACACCAATTTTTCCATTAATATTTTAATATTTATATGTTAATTTACTGCAGAGTTTATTGCATTGAAAGACCTTACAAGGTTGGATCAAAACTGGGGTCCATTCAGGTCTAGTAACTTTGTGAGGTTCATTAATGCATCTGTAGTCACAGACAATTCCTTATGCAGAACAGATCTCAATTGCTTTCTAAAGATGGGAAGGTTTGGGTTTTGTTTTGGTTTTTGGGTTTTTTTTGACAAAAGATTATGAAACTAAAACTGGATTGGAACCACATGATAAATATAAGCTGGTAACTTTCATTAGTGCTGTTACGAACCAAGGACATATTTCTAAAGAAGAACAGACTTCACATTTTCTTCATATCTAAACCATAAATAACTGAACTGTATTCTGCCTTTTTAGAATCGAAAGAGGCAGATTACAGTTATAGGCCAAAGGGTGTGAATAATTAAAAATAGGTTACATTAGGTCTTGGGATAAGCTATGGTATCCAACACATCGAGAATGAAAAAAAATAATGAATATTGCTACAATCTCCAACTGACTTAGTGAGAATTTTGCCTTGAAAAATGCCTTGAAAATTTTGCCTTGAAAAATTCAGTGGGACTGAATACAAATAAGCAATGTCATCCACTTTGTGCTACTGAAAATGTGGATTTTGTGGCTTAAGTGGTAATATTAATAGTTAAAAGACATTTCATACAGAGTGCTTGAAGTATCATCCAGTTCATTCAGACTCCAAACTTAGTCCTGTCTCTAGATTTTTCCTTTAGTTAGTAAAAATGCCAACAACATTAGAATACAAACATTCAGTTCATACCTCTTGGGGGTTGGGGCTCATTGCCTCCAGCATCCTTTTCTGTCTATTTATGTCAAGAAATTTTCTGTCCCGCACTGACATTTTGACAACATCATATAAATTTTAAAGTTTCACCCCTCACAGTCTCACTGTAAGGAAGGTGTCACATTTTACAGGTGAAAATTTAAGATACAGAGACACAAATTCAGCTCCTCATAGTATAAGGCTTAGCTTCCACAAATACCTAAATGGATCCAGCTTTTTAGTCATGTAAATAATAGGTGTCTAATTAAAATTAGTTGCCCATTCATCCCCCTGTGATGAATGGTAACAGATAGGCACCTCCAGGGGAATAAAAAAAAAAAAAAAAAAAAAGTCCTGCCTTTATATAAAGTCTCTCAGAGTTATCTGAATGTGATTCACTTGCTGGAGGTCCTTTCTCTTGCTATTGTCCAAAAGACAGACTTTTTCTTAACTTAGACTAGAAAACTACCTCTTAGAGATGAATGTCACTTGTGATGAATGCTCAAAATTATCCAGGGACCCATGTTCAGGTAGGAAATTGCACCAGACTCTTTGAAATCTTTGTGTAGCAGGTAACCACTGAGCCATTCTTCGTGCAACCCAGATGATCTTCCTCCAGAGACTCAGTCCACTTCTCTCACATCCAAGTGAAGCACGAAGTCTTTTCTCCCCTTCAAGTCAGTAATATGTACTTCATTCTTTCACAGCAGGATCAGCACCTATTACAACAAATACTGCTCCACAAATGACTGCGGGATGCTAAAGCTCATATTTTAGGATAGCGATACGGACAACTTTATGACCTGCCTGATAGTATGCTCGTCTTAGAGCCTTCTGCTCCTCTGGTGCTGACCACTGGTAGAAGTAGGACAAGACGAACTGGTAAATGTGATGTCTTCCAATATCTAACACAAAGTATTTCATGTTAGATGTTGTGTGTTAATTATGTGGAGTATTCACAATGTAAAAAAGTTTCCTACAGTAGTTCTGCAATAAAACAAATGTAGTTTCCCTGCAGGCTGGCTAAGGATTGTCACCTGCGAACTGAAAGACCTGGGACCAGTTCCAAAGCCCACTGAAAACAATTTGACTTTACTGAGCTTTACTTTCAGTCTACAAAAGCAGCATTTTTAGAGTTACAAGAAGAATAATTCTGTGTTCAAAAAGAAAAATAACTCTGAAAACATTTTGAAAGCATTCCAGCCAGTGATACTTCCAAGAGACTTGGTCTGATCAGACACTCTGCTGATTTGTATTTAAATCATTATTAAAAAACCATGCTATGGAAGGTATTATTTTGGATCACAGGTAATAAAACTTAGGGGGAATCCAGCTCTTTAAAGCCCCATGACTGTGTGAATAAAATTGAACACATATAAAAGGAAAAAAACCCCAAACAAATCCACAAAACTTTTCTGTACTCTTATTTGAAATCTTTATACCGAGTCAGGCCTCCATGTGTACAGGGCTATTTTAAGCACACTTTCTACCTAAGGAAGTGCTGATGACATTTCAGAAGTGATTTCCTCACTGCTGTGCCACAGTTAATGGGCCAGTCTTGTGATAACAGCAGTATTGCTTCTAAAAATGTGATGATCCTCTGCAGATAGAAAGCTCTTTCTCTGCATTATGCCCATTGATTTAAAAAACAATACTAAAACACTTCTCCGTGGAACACGGATTTGGAAGAAATAAGGCTTAACTGGACTTTATTCTCAAAAATGACAAAAGAATGAAAAGAGAATCTACTAGAAGGGGTAGGCTCTTGCCAATCATTTTTTCTCCTTATTATTTGGTATTACCTAATATATAAATATACATATCACCCCCTCCATGCATACATATATCTGCTTAAAATATCTTCTATATGTATGTGTGAATGTGTGGAAGTGTATATAAAAGTCAAAAGCTGTGAGGATTGGTCCATTGTCACTCCATGGTATAAGACACTGTAAATATGCATATGAGCAGTCAGTCAGGGCCGCCAAATCTCTGCTGCCTAAGGGTCTAATCTCTGGCTATTCCTAATGGATCAACAACAGTTTCATTACAGAAATAAGGATTCCCTCACACATAGCACCTGGTAGTCAAACAAACAAGTTGACATATGATTGCTGTTAAGGTGGTTGCGATAAAATATTTACTACGTTCGCATTTTTATTAAAAAAAAAGCTAGTGGCTAGAATTGACCTACTGGTTATTGTTGCAGAAGATAGACATTCAAAATTAAACTCCTAGATCAGATGTGCCTAGATCTTAGATGAGGCACGTTAAGCTGAGATTCTCAAAAATGCCTGCGTGACTTAGAAATGCAGTCTCAATGACTTCAGTTAATTAATGAGTGCCAAATTATGCAGCAACCAGGTGAATATATGTAATTTTCTTCATTCAACAGTAATACCTAAATCTCTCTGATGTGTCAACAACATTCATGTAGTTAACCTGAGCTACACTACCAATTATTTTTTTCTACACTTATTTCTTTCACAGTTGGAAGATGAAAGTGGATTTTCTTTATAGCTCTATGATGTTCCTCTAAATATAGGCATATTATTAGTCTCTTATGCAGTTTCCTTGCTGCCATTGCTGGCCGTATGCAGCCATTCGATTCACTGGCTTTCTTTGCAGCTCTTAAGTTCATCATGCATGTTATTTTTTTCAGAAAGTATTTCTGAAATACTCACTGAAAAGGGAATTTTCCCAGGTGAAGTATTAAATGGTGCTCTTCAAGACTTCAACAAATATAATATACATCTTTAATGTAATGTGTTTCAGTAAGCAAGTCACTATAATTTCAATTATTAGATATTAGTCAGCAACTAGATCATACAAGACACTGATGGTATGTTTGAACAAATCCTAATACTTCAGAAACTTAATAGAAAGATTTGAGCTTCTGTCCACCAGCTTGAAAATCCAGTTTAGTGTAGATTGATTAATATCTGATTTTCAAGAGGTTTTTTGGTTTTTTTTTCCCCTCCAGTATTTTTAATATTAGTGTTTTACTGCATCAGATTTTTTTTCTTATACATGCCCTTGCCTAAAACCTTTTCTACCTTTTCTGACTGCTATTTGCTACATATTAAAAACACTGAAGTTATATTCTCAATCATATCTATTCTTACCTTTCAGTTAGTGTTAATATTAGACAGTTGTTCCACAGGAATTCTTCACATTATGAGAAAATGCAATGGTTTTTCAAAATAATAATATTTGCTTAAAGAATATTATTACTTCTGTATTGTCTCATCTTCATATCATTGTAGATATGTGGTCTTGTAGCTTGTAGCTTTTCTGGGATTCAAAGGATACTATGGTGTCTTCTCTGAAATCAGTTGAGAGTTTTGTATTTTGGGTAAAACCCCCTAAAATGTCTATAAAATCAGATTCAATAAATAGATCTGATTTTTGTTTTTGTAAGAAAGTACACTATAGAACTCCAGTTTTTCTTCTGTTATCTCCCACAGGGATAAAATCTGTGGTGCTTCTTCAGGTTGTGTTGTATTAAATAAATAAGAAACTTTTGAATATGCCTCATAGTGAAGCAGTGTTCCAGGAGGCTCAGTTTCAAAGTGGCATCCATCACTTTCCCAAGGCAGCAATATTTGACCATTTTTAGCATAGCTTCCTAAAGAACTGTGGCATTTGTTGACAGCAGTTGCCATCTGTTTGCTCATCATCAACCTTTCTTTCCTTCCACCTCAATACTTCTTGAACCTGCAGGCCAATTTCAACAGAAGTGCCTTGAGATGTCATGGAAATTCACAGGTGGGTAGGAAAAAAAGCATAAATTGCACCACAGGGAAGGAAGGCTGTTAATGACTCCGCAGAGTCGTGAGCAAGGGCAGCTGGTGTGTGTGGGCTCCTGGGCTTACGTGGGGCTCTGGCTCAGGAGCCCGTGTGCTGCAAGCTCCCTTCCCAGGCAGCAGATGTGATCAACCCTTGGAAGGTGCAGTGCAGTGATCACGAGAAACAATCTAAAATAGGGTAACTGAGAGTCCTGGGAAAGAAAGCTTTAAGGGAAATATAACAGAAATCCATAGGAAACAGCACTGTATTGGTTTCAGTATTCATGGGCCAGCTTGTTAATATGCAATATTAAAATTATATTGTGCATATGTAACGTTGTCATGAGAAGAGGGACAACTGCTACATTTTATTTATCATATTTCTTCAGCTCACATTCATTTTGAGGCTGATCGTCTGTGTCTATTTTTGTACTGCAGGTTGTTAAGGTGGTGTAACAAATCAATGCTTTTAACTGGTGAGTTGAATTTCGAACCGGGTTTTGTATTTAGTTGCTATGCTTACAATGTTCCACATGTGAAAGTAGACATCCTTTTCCTCTGAAAACTTGAGGTGCCTCATTTACTTTATCAGAGTCCTGTGCAGTGCAGAAAGTTCATAGAAAATGTATAAAAATAATAATAATAATAATTCCTGTAATTATTATTAAGGCAAAGTTCCTAATCAATAGCAAGAATTTAAAAACAGACTGGTAGGCTTTTGCCACTGTTTAAATAAGATATACTGCTTATTAGCTAACAGAAAGGATCTAAAAATAAGATGCAATTGCCAGGGAAAAGGCTCAATTTCTGAATTGCGTTACTGAAAGAAAGGTGCGTTCATGTGGCTAGTTTCAGAATCATATAATATCCTTGCTGTATTTAGCAGACAGCTAATTTTGGACTGTAGCATTTTAAATTAATTTAAGAAGAAGGTTGATATACTCCTTAATGTATCTTATTTATTGTATTACTGAGAAGATATTTAATTTGTTTCCACTTTGGAAAAACAGGTGGGTTTAGCCTAATGATACTCAGTTCCTACAAGGTTCAGATACTCAGGCTTAAGTCCACTAGGGCAACATAATTTACATACAGTTAAGACTCTAGTTGAGAATAGCTTGGACTTTTTCTCCGAGCACTTTTATTGCTGTTACCACTTTTCTTCAAGTTCGAATCAATTGCTCCTGTGGCAAATCAACCCCTATTTCTGTTCTCTGCCGTATTCCATATCTAGTGCAAGTTCAGCTTATGTCATGGCTCTTGGAGGCCCTTTATTAGTGTGTTCTGATTTAGGAGTTAAATATTAATCTGTAAGATGTAATAAGTCTATTCACATATGAATTTCTGTTCTTCCTAATTACTAAGGGAGGAAATAATTTACGTTCCATACTGCTTTATTTATAGAGAAAGGAGTCTAGAAGGCTTCCAAACTTAGCTACCACACATGAGATGGGACTTCTGAAAGACCTCTGCGCGGGGCTGCTCCTGCGGAAGTTGTAAGGAATTGCTATTGACCTCAGCAACAGAGCACTTTCAGAAGCCTCAGCCGTGCCTGAAAGAGCTCGTAGTCAGAAGTTATTGGATAATTCTGGTTTCTTCAACCAGATCAGTGCCCCAGTGTGCAAAGCATTATACAGACATAGTGAACCACTTCCTTAAGGGCCTTACAGCTAAAAGGACTTTATTGACAGAAAGCACATCTTAGACTTCTAAAGTCTCAATGTCAAATCCAGCAATACAGAAAAAAGTGGAGAGGAAAGCAGTAACCAATGTAAATCCTTAAGTTGTATGTTTGTTTAAGTCAATGTCTTACTTTTCTACATTAAAAAAGCAGTTGGAGGTATATCTAAAAATAAAGAACTGTTCTCTGAAATAAAGAGCTGTTCTCAGCTCTGGGGCTCACTTCAAGGAGTGGGCTGGGGGTTCTGGAAAGTCCTGAAATATTTCTGTAACAATTAAATCTTCCTTAAAACTAGGACTCTGTGCAAAGTATTTTTTATTGGATCCTTCAGTGTAGAAAAGCAATATTTAGAAATTTAGAAAACCGATGTATAGAGATTATCTGGTGCACAGAGTCTGCAAATTCTCCGCGGTATTGCCCCAGAGTGGGTTATTTCATCCCTGCTTTAAATGCTGTGATGTGGTTCAGGAGAGTGGGGTGTCAACCTATGTGGTCAGATGCCCCCGCCGCTGAGGGTTGTGTGATACTGCCTTAATTTAGCAGCAATGTAAGTAGTCATGCCAGCTGCGTTTTTCAAGTGAGAGAGGAGAAACTAGTGGGAGAAAGCAGCCACATGCTGAGCTGTGGATAGTCTTCTGTGAACAGCTCTCTGAGGTTAGACCCCAGAGGACCAGAGCTCCTCCTAGCCTCCTCTACCCGGTGAAGGTGTTCCTCAGCACAGCCGCTGATAACACAATATATGGTGGCTCCCCCTCTTATGTGATATATTCAGCATTATCAAGGGATTCAGAAATCGGAGGCTAGATTTTCCAAAACCAATTTTAGCCATTTATGGATTTGGCATAAATCTCCATCTCTTTTAAGGAATAATTCTTTGGGAATATTTTAGCCTTCTGAATTTTTAACTTTATAGTATCACAAGCCCAACTCTGCACCATTGACTCAAGGTACTTTTCTGCTTTAGAGTTAGATAACATTCTCCTATTTCTATAAACTATCTTCATTTTCAGATATAAAAAATTACTGTTATTTGAAGAGAAATGACTTGATATCTGGTTTACCTGAATTACATATTAATGAGACAGAAACCTTATCTTTGTTCTATTCAATGAGGAAAAAGTCAAGTCATGGAGTGTGAAAGATCCATATTTTATGCATGGACACAACTATGTAAAAATAAACTACTTCACAGAACTCTTTGGTTTTAGTTTTGATGCTAACGTGGCTTATGAAACCATGTTTGAAATTGAACGCTTAATAAGTATGAATTAATGGATGATCAGTTTTGCATTAGTCCAGTCAACAGGTCAGCCTAAGAAGTGAGGTCAGAGATAGTATTTTGTTTAGACTAACAGAAATATTTTGCACACCATTCACCTGACGGTGGAACTTGAGTGGTTCTGAATATATATGCAAAGTATAACTCGTTTCACAGAACTGTGATTAATAACTTTCTGTTTGGACTTTGTATAGGGAAAGAAGCACCACCTTAAACTTATTTAGATTCTTGTGGCAGAAAAATGAAATCTATAAACAAACTTTCTTTCTTTAATCTTCCTCAACTACCCTATGCTCCTGGGTGTTTTACACATTCTTATATGACTCCTGTAATTATTGAACTGTTCTTTTGACCTGGTTGCTTGAAGGATATTGGATTTCTGTTACCTGCAAATGGAGATTAGCAGTCAGATCACCTGAAATGCTAAAACACTGCTAATTTTTTAAACAGATTTATTACAAAATCTTCCCCCCCCACACACACACACCTTGGACTTCTGTATTCACATTTAACTTATTGTAATATCTGTTCAGTGTAATTCAAGGATGACATTCCCTGGGTAAAATTTTACTAAGCACTCTAATGTCTGCAGTTCAATGTTATAAACTAACTGGTATCTCTGAAAAACAATAATTGCATAGTTGAATAATTACCTAATTAGGTACCTAATATTATGATTTAAAATAATTAGAGCATGTTCTCTGTGGCTGCTGTTTTCTGTTTTTTTCAGTGACAACTTTCTTAAAGGACCTCTTGTCTGTGCATACTGAATCTCAGAGTATTCTCTGAGGACCCAGTTTTACCTCTTTTCTTTAGCTTCCAGCTTTTCAGGTAAAGCCATTGATTTCACAGTTCCCAGCCACATGGCAGTGACTATGAGGGCCTAAAATTACTGATGTTGCCTGTGGTGGAACTACTTAGAAAGTCGGATATACCTAATTATGAATAAGCTTGGTCTTAATTGTGCCCCTTCTGATTTGTGCCCCCAAACTATCATCCCAAATTCCTAATTTTCTAGGGCTGTAGGAGCAGGAATGTGGGTGTCTGTGGCAGCAGAATAACAAACATGGAATTAGTGGCCAAACCCAGGAAACAGACATCTTCTTTCCCATTTTGGGTGAAAATGAAGAGTCCTAAGTGCGCATTTTCTGGAATTGGAAGCCCATGAACAGTTACTGAGTTTGTGAACAGGAGCCCAGGCTTTGACCTCACAGAACAGAAAGTTTTTATTTCCCTATTTTGTAATCTCATGATTACAATTTATTCCTTTTTTGTTACGAAATTTTGAACATGGAAGTATTGCTAGCACTAATATCAACAGAGAGATGTGATATTTTCCTTTTGTTAACAAGACTATTCCTAGAAATTGTCTCTTAAGATACAAAGCGATATCTACCTCTCAATTCAACAAAGATCCTTTCTGACAAAAATGAAGAGTGGGGAGGGGCAGGGACAAGAAAAATGAGATATTGTAAAATAATTCTCATTTCTACATATGCAATAAAAGTACTAGACACTATGCTTGTAAATAAAGAGACAAGCATGTGGGGATGAAAACAGGGTTGCTAAGGCCAGTGACCTCCACAAAGAATGAAGAAGACAATTGTAAAACATTATCTATCCAGTTCACGAATCTTCTTCAGCCTCTGTTGTACAAGCCTGAGTGAAAACATTTTAGGCAAAGCTTTAAAAGAACCTGGAGGACTGTACAAAAATGCCAAGAATTGGATTAATTGGCATAATACAAGGTGGCTGGGCACAGTTGGGGAAAGTGTCAGTGTAGGGAGAATCCCCACCAAGTAAGACTGTCTGTGCAATTAGCTATCTGAACTCTAACCCTTCCAGAATAATTAATGAATAACAGAGGGGATCAAGACAAAGACACAAAGTGATTTGGTGGGTGCTAGCAAGTAATACATCAAAGAATGCTGGTAATTGGCCCTGTGGCTTTCATTCTTTGCCCTATTTCTTTCAATTCATTGACTCAAAATAATGGGTTCAGGTTCATTATCAACAGGTTTTAGCTGCAAGAGCACAACACTTCAACAAAGCTATGATTGTAGCAGTGCTGGTGGCTAAGTAAAAAGTTGTAGGCTGTAGCACACTCCCTTGAAAGGGAAAGTAGCAGCATAGTCATAGTCTTTGTCTTACATGAAACACGAATTTGCTCTGAGTTTTCTAAGACTTGGTGTTCACTGAGGTTACAATGCTGGAATACAGTTGGTATGGGCAGGTATGTATAACTCCACTTCAAACCCTATTATAGCAGCAGCATCTATATTCTGTTCCTTCAGCTGTAAGAAATGAAATAGAATTCTTGACATCATGTGTCACATGTACATGACATTATTTGCATACTAATGGAGACAGTTTAGAGGCTTCCCCCCCCCCCCGCCCCGTTTTGGCAGCATCGCAGTAAAAGGAAAATTAATTATTTTTAATCCATAAAAATATCTTCCTGATCCGCAAAATTTGACTTGGGGGTTTGAGGGGTTTTTTGACCAAAATCAGAAATGGAACCTCCACTGTTCTGTTTTGTTTCTAGTGTAAATGCTGTTGTAAGATGTTGATGTAGCTGATGAGGATGTATTTAGTTAATTAGAATCGCTTTTCATAAAGAATAGAAGCAGCAGAATATTAGAGCAGTCATCTTCAATGAGTGAATGATGTGTATTTTTACTCTGCTGTTTCATTTTGCCATGATTGTTTCTCCCTATTTACAGACTATAGCATATGTTGTTTGTTATTTTATTACCATCACATTAAATACAATTGCATTTATGGTTAAAAACTGTATGGCACTATGGTTAAAAACTGCCTTTTTGGTTTAGCATTTGAGAAACCTGAGAAGTAGTTTAAATTTTAGAAACATGCTTATGAGCACAAATGGATGTGAAATTATTTTTATTTTAAGTGAAGAGATGTTATTTTGAATTTGGGTTCATAGCAAATAAGCAAAATGCTGTAAATATTTTAAATACCAAATTGTGCTCCATATTCTTATGGACAACAATCTAAAAACTTCCCATTACCTCTGACAAGTCTGTTAGGAGGTAGCTGCTGGTGCAACTATTGGCTGCCTAAGTGTTACAGGTCAGATTCTGATCTCCATTATATCACTGTCTTTTCTGAAATAGCTTAAACAAAATTTATGCAGAATTTAATTTCAAGAGGACTGTATTTTGTAATTGTGAAATCATAAAGTAGAATCTTGAATACTAATAAAGTTAGATAAAAAGTTTCTGATACAACTTGCAGTATTTCATTTTGATCTTAGTTCTGTTTCTGAGAATAACAATTATGTATGAAATAGTCAAATAAAGGTATGATTTACCAGTGTATAAATACAGCTATAAATATGATGCATGACCAGCAGCCTCCCCCACTTTAAATGCACTCATACTGTTTGAAATAATGTTGTCATCTATCTGTGTGTAGTACTTCTTTGTTGTTATCTTCTATCATGCAGATGCATCCGTTAGAATACATGCCTTAGCCATAACTTTGTCCATGCCATGGACAAAAGTATTCCAGTTTTGGAAAAGCTTTATTAGCACATATTCTAAATTGACTAGTTGTTTTTGATAAATTTGAAGTAACACTTCTTAGAATTTTTTTTAAATTTTAAATATTTGTAGTAGGACACTGCTTAGCACTGGGAACAGTGCTACAGGGCTAGTGTGACAAAGCTGTTAGTCAGAATGTTTGCTTTCCCCTCTCCCTGATTCCAGCTGGTTTTGGTAGAGTTTTCTTGTGTAAATCTCAGCATGACTTAGACGAGGTATGAAATACTTTGAGACAATTTCAGGATTGTTGTTCTTTTAAGTTCAAATTCTAGTTCTTATGGAGGCTTTTCATAGCACTGAGGAAGTCTTTTCCATCTGTTCACGTTGGGACATGGATGCCATAAATATATCATCTTCACAATAATTAATGTTAAAGATGGCAAACAAACAGTAAACTGTGATTTATTTTAGTCTTGCCACTGTTATATGTTGTTAAAACAAATATTTAAAAACTATTTGTATTGTGGAGCCATACTCACAGTGCCTTCTGTGACACATAAAATACTGGTTGATCTTGTCCCAGAGGTTCTCACACTTTTTCAGAAAGTTGCTCCTCTTTTTGTGTAATTTTACCTTCAAGTGAATAACAAGACTTTGGGGGAGAAGGAAAATCATTATTAAAAGTACACACAGACTTGATCAAAATAACTTTGATGGCTAGAATGATGAGAACAGTCATTCCCTCCCTTTGACAGGCATTTTTTGGTCTGAGATTTGAGGGCATCAATATTGATTTAGAAAGCTCTGTGGCTCAATTTTAAATGAAATGTAAAACTTTTCCATTTTCTCACCTATCAACCTCCATAAAAGAGCAGCTGCTCTTGCAGGGAAAAGTGCTATTCTCACTTTGGTTATCACAATGCATTTATGATGTGAGGCTTACCTAAACAGCTCCCCTTTATGTGACTAGGAAAAAAAAGCCTATCTTTATTTAGGGTAGGAGTTCTGACTGTAGCAGCTGGATACAAGTCTGGATCCCAGGCTGGGATGTGGGATCTGGACCCTCTTGAGGGCATCCTTTCCAGCAGCTACCCCCTGCTTTTCTCCTCTCTCCTGGAAGTGACAATGGTAGAAGGCTATTCTCTGCTCTCCCTCTCCTGCGAGCAGCTGCACCCCTGGTCCTGACATCTACTCCTTCTCCTCTCCAGAGAAATGGCAGCAAGCTGAGTGTGCCTGGGCAGTTGCTTGGATCCTTGTTATCCCACAGAAAGTTTCCCAGAAACACACAAGGAGTTTATACTTTGTACCCCTGATGATCAAAAGTACTCTTATACACTGAAAATGGATTAGGTTTGATAGCAGAACTCAGCATATATGGGAAAGGCAGAGGAAGAGGAGCCGAGGGACAGTCCTGTCTCTCAAACGTGCTCAGTTCCTGTCTTTTAGTGAGAACAGGAACAACTCCAGGCTTTTAAGGACATTTAGCAGATGAGAATTAGAATATACCCCATTGCGTTGCTTTCTAATAGAAAGTGCACGAAGACAGCAAAAGAGAGGAGAGCCTTGGTTGCTGAAGGTCAGTTCCTGTTTCAAAGGCTGACCTCCTTTGAAAAGAGGTCTCTCTGCCTAGTGTTCCCATAGGAAGGGACCCAGCAGCTGGATCCATGCTGGTCTGCGGTCAGGGAACTGTTGAGGTTCTGTTCAAATCACTGTTCCCTGAAAAAAAGGCATTTCAGCATACCCTTAGGTGTCTTTGACTAAAAAACAGATGCTTTCTAAAGTAGGGTCTTAATTTGGCTGATATTATGTGCTTGAATATCTCAAAGGCTGTAACTTAGCAAAATCCAGACTCTTCTTAGACATGATTTTTTTATCTTCATTTGGTGTGGTTTCATTTGTTCTGTTATCCACTGCATAGTGCCTTACCAGGACTGTTAGTAAAATACGGGCTAAATGGGTCTGGGAGAGAAAATCATATTGTTTTCAGATTTTTAGGTGCCAGAAAGGGAAAAGCATAGGATGGCAGTAATTAGACTCAGGGAGTGCAATCTGTGTTTCTGAGTTTTATTTCTAAACTGTGTCATATACCGATTTTATTACGAAGTGTCTCAAAGATGACAATATTTACCAGGACAAAGCCTTTTGAGATTCTTAGATGAAAGGTTTATGTAGCAGGGAAATATTACAATAATGACATTTTAATGTAATTATTTCTCTAACAGTGAAAAAAGGAAATGTTCATAGCTTGGGGAGAGGAGTGAGCTGACCTCTGTTATCAGTAATGTTTGTACTTTCTCACAAAGTGCATTCCTTAAACAAAAGAATAAGGAATCACCTCTGGATCTCAGGGAAAAGGGTGGCAGGTTTCTGGAGGGCACAGGGTTGCTGAACAAAGAGTCCTGATCAGCCATTTCTCATGGAAATCAGTGAGGTGGAAGCCACAACAGGGAACACGAGGAGAATGTATTAGATGTTGTATCTGCTAACGTGTCATTGGCCAACCAAGAAGAGAGTGACTAGTCCATCTCTCCTCTCTCCCCTAAGGCCAGGCCTTCCATTTCTGTCCCCTTTGCCACCCTGATCTCCTTCATGATGGTTTTTATATCACTTGCCAGAATTTTCTCTGGCTGGAGGTCCAAACAGGTTTTCTCATGAAAAAAACCCCAACCTTCTGTGAACACTGTCTTGTTTGTGGAGCTTTGAATCCATCTCAGCTTTTCAAGTGGCCCGTGGGGAGCTAGGCTGTCCCTGTCTAGAGCAGAGCTCAGGTGAAGGCAAGTGCAGGTCTCATGATTTTTTTTTGAAGCTTTGCAATGCTGTGAGAGTAGCAATGGCATCTTCAGCAGCTTTAAGAGAAAGCAGCTCTGTTTCAGTGTCCGAGATGGACAGTGTCCGAGTGTTTTATCTCTGATGGTTTTGTGCCTGTATAACTTTTTGCCATATTGGACCTCTTTCTTGCTTGGTGAGATCAGAAGCACTATTAACTTCTTTTAGTATTGTTACTAAAAATTGTGAGCTGCTGTTTGAACCACAGCCCCCTTGCTTTTAGTTTTGTGCAATGCACCAAAAACTTGATTGTGAGTGTGAGAGCTTTCAAAGTATTTTAGCGTCTTTCAAGTGAAGAATAATTAAAACAGGAAAATACCGTGCTAGTTGTAGCTCATCTGTCAGTGCTCGTGTACCCCAATTCTTGCCTCTCATGAAGGGTTAGATGAATCCTTCACTCTAACTTTACACAGAGAATAATACAGTGTGAGAGAAAATGGGTGTTTCCCAAACAGGACTCGGGGATGTAACTCCCACCTTTGAAAGTGTTTGAATGTGAAGATTCAAATATACCCATAGCACTTACAGGAGTTACAAAAACCGGGCTTAAAAGAGACAAAATTGCCTCCCTCAAGGCTTTAGCATATAGGCACTACTTTAAGAAAAAAAAAAAGGCTTAGGGGACTTAGTGTGATGTCAAGTTATTAATAATTTGGAGGAAATCATTGCATTACAAGAGCCTATCCTGATTACAGAACTTTTTAATCTCAATCCAAGATAAACATGTCTTCAACACCACGTACAGCTGAGTTGCCCTTTTAAATACCCCAAACCTTGATCCATATTCAGGGTTTTTTTTCTCGAGTCTCCTTGCTGTGATGAAAGAGTCATCTCATCTTGTATTAATTTTGTCTTGGTACACGGAATATTATTGTGCTATAGCTTTTGGGGCAGATTTTCTCATATATTTCTGAGAATTTTAAAGCTGTTAAAGTAATAGCTAAAATTTCGACCTCACTTCCAAAAAACATGTTTTGTTTGTGAGAGAAAGGTGGTGTTACGCAAACTTTGCCCTGAGCAATTGTCTTTAACAGCCATCAAAAGTCAAATATAGAACCAAATTTCGAGCAGTTCCTTAAGAGACGAACCTTGTCCCCACCCTTTATGGGAAGGGAAGCAGGATCTGTGAAACCCCCGGTGCTTGCTTCCCTCGGCATTACTGACCGCCAGCTGGCCGGTCACGTCTGCCCCCCACGGTATGGCTAAGGAGCTAGGGTGAGTATGGGGACAGGCAAGTACCTGCCTCCAGGGATCATTCTGCTTCTCGGTGGTGGGGACGACTAGCTGGCAGGGTCTAACCTGGGTTCAGGGACTGCAGGAGAGGGTGCAGGGCCTCTCAGCGGTGGTGGCAGCCCTGGGGAGAGCCCGAGCACCCATCCCAGCCTGGTGGGCAGTGCCTCGCTTCCCGGCAGGGGTGCGCGAAAGCAGCAACTGCACAACAGGGCTTAATTGTGTAGTCATTAATAATCGATTTTAATGCCTGTATTTTAACTGCCATTGAATTTGCAGTGTATTTTTGTGGCAGGAACTGGTTGGTTAAAAAGACATTTTCAATGCCGTTTGGATTTGGACCGCATTAAAATTAGACTGTTGTACTTCTATAGCCATAGCATTGCACCATAGCTAACGGGGTTTAAGTTAGAACATTAACTTAATAAACTGCTTTCTGAGGAGACAAGAAGATTTCATTTCCCTGTTTTATAAAATTAAATTTGTTGAACTATATAAAACAGTACGTGCTCTTTACTGCTTATTTACACAAAGCTTCTGTTGAGTTCAGTGGCAGTTTTGCTGACAAATTCAGAGCAAGACCGTATTCAAATAATACATCACGCCACACTTTTCCATTATGCAGTTTACCCCTTCCCCTCATACATTTTATATTTAATTATGAAAGAATTTTTAGAACTATGGGGACTTTAACAGTCTTGTATATACAGATGTTAAGTCCATTTATATGGACGTATAGACAGCTATATTCATTCAAAATTAAACTCTCTACCATAAAAACTTGATTCTAAATATAGACAATTTGTCCCTGAGGGAAAGGAAAATCTAAGGAAAAAAAAAATAGTGCCCCTCTGTCCCCCAAACTTACAATTACTATTTGGTATCTAAAGAATTTAATCATACTTGGTCTTTTTGCCTCCATGGTCATGGACAAATCTCTCAAATTTGGATGTCCAAAGTGTAGATGAATTTTCAAAGCCTGAAAGTGATTTAAGAGCATGGTCTACAATAAGATCAGTGGGGACTGGCATTCTTGAGTCACTTCTGTAGTTCTCACAAGAATATCCTGAATGTATAATTTCACATCAAAGTCAATATGCTCCCTGCAATGCTGAGAGGAGCAATTGACTTTTGGAGAGCTATACACAAAGCTATTCTGGTACTACTGTGGCAACTGACAGGACTGAGTACTAATTTAAATGCCTAATTTTAAATCAACATAAATTAAAAAAATCCATACTTATTTATCCCAAGTCATGTTATAAAGCTGCTTCTAGTTAGCTCATCTTATCTGGGGGGTTATAAAAGTTTGACATCTGGGCTAAGCCACTTGTCATTGTGGAGAAGCAAGATCTAACACAGAGCAATCAACCTGCCAGTTTTAGACATAATCAGGTCACAACTCCCTAATTTAATCCAAAACTTGTATTCTGGAACCGACATGCATTTGTATGGAAGAAATATAGCAAAAAAAAATTGGTAATAAGGTTAGATTTGAAGCCATTCTTTTCTCTTCATATTGACCTACTGCATGCTCCCCAACCTCAAGAATGCCCAACACCTTTGCTGACTGGGAGAAGACAAATGTGACCACCAGTCTTGGGGAATAACACTTGTTTACTAGAGACACACTTACGTACTCTGCTCCAGGGTAACTGGTCGTGTTGGATGAATGCAGGTGTGAGGGTGTACACAACTGTAAATGCAAATGTATTTAAGGAAACGAAGGTGCAAATTAGAAGTTTCTAAACCAGGTCAGTAAAAGGCAAGGTTGCCCTTGAGCTGTGCTTTGCCCTGGTGTGTTGTGTTTTAATCCACCACTCTAAGTTGCTTCACCTTTATAGAGTTGTACTGCCAGTGCACAAGACTGTAAACTTTCCCTAGCAGTCGTTTTCCCTGCAGCAAAAGAGAAAGGGAACATCTCTGTGAGGATCCTTTTGCACAAAGGCATAGGAGGGTTGTGTCACCAGAGTGCTGCAAAGCCACCTTGAAGCAGTAAGTGGTGAGCAAGTGGGCAGAGGCCCAGGATTTGTTTCGCAGTCATTATGTTACTTTTGGAGGCTCCTTGGGGCTGTACCAGTGTGATGCCCATCTAGCTGATAGGTAATCTGGTCTGGGCAATGCTGCGGTCACATCTGCCTGTAATCGGCCTTGTTCCAATGGGACAGATTCTGCTGAGTCGTGAAAGCAGGGGAAGCAGCACAGGGCTGCAGGCTATTGTCAGCACGAGGCTGGGAACTGAACAAACTCTTTCCTGCAAACGATAATTATACCACGGTTCAGTAAAGGAGCGCTTGCAAAACCAGGCACAGCCAAGCACAAAATAACCTTGCTGATCAAGCAGCCATACCCACTGGGATCCATGAACTTTTCGTCTTGCCAGAGACTATATAGGTGTGTTCAAAACCTGTTGGTTTGATGTTTTTTTTCAGGAAAAAATTAAGTGTAGGCTAAGGGGAAGCTGCTTCTCAAGTCTTAGCCTACACGTCGTATGAAATACTTGTCATTTTCCTGAGTTTTGCATGATGTTTCAAAACCTCCCTTCTTCAGAGGGTGTTCAATGCAGCTGCCCACCTTTGCATAAGTAGAATCCGCCTCTTCACCTCCCTGCATGGCTGGACGTGCTGCAAAGGCTTTAGGGGATGAAGCGAGATATTGGAGCACAAAATCATTTTCCCCTTTTTAGGTGTTTAATGAATTGTGACTTTGAAATGAAGAGTAAATCTGCTCAACTAAAGCAAATCTAACCAAATTTACATAAAACTTTACTTAGGGTTGTATTAAGTGTCTAAATGGCTGCACAGGTTGTATTTGAGAGACTTCATCTGCTCTCATGTCTGTGTCCAGAAGTTGGATGTCTTAGCCTGAGTTACTAATGCCAGGTTGCCTTCATAACAAATGGAGTAGAGGAGAGAACTCAGGAGACCTCTGTGCAGTCCTCAGTTAGCTGTCTACAGCTGGTCAAACAAATCACCTCCTGGAGATTTCTTTCCAGTAAGAGGATCACCTCAGGTAGAGATATCTATCTTTGAAGTATCTAAACTTGGGCAAGATGAATCCCGTCACGTAAAAATGCATGGCAAGAAATAGGGCTTGCCTTGAAGAATTTATCATTTATCTAGGGAAGGCAGGCAAAAAGGCAGCAGAAGGAATTGGCCAAAGTGACCCAGCCCCTCAGTCATTGCATGGGAATACACCCTTGCTGTCCTGAGACAAAGTTCTTCACCATATATCTTGGATCCATTTTAATCTAGTGTATATTATTAATTTTGCCATGCTCCTCCAAACTTCCTTGTTAAGACAGAGTCTTAAGCAATAGCTGAAAGCCTGAGGGTGGGGAAGGGGAGAAGGAAGGATGAGAGGAGACTTCTCACACTTCACAGCCTAATCTGAAAAAGGAAGTGCTGAAAGTTTTGCAAGATAATCAGACCCTCAAAAAAAAGTTCAGCCTGTTTTGCAGCCAGTTTCAGAGCCAGTTTAATGGAGGCAGTGAGCCAAATGCAGTTCCACTGCAAACCAGTTCAGCAACGGACTTTACTGCAGCTGCTTTCACTTGTACTGATTTGAAAATGGCCAAGTAAACAAAGGAAATATTATTTTTTTCTGATTATTATACAAACTGATGATGACAGTGCTGTAAGTGGAAATTCACATTCTATAGCACATGGGTTATGGGTTGGAAATGTGGAAATACCTTTCAGATCATTTTGCACATTTTTTCTTCTTGATTTCCATTGGCTAAGTGCAATCAATATGCCTGATAAGCATGAAATATGCTTCCAGTTTTGTTTTTTGCAGAAATGTAATTGCTTTAGGTGCATCATAGATGGTATGTGAATGTAAATAAAAGGGGTCAGTGGACTATATTGACAGTCTTCAACATTAGATGTGTTCCACACTGGGAAAAAAAGGAGGGAAAGCAGGAAACAAAATGAAAATAATTTCAAAACCAGGCAATTCACCACCCAACACAAACATGGATGAGATGGCAGACTGAAAAGATGAAAATTATGAATGATTTGTAGAATTAAATAAAAAGATGTTGATAAAATTTAAAAACATCAGCATTCCAGATGTTTACTTAAACAAAATTTAACCTGTGAATCAAAATTTTCCCTCCCTGTTCTAAAATGAGTCTTCTAATGAAAAACTTCAATGTTCTTTTTCATCTTAACTTTTCTCAATCTTCAGTCTCCGGGCTTGACGTCTATTTAAAAAAAAAGTCTAAAAATAGGACAGTGAAATGTAATGACTTTGAGCAATAATGGCATGACTCAGACTACTTTTTCTTAGAGTCCACTGTCAACTCAAACTATGGGTGGCCTCTGTTCAGTTTTAATTGCTAATATTAGGCTATCTTTCTTGCAGAACTTTGGTAAAGACAGCTCAAATTTTTGTTGTATAAATTATGATGCCATATAAACTTTAATTAAAGGGATCCAGATACTCAGCTACTATATCTCAGGATTTAATGAAACGAGTTATAGCAAGTCATGATCTGAGCCAATGTGACCAGCATACAAAGATAGGGATGGTCATTTACCTTACTCATGTGAGATAACTCCAAAACCATATAATTGACAGCATCTGTAGCTCATTGGCATTAATATATTTAATGATGATAAAACAAAGCCTTTCCACTGCAGCGTGGGAAATTTTCACGTTCTGTTTCCATAAATGTTGCAGGACCTTGGGGGTAACATAATTCCTGCTGCTGGTATCTGCATGTTTGAGACCCCACTCAAGGAGGGGTGTCTTGAGGTGGGTGGTGATAGATGAGAGGCTGATACGACAGTAAGAGGAGCTGTTTCCCAGTCTATTTAGGGAACCACAGGCAACTGGGATTGACTCTGCCACATGTGCGCCAAATGCCTCTGGGGTGTTTTCTGCTCCCTCTCACAGTGGATGATGTTAGGGTTGCTGCTCAGAGCACCCATGAGCTGTTCAGCAGCTGGAAAGAAAGTTACTCTTTCTTAAAAGAATCCCTGAGAAAAGACAGAACCTAAATACTGGCTGTCTCCCCTGAGGAGTAAATAATTCTGGTAGTGCCTGTGGCTCCGTTACCTTAGTGCCTACAGATGTTTGCTCAGGCCTGCAGCTTTTGGTGCTTTATAGTGAAGTCCTTGAAAAAAGATGTCCAACCAATTATAAACACCAACAGGAATTTTAGTTTATCTTTATAGTTACTAACATGACAGCAAGTTGAAATACTCCTACTTTTTAACCAAACTGAATTAATCAAATTTATCTTTTTCTTTGATGTTCACGACTCCTGTTTATTCTGCAAAATGCTCAAAGGGTTAAATTAAAGATGAAATAGAACACAGTAACATGCAGGAGAGCCTCCCCCTCCTTTAAATCATATTTAAATGATAAAAAGCCTTTCTACAGGGTTAGATCCAAACTGTAGATTTCCTGTTACATTTAATAATGTAACCTCATACATAATGATAAAACTTAATTCTTATAAATTCAATTTTTGGAATTACCATAATTATTTATGTCAGAGAATAATTGAAACAATTTATTTTCTGTTTGTTTGAGTATTGTTTAAAGTTGACTATTTTTATGCACATTTTTCTATCATTTTTTTTCACAGGAATTTAATTTTAAAGATCTTCTTTAATGTTAATTCTATTGACTTCATTATTTTTCTCCACGTTGCTATTTCTGAATTCATACCATTGCAATTAGAATTTATTTTAAATTTTAGCTGAGGAGAAATTATGTTACATTTGTACATTAGGGAGCTGTGCCAAGAGTGTGTGACAATGAGGACAACCACGATTTCATATTTGGAAAATGTCAACAACTTTATTAAATGAAATTAAATAAGATAGCTTCAAAGACTTACATATTCAGCAGCTACTGAAAGTCTAGGAGTACCATTGCTTTTTTGCTCCTTTTCATCAACCAGGTGCAAGGAAGGCTGTCAAGGAAACTAAAAATATCATATAAACATTGTTGTTATTTAAGATTTTTGAACATAAGTTTATATGCCCGTGGAATCCATCACTACAGATGTGCAGACTTTGTGCAAGTGAGGAGCATTCATAACTGAATGTTATGGAACGTTAAAGTAAAACATCTTCAGAGAGCTCCTATTCAGAACTTCCTATTTCACCCTCACTAACTTTCAGCTGTAAGTTGCCAGTCACTAACTTTCAGCTCAGTGAATCCCATTATTATTTGGATTGTCTGTACAGCTGTTCTCATGGTCATATAATTTCCCTTCCTTTTCCTGAATACCTGGAAGTGGACACCGTTTGAGACTAGTAAATAAGTTGGACTACTTTTTCTCATTGTTATGTTAGCTTAAGCTGCCTAAACTGAGCCTGATTTGTCCAAAAAATGTAGGAGCTCAAGGTTAAGTGACCAAAACAAACTCTGATTAGAGATGTGTATATATATATATGTAAATATATATATTTAATTCATGAGACAGGATTAAAACTCAGATCCACAATGGTGCTTAGGGTATATTTAGGAATCGGTTTCTACCGGCTTCCACAAAAATTAAGTATTTAAAAAGGAGTGATCCAACCGGGGCATGGAATAGAGCTCTCTTGGTCTGATGATGGGACATGACAAACACACTGCTCTTCAAATTACACTAATGCCTCTAGAAAATATAATCACAATTGGTGGAAGTGATATTTCAACTACTCCTACAAAGACCAGAATAATATAATGTGATAAGAACTAATAAACTGCCAAACTATTGCAATCCTCATAAAAACTAACAGTGGGATTGAGAGTTTGCACAAGAGCCCAACAAAACCGGGTAGTCACTGTATGTAGTATCCAAAGGAATTCTCATCAGTCAGCATCAAACAGCCATGTTTCTATTTGCGTGGTAAAGATCAACACCCGACTCGTCTTTCTGCTGACTCTCACATTTCCTTAAAGTACTTCTGTCTGTACGGAACATGAAGCTGCTACCTGCATCCAGGACAAAAGAGATTCAGAGACTGATCCTAACTTTGTTCTCCTGTAATGGCCTTTGTTCTCTGACTTGAATGTCAATGTTATGTTTTGTTGTTTTTTCTAAAGTGTGCATATTTTAGGTTTAGCAGGATTAAACCTAAACAAAATCTAATGAATGCTATCATGCAATTCATGTTATAGGTCACTTGAATCTATGAGAGCTACCATGCTAATTAAGTTTTGACTAAGAAATTCAAAGCACACTTACTCCCCAGGTGCATGAACAGATGTCTAGGATAGCAGAAGCATGTATTTAATGCTAGTTTCGCGTGTCATGTCTGCACATGGTCTTTAATGCCTGAGCTAAGGTTGTCTTATGTCCAGACTTCCCCCTCTAATTTCACATTTAGAAACCTAGATAGCAGTGCTCCTGAGAGTGGCCACTGTCTATGGTATTTTGTAGCCCATATAGCTTTCCATGGTGGTGATTTTCCATACTTGTAACAAGCAGTCCATTTGCACTGGATGTCCTAAAGAAAAAGTGAAACATAACTCTCAAAGGACATGAGTTTGAATATTTTGCTCCATCACATGTGTGAAGTGCATTGATCCGCAACTTCAGTGGAGGAAAATCTGGACATGAGCCAGCAATGTGCACTCACAGCCCAGAAAGCCAACTGTATCCTGGGCTGCATCAAAAGAAGCGTGGCCAGCAGGTCGAGGGAGGGGATTCTGCCCCTCTGCTCTGCTCTGGTGAGACCCCACCTGGAGTACTGCATCCAGCTCTGGAGCCCTCGGTACAGGAAAGACATGGACCTGTTGGAGCAGATCCAGAGGAGGGCCACAAAAATGATCAGAGGGGTGGAACACCTCTCCTGTGAAGAAAGACTGAGAGAGCTGGGGTTGTTCAGCCTGGAGAAGAGAAGGCTCCAGGGAGACCTTATTGTGGCCTTTCAATACTTAAAGGGGACGTATAAAAAATATGGGGACAGACTTTTTAGTAGGGCCTGTAGCGATAGGACAAGGGGGAATGGTTTTAAACTAAAAGAGGGTAGATTGAGACTAAATATATGGAAGAAATTTTTTATGCTGAGGGTGGTGAAACACTGGAACACCACCAGAGAGGTGGTGGATGCCCCATCCCTGGAAACATTCAAGGTCAGGTTGGAGGGGGCTCTGAGCAACCTGATTTAGTTGAAGATGTCCCTGCTCATTGCAGGGGGTTTGGACTGGATGACCTTTAAAGGTCCCCTCCAACCCAAACCATTCTATGATTCTATGATTCTATGATTCTATGATTCTACGAAGTGTTGTCAGGATTGTTAGTTCCATGTGTCAGCCAGTGTCCTGCCCTGTGTATAACACATGCTGAAGACTAACAGTATGCTTGCATCCTGTGAAATTCCACAATGGAGAAGAAAATCTCATTCCCATTGTGATCTGTTCAGTTTGTTCATTAGGGTTGTCGAAGCAGCTCTTGAAGTTTTTGCATCTTGTTTTCACTGGGTAGGAATTTAAATAGTGCTTGACCCACCTCAAAGTTTTGACTGCATGAGGAGTTAGTGGCTCTATGTACTTACTTCAGGTATTTGGGTGTGGTTTATTTAGATATGTCTCATGCTCATTAAAGCTGTGTTTTGCAGTTTTCTTAGTTGTGATCATGGACTGATTAGTAGGGCTGACTCCTCCTGCTCCACTCTGAGAGAGCTTTTGTTGTCTACAGAGTGCTACTGATGGAAAAATGGTGAGATTGAGCAGGGAACCAAGCTCA
Source organism: Aptenodytes patagonicus (assembly GCF_965638725.1). Taxonomy (NCBI): domain Eukaryota; kingdom Metazoa; phylum Chordata; class Aves; order Sphenisciformes; family Spheniscidae; genus Aptenodytes; species Aptenodytes patagonicus. Next base: position 28,458,857 of record NC_134949.1, read on the forward strand.
TAATTTGAAGCACACAAAGAAAGCAGACTTTTGTCTCAGTTTGAGGGGAAAGCTAATTTAGAAATATCAGTAATCATAATAGACCTGACTTTTTCATTTCAGGATATAAAAAATACATGTTGAAGCCAAGAAGATTAATTAATATAATAAGATGAGAAAGTCAAGTGCATGGAGAGTTTTGAGATAAACCACAAGTCTTTTTTTCTGCTTTAAAAGCTCCCTGTGTGTTTGCCCATCTATAGGAAGGCATGTATGAGAAACAGAAATACATACATATGTATTTGTATATTATATATATACTGTCTACAAATTACCATTTAAGTTTATAATTTCATTTACTCATTCTTTACTGAACAGAAAGATGGGAAGGAGATTTTCTCTTTTACGGTTGGGTAAAGGCGAGTTGTGTTGACCTGCCCTACAGATTCGTCATCGCCTGTTGGGGCATCTGTTACCAGCACCGTGGTAGAGGTGGATGTGAAAAGAGGGCCTGTACAGGAAGAATATTTGTGGAAAAAGTCAGAATAAGAGACAAACTCACCAATAATAATAGACACTTTGATTTATAGAGAATTGTTTATTAGATTTTTTTTGTATGAATAGAATATTACATAATTATGTTATTGCAATTTAATTCAATTCACTCAGTCATGAGGAGGAATTCTGATAAGTGTGTAAGATCCAATTAGAAAAAAAAAAAAATTCATCTTCTGAATGCTCTAAATGTATGTCTGTCTGCCTTTGCTCTGTGCTCAGGGACAGACCTCTCGTTTGGAAGGGAGGAGGGAGGTGGAAAGGAGTAACAGATGTCTTCAAGTTAGGCACTGCCTGCCTAGCTGTATGATATCTACATCCCTTTATGTAGCTGAATTCAGAATTCCTGCATCTAAAAATGAAAACCACCCTTTGCAGGGCAAGTGAGACTGCCAGAGACAGTCTTTTTCATAAACAGCAGCTTATCCACTCTGCTTTCTCTAGAAGAATAGGAGTCATGCTTAAGTGGGAGTCACTGTGCCTTTGTATGTTTACCATACCTCTTAGATACATTTGGAAACCGTATCCCTGTTGATATACTTGTTGTGGGAATGTAAAACTTTACATAACATTTTGGATCTAAACTAGCCCATAAATGGACAGCATTATTTTTTTTGGTGTCGATCCTATCGAGTGCTATTGTTTCAGAATTCCTACATTGAAAGATGCAGGTCTACAAACGTGCTGTAGTTTTGAAAAATTGTCTGCATATGTTAACTAGTCCTTAGCCACGTAGTCCTATTGTGCAAACGCTGCATAAGGTTGTGTGGACTGTAGAGCTAAACCCCAGTAATTGAATAACTGGTGTTCCAGGTGGAGCCTGAGGTGGGATGCAAGTGTTTGCGGTGTCTGCCTGCCTTCTTCCTACATCTGTCTCACTTTCATGAGCAATACAATTCACACACAATTATTTTTTTCTGTTAGAAAAGTTGAACAGTTGGTGCCAGCCTACATAATGGCTGGCTATTATAGTGCCTTCTTTTTTATTAACAAAAGCACTCTGAATATTCATAAAAAGTTGACATTATTTCATTAGCTGTTGCAGGTGTATGAGTAAGCCTACTGAAAATAGTATCATGCTCTCTGCTGGATATGTCCATGAATGTTTCTAAAACACGACTTCCCACAAGCACGGAGGACCATATAGCAAGGCAATTAATAGGCACTGAATGTGTATTCCCAATCTCTTGTTCCTGCTCTCTTTCTTGTTAGTTCAGAGCTGTATTTATTATTACTTCTTTCATAAATCTGCAGGATCCTAATCAAGTGCTCCGATAGAGAGACAGAAATGGGTGTTTGTCAAATTTCTCAGCCTTTTTGACTTCCTCAGTTTTAACAAAGAGGTTTTTATATATTGGATTTTTTACCACTATTACAGAAACAAGACTTTCAGCGTTTATTTCAAAATCAGAGTTGCACTCCAGGAGCTCAAAAATTTCCAGTCATGTTCAAAAAGCAGGAAATCTGCCACATTGTAAAGCTGGTCGTTATAACTATTGGCTGATTGTGCCTCCTGAGCAAACTGCGATGTGGGGCAGAGCCTGAAATTTTGTTCTGAGTTTGTGAAATGTATAGCATGAGGGTTTTCTGATGTATTACAGGCTCTTAGGAGCGACATGGCTACTGAGTGTCCATACACTGCAGCTGCATGGATCAAACGGCTTGCAGGTGCTGGGCTGCCAAGATGGCGGGAGGTAGATATAAGTGGTGATGATGGGCTGGAACCCCATTTCATTCCTTGCTTGTGCTCTACCACTGCTTCTCTGTGCTGCTATAATGTGATTAATAAATAATAATAGGGTTTAATGGACAGCTTTGGCCTGCTGACATTTTGAAGTAGTGTAAATGGGTGGAGAGCTTCTGATGAGAGAGTTAGGATGTGCAAAAATCATCTTGTATTGGGCTCATGGAAGAGCTATTAGAAAGAAAGATCCATAAATCTCTGCTGTAGTGAGCATTAATCAGTCTGGGGACCTGATGCATATAAGCAAATGTACTGGTTTTCCCATGAGATTTAGTTATACTTTCAAGAATAATAACGACTTTCTGAATTTTGGCTTCCTGCCCCAATAAAGTCTTCTGCTCTCTGGCCATACAGGCATTGCTGTCAGCCTCAAATACACCCTAGCTCTGTGTCCTGGTTTCGGCTGGGATAGAGTTAATTTTCTTCCTAGGAGCTGACACTCTGTCACATCCTATACTGAAAAAGAGAGTGCCCATATTCAAAAGCAAATAAAAATGACACAGTAAAGACGAATCATCAGATTTTTTTTCTATTCTGTGCTTTGCAATAAAACTCCAGCAGTTGAGGTTTGTGATTCTGTCCATTATTTCCAAGTCCCTATGCTAATTTTTATCCATTGCTTTTCACCTCCACATGGATTAGCAGCTGCCTGTGAACTTACAGCCTGCAGATTCACAGAACATGTTGTAAGAGCTGCAAATCGATAGAAAGCAGCTGCTTAGCATCCCTACATCACCCTACACAGAGCAACACACTCACAGCACATCACTGGGGGATGAAGCAGACATGCAGAGGGAGTATAGTGATGCTGAACATTTGTTATCTCTTCCTCGTCCTTTTTGTCGAGGGTTCAATGGTTCCAGAAAACATAACTGCTGTAATAATGATCCAGCAGGAATAATTTGCAAGAACTAGACCCAGAACATTTTTTTACATGTACTCTTCTCATGAACTAAATGGCCAGATCTCTTATTATGGAAATCAATTGTTCCCATGCCTCTCTATATGTTGTCTTGCTGCTATGAGGGGCAGGCTTACTTCTAAATCTTCAGTATGACACTGTGGCTGAGACTAGGTTTTAAAAAAATATACACACACAGAGGTATAACAGAAATAGGTTTTAATCCCAGTTCTATCTGAACTAGCTTTATATGAACTCCCAGTTATTTTAGTTGTAAAACTGGTGAATGATTTTTATCCCCCAACGTATGAAGCCTTTTTGCATATTAATGGCAGTGAGCATTAGTGAAATATCAGGAGCAGTCGGTGGACTTGCTGGGACCACAAGTCGCGGTGTCTGGGTCTGGGGTTAGCTGGGACTCGTAGCCAACTACTACTGCAGGGACTGGGAGACAGCCATGTCTTCCTGGGGTAGATTCATAATCTGTATTTTTTCCTACGGCAGGCTACAAAAGCCATAAATTTGAACAGACAGGCAGCTGTGCTCCACACAGGGGTTGGGGTTGGGGTTGAGGTGAGACTGTGTATAATTCATTCAGTTCTGGAGTTTTTCGCATGGTGGTGGTTCTGTTACTTGTATAAACAAAGCTTTTTAAATGCAAGTTTTAGGGTTAAATAAGAAACAACGAATAACGTTTTCCTAATAAGTGAAGCCAACTTAGAGATTCTTGAAATACTTTTGGGAAGCAGGGTTGACAGAACGATATTTTGGGGACACGCTCCACCACTTCATAAGAGACTTGTTCTGAGCTACTAGAACTGTCTACACTTCTTATTCGGTCAGATCCCAGTACTCCGTTCCGCAGCTCTCATATAGGTACAAAAGTGGAGAGGACTAAAAAGCCTGAAATATATATTTTTTTGTTGCTGAAGACAATGACTTCAAAAAATATAAAAGTATAACTTGTCATCAGGTGTAAGTGGGTTTGGCTGCCTTTGACTCCACTGCAGCTGCATTGATTGACACAACCTAAAGACCCGAGTCTAAATTTCTTTATATTTCTCTCATAGTTTTGAAAGCAAAACCACTGTTTGATTCTTTCTTTTAAAACAAAGAATACATGTAAAAACATGTCCTCTGTGTTCATCAGACATACTGTTGAATTTGATAGTCCTATCATTTGTAAGCTACATATATTGTTGCTTTAATGCATTCTCTCACTACTTTGATAAAAGCCTTAAGATGTTGCCACTCGTCCTTTGATGTTTCCTTCTGATGTTACAGTACCTCTTTTTTTTCTCTTCCAAAAAATCTGTTTTGCATAAACATGAGTGGGCAAGTCATTTCTAGTTAAGGATAGAAACATCAAGTTCTATCAATAAAAGGACAAAACGAGAAGGTATATCCAGACTTTTATATACTCTTGCCAAGCCCTTATAGATGAAAAAATACCCTGCATGGGTGTTTACATTGTAAGCATATTAGAGCAAACATATTTCACTAGTTAAAAAAAAAAAGCAACTTAGGCTGCGGTGAATTTTTGTGTGATGTAACAATTCATTTTCTAATATGCTGTTATAGGAACTCTGGGAGAATAAATCTTGTACTGGTAAGAAAATACTTGCATGTCTAGTCTTGTCCATAAACTACCAGTCTACTAACAGGGATTAATTGGTTATCGTACAAGAGAAAAGACTGAATTTTTATATTTAGTTTCAAAGCTGTATGTCTTATCTTGAAAAATAAAATTGCGTAGTCTGATTTTTTACTGGGAATAAGTAAGGGATTATTATTATTATTTTAGTAGTAGTAGTAGTAGTAGTAGTAGTAGAAGAAGAGATGTTTCAACTGAAGGTCCCAGTGAAGAGGTGGTGCCATTGTCCCAATGGGACTGAAATAATCCTTGCCCCAAAGGTTTTCCAAAATGAAAAAGATATAATAATAGTGATAAATAAATATTATTATTCATATTTATCAAGGAAAATAGATTAAATGTTTTGCTCAAGCCCATGCAGGGAAAATGTAACAAGGCAGGGACTGAATACACAGAACTCCTGAGTACCGATCCACTGTAATTTAAATTACTGGCAAGTGTTGTGGAAAGAGTGATTTTCCTATGAATGGCATCACTGTTTTGCTGCATTCAGGAAGAACCCAGTGTAGTGGAGCCACAGCATGGTCTGGTGATTAAAGAATGTTAACTTAAGCCAAGAAATGCCAGCTTGTCATCTTGCTTCTTCCAAGACATACATGTCCTTTGGCTAGTCAAAATGTTATGATCAATTCTCAGTAATGTAAATAGGCATAAAATATGACTTCTTTGTCACACAACCAAAGCGTGGTATACTTCTTAAGGACTTTTTTCATAGCTCACTAATGCAGGATGCCCTTGACAATTACTGCTTAAAGCTTCAGTCCTACAAGCAATTGTCCATGTGAGTATTTCCCTGAAATCAGTGAAAGCCCTTCATAGGATAAAATGGGAAAAGTGTAGGCAGTTGCAGGATCAGGGCCTAGAAAGGTATTAGCAAGGATAAAGACATTCTTGTACCAATAAGCAGTGATTAAACAAAAACAAACAATTCCCCCACTTTCACCCCCCCATGAGATGGAAGTAAGTAGAGACAAAGTAAGCTCCTACTTAGCTAAGGGGAAATTTGGGAATTGGAAATAAGTAGGTTAAATAAAAACTATTTAACTGTAGAATCAAAAACTATGCAACCACAAAAAGTTCTAGAGGAACAGAAAAATGGAAGGAACCAAGTGATTCTTGAGAATTAATATTTGTTAAATGCATTTATTTCTTCACCCTACCTCAAATCAACTACTGCTTTTGTGTCCACCACCTGTCTTCACTGTGTTGTTAAAGCTACTGAGTTCGGACTTGGGAGGATGGAGATGTGGCCTTCAACTTCCATTGATCACTAGTAGAGAAAGTCACAACTCCAAAAGGTCCCTTTTTTTTTCTAATCTGCAATACTCTGTATACTCTATTTTAATACTGATTGATTTTATTGTACAGCTGTAAAACAGAATCTGGAATTCATGCCATTGATTAGAATGTGAATGATCTCTATATCATAGATATAGATCTCTCTATATATATGTGAAGGCTTATATGTAGACTTCTATTTCCTACTGCTGTGCAGGCCACTTCTTGCTGTAATCCTCTGTTTTCACCTTCTTACCAGCCTTTCTTTTTTGCTTACCCTCCACACATTTTCCTCAGAGACGGTGTCCATATCTGAAGCCTACAGTAAAAAGACTTAGAATTTTACTGTACAGCAGTCACTGGTACCATGAATCATTTTAACTGGCCTTGCTTCTATGCAAAGACCTTTTTCTATATCTGTCACATCAAGGGAATCCCAGGGTGTCTTATACCAGACCTCCCAGATGGTGGGCTTTAAAGATAGGCTTAGGAAACTAAGATCCACGTTCATCTCTCTTGTAACACACACTTATTCTTGAAGTCTAAATCCTAGGACTACTGGACACCCCGTACACTGAAATTGAGATCTGTATACTGGAACTGAGAGAAGAAATGTTTACTATGGAGTTTTCTGTGGTTTTTACCAAATCCTCAGCCAAAAAAAATCCCAGGTCGCTCACTTCTCAGTATCTGAAGTATGGTTAGTAACCAAATTACATGTTGCTCAGGGCTGCTCTTCCATGAGACACCTTTCCCCTCCCATCCATGGCAGTTTTTGCACAGTGGACACACACCTCGCATACTTTGACATAAAATCTATTTCAAGTAAGTTTCTGTGTACATCCTCTAAACAGTGTAACCATACTGCTGGTACTGCCTTCTTGTTTATGAGGGAAGATAGACTGGGATTTGCTTTAATGAAGCAGTTAAAGCTTTAGATTATTTGCCTGCCTATTCACTGTCTGGTCCAAAATTTGCCATCTTGAAGAAAACCCTAGCAACAAAACAACCAGATCTACTTTGGATACATAAGGTGATCAAAAACTCTGCTGGCAGCATCACTGTTTCTTGTTTTGTTGGTAGTCTTTTGTATGATCCCCAGCCCATGCTGGCAAAGGACTTTCTGGCTGATGTAGTCCTGTCATCTCTTCACCTTCAGGTGTAACATGGGGACCCTGTGTTCTGTGCAAATACAGAAAGTGAGCTAATCAGGATTTTCTGCATCCAAGCTTGTTTTTATGTTGAACACATTCTATTTCTTTGTTTTGTTTAATAATTAAACATTTCTTCTACATAAACACCCAGGACATTTTCTTGTGCCAAACTGGGAAATCCAATCCTTTATGTTTATTATGGCAGTACTGCTTTGTGCTGCTTACTGCCATGGCCAGTTTTAGACTTGGCACCTAAGTAAACTATCCACTAGAAAACTGGAATTGGGTCTAAATTTCTTCTTATTATTATTATGTTCCAGCATTCTCTGGTTGTTATTATTTTGTCTACTTCCTGGCTTGTGTACTTGCCTTACCTTGGTTTTCCTTTTCTTCTTTTAAGGTTGTTTAGTTTTCATTATGATGGCAGATTCATCTTTCTTTTCCTTCACAGTTTTATTCTACCTATTTTCTTGGTGAAGATCTTTATTTTTGCTTTCAAGTATTCTGGCTAGGAATAGAGGGATACCCAAAATACCTTCTAAATAGAAACTGAACATGTTCTTTCCATTGCTTAGTCTTCTGACCGCTTTTTATCGAGCCCTAATTTTTTCTACTTACATTATCAGCCTAATCTAGCCAGTTGGTCTAACTTTTCTAATTTTTCTTAGTCATAGTGTTTTCCTCTTTTGTAATCGTATTAAACCCAGTTCTCATTTTGCGCCTATTCATCCTGAGTCAGCATTTCCTGCTCTTCCCACTACTCTGAACACTGCCTCAAAGCTTTCCAGCAAATAGGAGGATAATGCCATCTGCAAATCTCAGGTGACTTGAGTATTCTCCATTGATACTGCTATGCCTAGTTTCTCATTCGAGGTTTATGGAGACCTTCGTGCAAGAGAAAAGGGGGTTGGTGATATAATTGAAAAGGACCTTTTCACTTACCTTGTCAAATGTAAATTTCAATTCAACTGCAGTATAAATGTTTTTGGAGAGAGAAAATCTACAATAACGTAAAGTGAACCTTTGGAGGCGAAAATGAAACTTTAGTAGTCCACATTAAAATCTTGCTTCAGGAATTGAAAATGTGGGTTACCTTTAGCTGGGCTGGAGACTCATGGATTAATGTGACAAGCTAAATTCTTCTGCTGGAGATCCAGCTGTGGGGAGGGACAGCAGGAATTCTGCACTTCAGGTAGTGAGATTTTGTAATCTTTAGGGAAGGATACCTTTGCCCATTATAGAGACCATCCTGACTGTAACAGTGAGCTGTGCACTCGTGCAGCTGTGGTCAAAGAAGCAGGGACAAGGCAAACAAACAGCTCAGAGACCAGCACAGCTACAGTCTGAGGCCACATTTACCTATGCTGTCCTTTCTGTCAGTTTTCTGTAAGAAAGCCTTCCCCACTCTGGCAAGCAGTTATGCATCCATTAATTCAGTGGGATGGTCCTGAGGGCCACCAATGTAAGGATAAAATCTGGACTTGACTGAGAAAAATAAGAGTGTTACCAAAATGTAACCATCTTACATATATGCTCTGCATATAGCTAAGGAAAAGGTAATGAGCCCCAGTAAATCTCAGTAAATTGTGGTGTTAAACTGCTTTGAAACAGTGCTGAATAAACTGGGACTGTGAACAGGGTTGAGCATAACCCTAGTGTTTGATGTTGAAGATAATTATCTCATTCTAGATTATAATAATGAAAGACTGTAATAGGAAGAGTTCCGCCTCTGTGTTTAGGCTTTGTGGCCTTTTGAACGGCAACAGTGGTGACAGACTGACAGAACGATTGAAGGAAACTGCTAACATGGCCATACTATTATGCTATTGATTTCTTTCAACATCTGTTCCTCAGTTAATAATGCATTTAAGACACAGATAGGAAGTTACTTTCCTTAAAAGTGTTGTATCATTTCTTCTTCTTTAACTGAAATTCCAGCCAGAGTTAAGGAAATACCCTTATGAACCACTTCTCCTTTCTCTCCCTCGAACCAACTGGATATACACAAAGAGCGACAGACATTATTCATGGCCAGATTTGTACTGGTCTTTTCTTGTTTGCTGTGCTGTGTTCAGGTACCTGGGCTCTGGGGCGATGCTGTTTTGTAGAAGTGATAAAACTGATAGAAATCCAGCCACTGCCGGTAGGTAACTATGCTGGCAAACCAATGTTTCTGCACTTTAACTGTGTGATGAATATCAGGCTGATCGGCTCTTACTTTATTTTGCGTGGGTGACAGAATCACAGTTTTATCTGCCATCTTCTTAAGGCAGACCAAAGAGACTACCGTTTGCCTTCTTTCCATAACATGGCCTACTGATTATGCTGATAAATGCTAATTAACTCACTTGATAATTAAATAAATTTGTTAATACTAATAAACTCACTAAATCTTAGCATTAACATTCATACCACTTTGTTGCAGTACAAACACTGTGACATGTTTTCCTGCTGAAAGTTCTGTGGCAAAATACTGAAGACTTTAAAATACTGTTATCATTATTAAATATTCTTACTTTCAACTAAAAAACATAATTTTGGGGGCAGAAAGATTTCACACAGATACGCAGCTATGACAATCATTTTTCTAGGCAATTCTAACAACTTATTTTTAACTTGTACATTCCTTTCCACATTAGGACCATTGCATTTGAAAGACTTGTTCTGTACAATACAGCTTATAATTAATGCTCTTAATAATGACTTACCAGTAGTAATCTTTAATTCCATATTCACACAGAACTCTCATTTAAACTAAGTGGGAGTTCCTCTTGATTAATCCCAGTAAAATCAATCATCTTTTGTTAATTAACGTTTTTATTTAGTGGATATTGGCTGAAAACTGTTGAATAGTTTGAGCTTACCCTAATATCACTCCTCCAGCTCCTATTCTGTAGTGTCTACTACGTGAGCAAATGTTTGTTGTACCTGAATTGAAATGGAAATGCTGTGAAGTACAACCCTGACACCAAAGGACATGTACTTGTTTCTGCTAGGCTGCCTTCTGATTCTATTTATGGTGTTTTTACAGCAGTTCTTGTTCTAAAGGTTTTTAAAGGCTGATTTCAGAATTTAAGTAATTATAAAAGGAACTGAATTTTGATCTGTTGTACATTAGAAATGGTATTAATATCTTCTCTTTTTTTTTTTTTTTTGGCTAATTGAGTTACTGCTGAATGGAACATGTTGTGAACTAAGATTAGTTTAAATACATGTCAAAAGGCAAGACTGCTTGCCCAGTTCAGTACTGAAAGTACCGTTTATGCTATTTTTGTGAGATTTCCAGTCAGCTGCAGAGTACAGCAAAACGTGTTTGGAGCCTGCACTCTGTAAGTGTTCCCTGAATGAATTCTCCACTTCCCTTCTCCTCTTTAGTAGATATTCATCGGTGTTAGGCTGAAAAGCATCTTTTCAGACTCAAACATGCAAAACATATTTTAACACAAAATGGACCAGGTGGATTTAAAAAAATGCTCTTAACAACTGATATGAAATATTTTTTGTTACTTTTTTCTCATATAGCTATCCTTGATGTGCCATTCCTGTTTTTGACAGAAACATCACCTACTGCTGTCAGTTAACCCAACCTGCTCCCCTTGTATGAAAGCACACTTTGTGGCCAGATCCTAAGCTGGCTTAAAATGATGTTGCTGCCTTGATTTCACAAAAATCATGTTGTGAAGCTGAACCTAAGATGCCTACTTTGAAAGCTTCCCCCCTTGCCCTCTTTATCATTCGGAGACTGAGGAAAGCAATAGAAAGCACATTTCCTAGGCTGAAGCTGGTTTTGTCTGTGTCTGTACAGAAGCTATAACCCTTCACAGACTTAAAATAACTTGTCCAACAGATTAGCCTCCCTGATGCGACTACCTCACCAAACCACCTTATGCCACCAGCTTTGTTTCCTCTGTTCTTGCAGTGGATGGGCTGGGGTGTGCATACCTCAGTACAGTTTGTTTTCAAAATGAAGGAGGACTGAAACACACAAAAAGGGGTTAGTAGTAAGCAGTGCTGACATCTGGTGGTGAAATTGTTACCACTTTTAACAAACTGATCATACTTTTCAACCAATGGGTTTCACTTTTTTGGGAAAGTTGATGTAGTCCCCTTGGCATACAGTCATGAATCTTTCATATTAGAAATAGGCAAAACCAGTGGTTTCATCCTTTTGTACTTACTCTTTTTTTTTGAAGAATAGCACACCAGAGGTAAGCTTACTGTGTTCAGGTTTTGTCTTTTTCTGCTTTAGCTTGTGCTGCCAAAACATGACAAAGTTATTGGAAAGCACATTATAAATGTTATTATTTGTGTGCAAACACTACTTGTCCAATGGAATGAAGAAGTAAGGACAAAAAGACATACCCCTCCCTCAGAAATATCAGCATACTCAAATGCCAAAGTACTGTTTTCTCCTCTTACAATTTTACCATCAGTACCGTTTTCCACATTATATTTGGTATCCATATCCTTACATACCAGGAAAATACACTTTTCAGATCTAGCTTCTAGGATTGTTTTGCTGTCTGTAACTGAACAGGAGGGATATTACTGCCATCATTGCATCTCAAATGATACAGTGTCTGCTCACCTGGGGAGCAAAATGTGGGAGAAAAAATGTGTAGCACACAATAAGAAACTTATTACTTCATACTCCCTCTTCACACTGTTTAAGGCTGACTACTCTCTGAGTTCCCTTAACCTTTAAAGTGAGATACAAGTGAGAAATGATAGTTGTCACATGAAAACAATTAGAAATCAAAGAACAAATCAGAGTCTTTTGAAACTATTCAGGAATTTACTAAGGTAGCCATCACACCAGTGATCTTTCTTCTTTCGGTTCACTCATTTTGAAGTTCAGCCACCTGACTTTCTCATCTACACATAAAGGTAGTACACACACCGACTGGTTCTCTCCAATGTTAGACCTATATTCCAGACTTTACCTATGGATAACAAAATAGACTATATGGATCTTCATAATACAGTCATCTTTTGTCTTTTCTGAGTGCTTTCATCTGAAGTTAAATAGTTAAAAATGCTGACATTAAAATATAAAATTTCATGTCTGCAAGCATTTTCATTAATCCTGATCCCTATATCAGCCTGTGTTATATGAATCCTATATTTTGGAGTAGATTTCTTTTTGACATACGGTATTTGTCAGAAAATCTTGAATCTCTGAAAATAATACATCATTCTAGTTACGGATTTCCCATGCTGCTATAACTGTAATTTTTATGGATCTGTGTTAGTTGTTGCAGTTGACAAATACAGAAGAACTTTTAATGCTGTTATTTTGTTTCTTCTACAAGGACCGAACAAATTGCACTGGTGGAAGTTCATTAGCAGATGATTTTTAACTAAAAACCAGATGATTGTACTTTCCATATTAAAAACTGATTTTCCTTGAATACCTGTGTGATACCCTCTTTTCCATTTAATAGCATCTTATTCACTGACCTAATTTGAATGACTTCTGGAGATAGAGACAAGTAGTTAAGTAAAGGTATCAGGACCTAGCTCTTTAAACATAGCTAGCCGTACAAAAAGTTTCTTTCCATTCTTCAAATGCAAGAGTCACATTTGCTGTCCTTTAATAACACCAGCAATAAAGAGGAACTGGAACAGTAAAGATTTATTATATTCACAGATCTCACGAATCAATGAGAGCATGGACAGGGTCACTGTGCAGAGTCAAAGTAAGGATATTAGCCGGGGTTTCATAATTTAATTGTGGTCCATTGTTATGCTTGTGTGGCCTATTAACTGTAGTGGTTGGTTTTCTTCACAGTTTAGATTTTCAGCTTAAATTCTAACTTAAATCAAAGGGATAGTTTTGTAAAAATACTTCCTGTCGTTTGCTTTGCTTAACTTTATAGGCTGTTTTTATAGGGCAATGTTAAAAACTTGAGTCTTTTCTGCCAGTGAAGACCACAAAGTCATCGAGACTCATTGTTATTTTAAAACATGACAAGCTGGCCTTAAGACCTTAGGGATCCTTTCTTCAGAAGTCAAGCTGGTGATGGATAAGGAGCCATCAGAGCTGTGTGTACCTTAACTGCAGGAGTTCAATTAAGAAGCCAAGAGTGTCTCAGGTATAGCGGTGCAAATGGAAGTGCTTGCTTTGATAATGTCTCTGTAGCTGCTCAGTGCAGGTAGTTGGCTTCCCCCAACTCATTTCTGATTGCACAAGAAGGTTAGCACGGAGGAATACCTGAAAGGACTGAGCTCCATCAATGCTCAGTGAGTGCTAGAGAATACCACAATGGGGAAATGCTATCAAAATCCCTGCGTCTGCACGGGTGTTTGACAAGAAATGGCCAGCTGTAAGATCTAGCCTCTAATAGCCACAGCCCTGAGAGCTCTGCTGCCTTTCTCTCCCTGAGAGAAACGCCGTTCTGCTGCCTATGCTGTGCAGAGAAAGTTTCCTTACCCAGCACTGGTTTTTGCAGTCTCTGCAGTTCTTTCACTCCCACATTCCTCTCGGTTTTCATAATGGTTGGCAGTGTGATGGAGAATTTCCGATTGCTTCCATCCTACCCCACGTTTATAATTACCAGCTATGTTTAGACATTGAGATACCAAAATACAGAAGCTGTAGTCATTGTTGAAGACATGGCCTTTGTCAAAGAACTCTAAAATGTTTCTTCTTCAGTCTCTTCACCCTTGAAAGAACATTCACAAGTTCCTGATGAATATGATGTCAAAGGTGAAATAAGATGAAAAATAGTGCATTAGAGTCACATGAGAATTTTTTCTTAACTTGAAAGCTACTATAAGGCATCAACTACACACAGCTGTGAGTTGCCAGACTGGATGTCTTTTGCTTTGTATTATCTCCTCATGCATATTAATGGAGAAGGTCTCATCTAGTCAGATCAAACTTTCAATAAGAAAAATATTCAAATTTAAAAATTAATTACTGTGTTTAGCTTAAGTAATTAATTGACATAATCACACACACTTTTACAAACCAAACATTAAAGTGAACAGCTACATTATTTGGTGATAGTTTTTAAGATAGAACAGAAGTGTATAATTGCTAAGTCAAATTGAAATTTCATTTTATTATGAAATAATTTCACAAATACACTTTTCTTAAAAAGTTTAATAGAAAGAGCAGGACAAACAAACAACTGATGTTCATTTGTAATAGAAGTTAAAAAGGATTATTTCATCACTAAAAATGCTTTTTTTCCTAACCCTTAAAATCCATTTGAAAGTCCTCAGAAATAGAGCTAAAATAGTCTGTGTTGTGACTGTGTTTCTTATCTTAAAAAGGAATTAGACTTTTTGGGTACTTACAGAACATTTTAATAATTAAAAAGTTCATAATTAGATGCTTATTTTCTGGTACAGTGGCTGAAAAGAACATGAAGCCCCATAACTCAAACAGTTTCAGAGAGGTGTTGCGTTCAGGAATAATGATAAATGATGCGATCCCATCAGGGTGAGAAATTTTACTTCAAAAGCTATTAAAAACACTGGAACATCCAGCATAAATGGCAAACTGTAATGAAGTCTACTGAGTTCTGTCCAGTATACTATGACCATATTTAAGCATACTATTTTGTAGCAGAGATTTAAACATTTATTAAATTCAGAGTGAATCAAAGAAAAAGTTGCTATTATAATAGCCAGTTCTCAGATCCAAAAATCCATAAAATTTAAACACATAAAGGGCTGTTAGACCACTCATTCTAATTCCTCTAAAATCACAGCTTTTGTATTCCATTCAGTTATTATCCTAGTACTCAGCTTTGAGTCCAAGAATGTGTTTGAAAAAAGTATATCTTGGATTTGGCTAATGCATCTCTTCCAGAAAGTCATCAACCCTTAGTTTGAAGAAAACAGCAGTTAGAGCATTTCCTTTTGAGTATTTCACTGTTTATTCACATAATTTCCGATATGAACTTGCCTAACATCAGCTTGTGGCCAGGGGCTCTTGCCATGTTTTCTGTGCTAGCTGAAAGACCCTGTCACATTCAGCATCTCCCACAAATTTCACAAATCTCAATTTGACAACAAGAACATAGCTGAGTTTCTTTAAACTTTCATTGAAGCACCCTTTTCTCGGTCTTCAATTACTTCCATAGTTGTTTTCTGCATCCTTTCAATTTTTTCAACAGTGTTTTAAAAATGTTTAGGGTAGAAATATTTTTAGGATTCCATTATTGATCTCTCCCGAGCCATAAATAAAAACAGAGTAAAGCCAGGCTCCTATTCACTACTTCCTTTATGCCATTTTCCCTTTCTTGCTATAACATCCCCTGGACACTCCTGCTGAGTTGCTGATTTGTTACAACCCCAAATTCTTTACAGACTCATTGCTTCCAGTGTTTTCTCCATTCAGTTTTCTCCATTATTGCATCCTGTATTTCTTCTTCCAGCATATGCAGATGTGTATTTGGCTGACTGGGAACACATTTTCTTTCAATGGGATCACTACTCTAAAAAATATTTATTCTTTTTAGTCGGTTTTATTTTTCATTAGTCCCAAATCGCTGATGGAAACATTAGTAGTACAAGACTGAAGAGCCCCTCTTTCTAATGCCGAGCCTTTGCTGATTACTTTCTTATGCATGTTCATTAGCCAATTCTTAATCCAGTTAAAACATGCTTTATTGATATTGTGTAGTTTTTAATTAGAATATTGAATGATACTAAGTCAAAAGGCACACAAAAGTTGAAGTGTATTATACCTACATCGTTACCTTTGGCAACCTAACTTGAAATCTCATCAAAGAACAGAAGTAGATTTGTTTGATAAGGCTTATTTTGCACAGAACTATGTTGACTAGCATTAATTATATTCCTATCTTTTAATAATTTATTAATTGAATCTCTTTTCAGTTTTCCTATTATTTCTCCCAGGACTGATGTTGGGCTAAGCAGCCTGGGACTACAGGTATCACCTGCTTGCCCTTAGTGGAATACCAACACAAGATGTAGCACTGCTACCTACTGGAATATCATTGACATTGTTCATACCTCCTTTAGGTCCCCTAAATATGCCCTCTTTCTTACTTTTGGCATGCTAGGTATTCTTTTATTAATGGAAAAAAAATCTCATCAGCAAATGTGGAAGTAAAATAGTTTATGTAAATAAACTACTGAAAGCCTAGTTACACCATTGTGCAATATATTAGAAGTGAAAGTAAAATTAGCGTGAATGTAGGAAAAGATGTTACACAACTCTACCACAGTTTTACAACATGATGATGTGTGCTCAAATTAGAAAGAGCAATTGAAGAAGTTTGAATATGCATCTGTCATTCTGAAAGGCTGTTATGTTCTTGTTCTCAGAACTGGCTTGTCAGTGAGATATAAAATAGAAATAGGTACAGTCAGTTACATGTGCATTGGGTTCTTTTCTGGATTACATAATCCATCTCAAAGTGTTCATTTCTGTTCTAGCTTTGTTCTGGTGGAATTATAATATTTGAGTTTGGGCTGGATGCCTTTGGCTGCCTGCATGCTTGATGTTTCTGGTCCTGCATAGGCTTTAATTTTACTATGATTAGGAAAGCCAGATAATAGACAAAAGCAGTGCCTAGGAGGGAGCGGATAATCTATTTATGGTTCAACTTTATGCTGTCCTTCACTCCTCAAATAACCTGAAATAATTAGCATTTAAAGTACATGGCCACAGCCGCTGCAAGAGAACGCCTGGGAGGAGAACCAGCACTTCATCTGCACAAATTTGTCACCTTGTTACACCTTGCACACACAACAGTCGAAAGAGTCTATATAACTTCAGGAGCACTTGACAGGAAGGGTCAGGTCACTGACTATACCAAGAGCTAGAGCAGGTGTGCCAGTAGGAAAACACTAAGTCCTGGGCTGTGTCTGAGGCTTGTCTGAGCCAGGATCTGGATCGTCAGGTGGTTGCTGGGTGCCTATTTCTGCTAGGGATTCCCAGAAATCAGGCATATCAACGAGCAAGGTCATCCATTTCACAAAAAAATAGGAAGGCAGAGAGACATTTAGTAGAAAACGATCTGCTGAGAGCTAGAAAATATGCTTTATCAAATCACACTGCTTAATTTGTGTCAGAGACGAGAACCCAGATTCCATGGAGCCGCCAGGTTTTTGGATGCTCTACCCTGAAAACCATCTCAGAGTCTTCCTTTAAAGCTGTTCTGCTTTAAACAAATGATTAAATATTCATTGGCCCAGAGAGAGGAAAAAAAAAAGGTAACCCTATATTCGGACTGTTGTGGCAGTAAAGGGTGTGTCAGCATCAACATTGCAGGTCCTTGGTCCAAAGAAGCTTTAATGATTTTATATATGGGAGGACTCCTAGACTGTAGGGATTCACATACCCTCACCTTAAAATTTCACATAGTCTCTGATAAAATGTTCTCACAGATTATGGGAACTCCTCAAAAGATGAGGAATTAGAAAATTAGTCTCCCAACACTGCTAGAGGATACCATACTGGGGTTATTGGGTGAAATAAGGATGCTTCTACTCTAAAAATCTTTTTTATTTTTTCAATTTTCTGTAGAAGAACCTTATCTAATGGATCTAAGATATGCACATGGTCAAGGTCTCTAAGCAGCTAAGTGCATGTTGCTCTGGGCTGTTTTACTTGTGGGATTTCTTATATGTAGGAGTGACCTTCCAGTTATTTTTCTTTTTGCATTTATTTCACTGAACCCCTAACCTGATACCATTTTTTTCCCAGAGTTAAAAAATATTATCCAGATTTTCAATATTTAGACTACCAATTCAAATTTCCCTGGCTATTTCTAGATGTCTTTTGCTTTCTCAGGTGCTCAGGGCCTTGTCCAGTCAAATTTTGAAAATCTCCAAGGATGGAGATTCCACAACCTCTCTGGGCAACCTGCGCCAGTACTTAGCCACCATTGAAAAGAAGCTCAAAATCAAGTCAATGTTTAAAGTTTGTAATTACAGGAATAGTTTTTTAAAAGAGTTTGTTTAATCTAAAATTTTTAGAAAACCTAAACTGAGCTTAATAATACTGATATAAGATAATAAAACTCATCCAGCGTCCCAGTGGAGAATAAACCAATCATACTTGGTATTTGACACTTGACTATTGGTTTTATCGTTAAATTTAAATTATTAAGTTTTGAGTTTCTGCTCTTATTTCACACGTATTACAGGGCAGTTTTAACTGTCATTTCTAATTTTTGAGAGCTTGACTTTGCAATCTTAGTATTCCTTTGGAATAGCATGACTTTTTCTCCATTTATTATACGCTAGCAGTATGAATGTAAAAATAAGGGTCCAATTCTGCTTTGTCTTTACACAGTGGTTTGACTTTCAAAAGTGCTTTACTTCTTGTTATTAGCATTGACTTCTAAGACTTATTTAGATATATAAAGATGATCAGAGATTGCAACTTTAGGTACTTTTTGAAAATCAGGGCATAGATCCCTTTTTAACCTCAGTGGTTCTGCTTTGTAATGACTGCAACTGGCACAGTAAAGGGGATGGAGAGGTTTGCAAAAGCATAGCAACAGATCCCATCAGAGAAGCTTTAAATTCTTTTCCTATTTGTGGAAGTTCAGGGCAGTACTGACAGGATATAAGCACTGAAAGAATATCATACAAAATAAGCACTCCTGATAAACTCGATTTTTAACTTAGTCAGCAGCTAGCTGATTGTCTTTCACAGATCCTCCCCCCACCCTGGTGGGATGGCCCTGTGGTAGTTCACTAGGAAATGGGGCTGCACAGAAGTTTCAGTCTGCCATGAACAATCTGAAATCCAGAGAAAGCAAAAAGCAAGCCATTGGCTTTTCAGCAATCTTCTTGTGGCAGAACCCACTTCCTTACTAAAATTCCTTATTAAGAACAAACTTTGAAACAAGGTAGTATAGACTTCAGACACTGCAAATTTCTTATGTTTCCCATTTAATTTGAAGATATTTGATATTCTGGATTTCGTGCTTCAGGTAGGCCTGTAGAATTTCTAAGACAACAATTCGTTGCTCATTACAGAGTGATCATCAGCTTCATTTAAGAGAAAAAAGCAGCTGGGCTGAAATGCGGTAGATGGTAGATGCATTTGTAGCCTATGCACTGATCCCACTCCCATTTATGCCATGCAAAGAAGCTGTGCCTTCAAAGGTGTTGATTGCAGTGCTCTGCATTGCTGGAAAGAGATCTTCATCAGTTTAGGCACTGCAAGGGTCAGGGTAGTAGTCACTTTGCATGGATTCATTCAATGACCCTAGAGTCCAGCACAAGCACAAAGTGTCTGTGGGTGCTTCTGAAACAGCAGCAGCAAACAAGGGTGCACAGCAAATCCCTGCTCTGGCCATACAATGGGACATATTTTCTTTCCCTCAGCACATTGCATTTCACCCAAGATCAATACTCTTGTTAAACTGGCATGCAGTAGATTCTGTGTTTGGATTCCAATTTAAGAAACTGCTTGAGTGTCTAACTTTCAATATGAGCTGAAGCTGAAGGAGTAAATAGATGCATAAGAATCTGAATGATTTGGGATGGTTTTACATGTATCCTTACACATGATAAATCAGAGCTTAAATTAACAGTACATTATACACTTTCTAAAACTAACACAAAGAACTCCGTTAAGACAAGTGCTATCATGATTTAAGTAAATCCCAAATACACTTGTCATTTTTAAGACCTTACATGGGATGCATACCTTCCTAACATAAAATAGGGGAAAACCTAAACAGTGTATTTAAAATTTTATATCAATATTTTAATGGAATATTATTTAATAACTTTAAGGCTTACATCAAAATAATTAATATTATATTCATTACTGCATGGCTTAATCTTTTTTATATGACTAGAAAATTAGTTTAAAGAAACATAATTAAAATAATTCTAGACATGCCACCATAACATGATTAAAAATAAAGTAGGTACTGCAATATTGTACAAAAATATAGCTAATTTAAATGCAAACCCCTTTTATGGGCTATTTATCTCTGCTTATATATGTTAGGGGAATTAAAAAGAAGTTTGTTTAAATGACTGAAATTTTTTTTGAGAAAAAAGGGCTACAAAGCAAGTCCTGCTATTATTTAACAAATATTAATCATGCTTACACAGAGGCCACTTGAGAAAAATTTATTACAAGAAATTTGTGACCAGTCATGCCATAGGAAGAGGAGAAAGCCACAGGGCTGAAATGACAGTAAGGTTTGTGTATGCAGTGCTCCTCTGGTAGTTAAATTGCAGGAATGTGACATTGATCTGAAATGGGAGCTGTTTGAAGTAGCAACTGTCAATCTCTGTAATCAAAGGATGGCCCAAAGTCTTAGCCATTTTGGCATGACCACTCAGTTTATAAAGTCCTACCAACTCAAAAAGTGGTCTTTCCTCAAGAGGCACTTCAAGAAGACTGTGCAGTTTGAGGATAGTGAACAGTCATCCAGGACTATAGCTTGGACCCCCCCTTTTTTTTTTTCCCAAAAGTGCAGCAATGCCTCATTTAACTGGCTGTACTTATTACAAGGTGAGCCAAATGTGGATTTAGGTATGAGTGAATGTCTGCTGCTGTTATTACTTGAAGTTGGTTGGATTATGTTTTTCTTTATACATTTATTTACTCTTTCAAGTACCAAAGAGTAAATACACTGTGATATTAATTTTAGAGTACATATATATTTGTGGATTTAATTGTAATGATCAGTGATTTCAACAGAGGTCATTCTTAAATGAGAAGAGAAAAATGTGTAGCATACTTCTGGTCTTTTCTCAGGATCATGTTTATCTTTTCTAATTCTATTTTTCTTTGATAGTTATTCAGAAGGTTTATTAGCTGTGTTAGGGGAAAATAGTACACAAATAAGAAATGTGTAAGGGTGCAAAACTGAAAAAAATATTTAAAGTTAATAATAAATCTATCCAAGTGTTATTAAAGCTAAATCTATTGTTTTGAAGTTTTTTAAGTGAACATATGGGCAAATACTGGTACCAGTAACTTGAAACTTTAGCAATTATTTCCATTCCTTCTCAGGTACAAACACACTTGGAAAATCAGTCTAGATACCACATACAGCAAAGCCAGAGGCACCAGGTGAAGCAGTATCTGACCCTTGATACCAAGCTGTCCAGCCAGACGCTCTCCCTCTCCCACTCCCACACAATCCAGCCCACGGGAGTGACCTCCATTTTGAGAAACGGACACATGCCTCCCGTCAGCGATATTGGCACACCAGAAAGCCCCGTTACCAAGCTTCTGGCCCTTGGAGGAGAACATGAAAATGCGGTAGGGCTGGGCTGGCGAAAGGAATGGGGAAATGGGCTTTGCATACTTCTAGAAAAATGTTACATGACCCACATTGTATTGGTAGTGGGCAAGAGATGACTTTCTTTACTTTCATGGGGCCTTCAGTTGCAGCACTTGCTCCCTGAATCCTTTTGGATTGCATGAGAGATTCCCTTGAATGCCTGTGAATAGCTTATTGCATGATCAGGCTTCTAAATTACTGCCAGTTAAAATGTACTGTTGCATCTTTTTATCTATGTGTCATATATTGCTGTATGTTTTTTGAATATGTACTTTGCAATGCAAAACATTTTTTTTTCCAGATGAGAGTTATTCCTGTCTAAAAGTATTATCCTATCTGCATAACAGAGTTAAATACTGATTACCTTAAAGACATAACTGAAAGAATCGCTCATTCATTTTCAGTTAGCTGATATATCTACATATAGGTTATCTTGGGTAAATTGGCCTAGATATGCTAACTTTAGTGCCACCATTGATTTTAGTAGAGGTACAGCTATTATACAATGTCAGATTCTCAGCCAGTGTGAGATGTAGATCATTATGCCCTTTAATACTTCAATAGATTTCAAGAGAGAGTGTTTATTAGGCAAAAGGAGAATTCCTACAGAAATAAGAAATGGAGATGCTGTATCATATCTTGGGCTTTAGCAGAACAATACACTGTCACCCATTTGAGCATTTGGATGTTATACAGCTAAGCATGAGGAAAATGAAAAAAATAAATCCAACGCTTCCTGGAGAGCTCATCTGGGACCCCTCCATTCCTTCTGCATTGACAACTGATATTTTATGTCAGGGTTATGGATTACTGGAGCCACTAGTCTGCAAAGATTGTTTTAGATGGCCTTTGTGGAGGCCTCTGTGGTCACCTCTGTGCTGGCAAGCGCAGCATGCAGGAGCCGCTCTCAGGCACTTTGGGTATCTGACCAGGAACAACTGGTGCCTGCCCTAGTACCATATTAGTAAATAATACAGAGCCAACACACAGGTTGGTGCACTGAACTGTATTCATTCATATTGTCTAATCGCTGGCATTTCCTGGCATCCTTTTGGCCCAGACAGCACTTTCCTAAATAAGTCTGGGCACAAGTCCTCAGACAGCACACGCCTGGTTTTTGGACAGGGAGAGGAGTGCACGTATGAGCTGTGCTGGGCCACGTGGCCTAGAAGTCTGTGTTGAAAGGTCCCTGGCCTGTGTGATACTTTATTTCTTTGCACAGGACCCTCTACATTTCCTTCAGCTACAGCTCTTCAGACAGCTCCCAAGAGCTGCTTGAAAAGCCTCAGAGCATGAGTCAACTGCTCCTGCAGACGGTAGAGTTAACAGTGACAGGTTCATCACGGGATCTTTCCCAAAGTTATTTTGTGAATGGAATCAGACCAAAATTACCATTGAAAACTCATGCTGTACCGTGTCCAAATCTACGTATGTCTATATACGTCTGCAAAGAATTCACTGTTTCATCCCAAGTAATTAATTAGCTATTCCATCTGCTTCGGTAGCTTTTGATCCAGATTAGAACAAAAGCGGGCCCAGAAGGCTGGCTGGAGAAGCATGCAGTGTACTGCCAAACACAACACAAACCTCTGCCTGCTGAATCTTGAGAGTAGTGTGTAACACCAAATCTTGAGTGACTCATGCTCTTGCAGAACCACAGGTTCCTTTCAGCCTTCCTGCACCAATGCAACAATACACTGTGGATATGACACATTTGATGAAGGTGACAGATCACAGTTACAACTTAGCAATGCACTCCTGTCATCTGATCTTGGTGTTGCAATAAGGGGTTAAAAAAGGGGAATGGGCTGGTGTTTGGGAGGAAAGAACTAACTTGCTAAACCACAAAAACTGTTTTCACAAGAAGCAAAAAGTGTGAATACTGTGTAAAAGTGCTTGAATTATTTGAATTTTAAGATATAAACTTCTGAAATTCAGTTTTATTGACGTATTAAATACTCAAAATTATTTCCTCTGTATTTTCAGAATAGCATTGTTTCCATTATTATTTTTAGTGATTGGTCTTAAAATACTATTTTATCAGATGGAAGAGGTGATTGAAGACATAATCAATATGGAATCAAGTTTTAATGATGAAGGGATAGGTTGTTCTGAAACTCCTCTACTAATGCAAAGAACTGTAAGTATTTTGTGGAATTCCATCTTGCTGTTTATAATAGAGAATTTCATTGAGTCATTCAAGCACGTGTCACACTTCAGAGGCTAAAGCAGTACTATCAGTGGATTATTCTTATTTCTCTTCAGTTGCTTGTCTTTTTGTCAAGAAATATTACAGGAAAGGGTTCCAGTGTGGTGGGACACAGCTGTTTTAAATGGTCTGAATAGCACTGGGGGTTCTAGCCCAGCACCAGGTCCGGTGCATAACCCATTGGAGGTACTAATTCCCATGCAGGACTATGGATATGAGGAGTCTCTAGACCCTAGAAGGCCTTTTAAAGTCTTGCTTAAATATCCATCTACTTCATCTATAAAAGTCAAAGCTTCCCCATGTAATAGTTTCTACAGTACAGTATTTTCTTCAATGTCTTATGCTGAAGCAAGGGTGGGCTCTATTTCTTGACTTTCATAAAGGTAAGTTGCACTTAGTCGAATAATTTCAAGAACAAAGATGACAAATGTCACTTTTCAGATGAATTGTTTTATAAGAATAATTGTAGCAACCTGTTATAATTTTGTAATGTCTTTTTGTAAAGAAGTGACAGAGGATTAACAAAGGCTACTTACATTTCCACATATGCTACACATTTGAAGAGGGAGGATGGAACTTTTCTGGATACAACAACGCATAGAGGATTATTATTTGTGAAAATAACACCTATCAATAACTGTAATGCAACACACTTTATAGAAGGGATGTTCTTTGTTCTCTCAACCCCGATTTATCTTGGGAACCTTTTTCCACAGATTTTGTCCTCAGGGCCTTAAAATGGGTACTGATAAAGGGAAACTTCACTCCGGTGAAGGCAGAAGGATTTTCACAGGCTTTGACAGCCTACAAAGCTCATTTCGGAATACAGAGTCAGGTGCTTGCTCTTAATCACCCACTGGAGGAACATCTTTTTCTGACTATAGAACATCACTGGCTACAAAAATACATTGAGAAATAAGATCTCTAAGCCTCTGTGTTGCCCACTACATAGTCCAATATTAATGGCAATTAATAGTTCCGTGAATACCTGGCATTTGCATGCCAGCTACAGAACTAATAGAGTCAGCCTGATTAATACATACCTCAGTACAGAACATAGCAAAGAAAGGCTCCCTGGGGAGTGAATTAATATTTTGGCTCAAATTAACATGAGGCAGGGGAGGATCCTTTCAGGTATGGTACTGTGGGATGGTGGTGAGAGGCATGAATTCTGGGTTTTGGATTAGACTCACACTCCCTTAACACCTTTTAAAACTGGATGATGTTAATCTATGCTAATTCCAGCCTCATTAGCCTTTATCTTCAGCCATGAAGGACATATCTCTAAAATGTCTTGAATACCCTGTTCTTGATGAGCAAGGAAATATGCGGTGACTTTTTGGCCTAGCTGGTATCTTACCTGCAAAGATTTGAGACTTCTGCAATGCCTGTGGGCCAGGTAATTGTATTTAGATTTTTGTTTGTGCTGAGGAAATCACCAGGCTGCTAGGTAAGCCAGGGAATAGTGTGTATTTCCAAATCTCTCTGTGCAATACCATGGCAAAACGAAGCCTGCCTCCAACAAGGCATGCGAGCTGCGCCAGTGTGGAAGCAATCAAGCAGTGTCTCTGCCTCTTCTGTCTTCTCTTTTGGCAACGTGTACTCCAAAAATATATGAAAGAAATGGGCAGATGGAAGTGGTTTCAGGCATTTAGCTTGTGACTCAGGGTTTTATGGCATCTTTCAGGCAACATTCTAAACCTGCCTGCAAAATTGTGGTCATAAGCTGTGCAATAGAGAAAGATAGAAAGGCAGGTAGAAAATATGTTCTTTAGATCCAGTTTTTCGTCATCACATCAAACGTAATAACATTTTCTTTATCTGAGTTAAAAATGTACATATTACAACAGTGTTGGACTAGGAGACATGATCAGGAATGAGAAAACACCTAATTCTCCTGAGAAGAGGAACTGGGGTTGTGCTGTACTTAAACAGAGGTTCATATTACTTCTTATGTACTTCTGCACAAGGCGCCTGGCTATGGTGGCTGCCATCAACATAGAGTAAGTGAGATCGCAAATGAGACTGGGTTGCCCATGTGCCTGGCTGATTTGGTGTTTGCTTCCTCCTTACACTTCTCCAGTGTAATGCTTAAGTATTTTTAGGATTGCATCTTAGATTTTTCCCTTCTTGGCATTGTCTTGAATTTGTCCAAACTGTGCAAAGTAGTTTCTCTAAAATTCTGAAAAAATCTGAGTCTCCTGGTTTTCTGAATATCGTATAAAGCTTGAGTTTTTTTCAGCAAAATCTTTTCTTGAACAAGCCAAATTCATGAAGCCATTTTATTTTCTCATTTTTCTCAATAGATAGTGGCTGATATTAGAGACTTTGCAGTGCTGCCTGTTGTGTGTTGCAGTGAATTAATGTTTGCTTTAGTTAGATGCACCCATGTACCATTTTAATGGCACATTAAATGAGGACATTGAATTCTATGAGACCACTCATGTGAATAATTGCTCAGAGGCTCATTGTCTGACCCTGAATTAATGAATTACAGTCATGTATTAGTAGAATCAGAGAAGTGAAAACAAGAACATCCCTCCATCTCTCATTAAAATTATTACAGCTTCTGAAGAGTGGATTGTCTGGCTTTTATTGTGTTTGGCCCCAAATTCATAATTTTATAAAACACTCTGGTTTTGGGTGGCAACTTAAGAATTGCTCAAAGTAGGGAATTCTCTGGCTGTGTTTCTATTGCTCTTAACAGTACCCTAAAGGTAGAAACCTACTTTTTATAATTTTTTTTTGGAAGTTGAGTTGAAGTACAAGACTAGGTCCTCCCTATATGCAAGAGGTCTTGATTCTTTTGAAAGTATTTGTAAACTCAGCTACATCTTTGTCCAGAAAATATAGCCGAAATCAAATCATAACTATTCTTACGAACTATCACTTGATGAAAATTGTTTGTTCACCATGAAGAAGGTAGGATTTAATAAAGAAAACTTGAAGATACCAATTTAAAGTCATTTTTCCTTGTCATAATAATTTAGTCTTATGAAACTCTTTACTAACAGACAGAAACGTATTTATTTATATTGTAAGAAATCCATTTCTTCTCTGAATATCATATTAGGAGCAACAGGTTTCTTCCTGACCTTACAGGAATCATTAAAAAAATGAAACAAAGAAAATATGAGTGAGTATGAGCTAAATAATGTTATGTATGTCAGATATGGTGACAAACATTTGAAAAGTAAACATTTTTCGTTTTTATCAGACTTTCATTCTTATTCAAAATCCCTACAGTCTATTCAACATTCTGTAGTGAATTTAAAGTTTATTAACCTCCAAATGCTCAGAACACAGGAAATGTGGATGTGCAGGTCTGTTAGTGTAAAACATACGACACCGTCATTAAAAGTTTGGGGCAAGTTCTAAAAAGCTGTGGTCTACATTCCTTTTAATATCTGAAAAAGGGAAGTTTAAGAAACATGCTGTGTCAAGGGAGATGTGGAGAGCATTAGTCACAGTGAAGAGAGCCAGAAAAGAGCAGAGTTAAAAATTAGCATCTCTGTGCTTTTAGGGTTAGATTTGGCAGCGTGTGACCTAGTGAGTCTCTACTTGTTACTAAATGTTGTTTTGTTTTGCTAATATATGTGTACAGCCCTAGGACTCACCAGAAAACCCAGTAATTTAGCAAGCACAACAGTGATCTCTGTGAAAACATTTGGCATTTTACCAGTACTTTCATTCAGAAATAACTGCTGTAGCCCAGATAATCACTGTACAGCTACTGGGATAATATCCTCTACTTGACATGCAGTCCACTAAAACTTACATCAAAAGCATTAGGAGATTGACTGGCATGGAATGAGAATAAAATGAGAGGATATTAATGTTCTGCAAGGGCACAGGCTTCCCTTGCACTGTGCTGGGTGGGACAGGCCGGAAAATAACGTAATTTTGTGAACATTTCCAAGGATTCTAAGTTGTCTTTTGTTCTGGTGCAGAAGAAAACAAGAGCTTTCAGAAGTATTCTTGAAGAAGCCCAGGGAGAGAGACTGTAGCAGTTAGATGGCTGGTGGTGAGAGCTAAGAAGTAGTGCAGTGTAGTGCTTGGGGTGGAGCATTACCATAAAACTGGACTTAAAAAAATCCCTCACAGTGGCCCAGCTGGTGACCTGTTGAATCAGGTGGGCTCACTGGTGCTGGAGTAGTAGGTGTTGAATGACTAAACAAAATGGAGCAGTTCCTTTCGGATCGCTTAGGAGAAAATGGAAAGCTTCTCCATGGAAAACCTTTTCACTGATTTTTTACCATGTCCAGTAGTAAATAGAGCCAAGAAAAAATGTTTTTATGTTGATTTATTCATAATACTTAAGAAATGTTTTCTTTAATTTTTCCCCTGAATAAGCTTGCCAGCAGGAATGTTTCCTGAAAGCAATGGCTTCTAACCAATAGAAAGCACAGATTTTATTATTATATATGAATAATGCACCATAAGTGTGATCTGAAGAATTATTCTCACTCAGGGAATAAAATAGCTTTGGCAGTCCTAGACAAAGCTGGAACAAATAGCTGTTAAAACAAGTTATTTTAAAAAAGAAATCTGCAAAATATTTTCCAAAATTGTTCTTTCCTTTAAAGGAAAGAAATACTTAAAGATTTGAAACAGCATTAATTCCTTCAACAGCTCCAGCTCTAACTGCATACTGAAATCATTATGGTGTCATCGGTGCTTTGAAGTTCATATCACCTCAGAGATTTAGAGCTGTCACAAACAATGAATCTGTTGTTGGGAACTTCGTCTATCTGTGAATCTAACCAAATTTCTTCAGTCCTTCTTTGAATCTGACTTGATGTATGTGGTATTTATATGCTGGGAAAAGAAGAATTAAAAAACCAAATGTTGTTGCTTTTTGTGCCATTTTAATGAAATGGCACTGCACCTCAATTGAAACCTGGTTTAATTCTTAGATAATCAGCAAATAATTACATAACACTAAAACATTATATTGGATAATAATCTATTATTATTTGTTATGATTAGAAGCAACAGCTAAGGGGCAGCAGATCCCACAGATCCCATTGCTAGTCATCTCCTGGTTGGGTGGTGTAGGAAGAAACAGAACAGCACAGATCTGGCTTGTCTGGTACTTCTGGGTTTGAATAAGGGCAGAAAGAAATAATGAACTACCTGTTGTGGATTGTGCATTTGCTGGGCCATCTCCATACAACTCTGAATCCAAGACAGCCACTCTTTTCCTCTGCACGCTAAGGAGCTCCGTGTTGCCCAGCACTGTAACAAGGGAAGGTGTAGATTGATTCTTCTCGGCTTTCACATCTGCTTTGCTCCCTCTCCAAGAACTCAAGTGGCTGGCTGTAAGATAAAGGGGCCTCTAGTGAAATCATTAAAAGGCCTCTGTAACTGACTGGGTGTAAAGAGTGGGAGAGAGAGGAATCGCTAACAGAGAGGGGAAGCAAAAGCACCTGGGCATGCTGAAAGGCAGGGGTTTTGCTAGCTGTTAGATGTCAGGGCTGAGCCGGTGGGCCAGCCGGGCACGGGGAATGGCAGCAGCACAGGGAGTGCTGTGCAAAGGCGTTGCCTTGCAATAGGTCACCTCTTGAGGGATCCTGCAAGGTTTCACTGCTTCATTTGCACCACTTCATTCCATACATTCACAGCGCAGTTTCATTAAGATTGGGAGCTACAGTCTGCTTCCAGTCCACTTTGGAGTCAATTCCATTGTGATTGCTCCACTTCTGTCACTCTTGCAGGAAAACAGTTTATGAAGAAAATCCTCAGTTGCCCTGTGGCTCACTTGTATTTGGTCAGCTCCTTTGACATTTGAAAAAATCTTGTGTTGTACAGGCATGGACTAGAGGTTAGATCAGGACAAGACAGGATAGAGGTTTTTCTTCTTTAATTTTTATGATTCTGTTAACTACAGCTCGTATAAAGTTCTGATTGAATCTGTTAACTCTGCATTTGATTTTATGGAGACACTATTTATTGATAAAAGCACAGTGCAGTCTGTCTGCAAAATCTCACTGCTATTACAAGGTCTTTGAGGTCACAGTTTCTCATCATGGCATTAATAATTTGTATTAATTATTCGTCAAATACTGATGGTTACCATCTGGATGGATTACAAAAACTGCTGTCTCTTCCATTCCTGGAAATAATACAGAAAAAAGAAATTCAAGTAGGTATCCTCCAAATTATTTTATTCAATAATTTCTGTGATTATTCAATCATGAAGTCAAACCAGGTTTCCATTAGAGGTGCATATAGTATTGCTGATCTAGGCAGCCCCCTGCTGCATAATCGTGAGTATTTTTTATTTAGTGAATACCGAGGTCATTTGGCAACCTTTATAAGTTTATAAAATCTGCTAAAGTTCAAAACCATTTTAGAGAAAGGGCCAGAGTAAACATTACCAACCTCATTTGCTTAGGTTGGGTAACCTGAAAAGGCTGCATAACATCAATGAAAATGCTTTGTCAATCACATTCTACACTAGATTAGTCTTAAAGTCCAAGGAAGAATCAAAGTTCACCTAAGTATATAAACTTCTGTCTAGCACTCCCCGGTATCGTTTCCAAGTTTAACGAAAAAGAAAAATGAAGGAGAAAGAACAGTCGGTAGCTATTGAGGAAATAATAGACTCCTCAAAAATAAAACTGGTGAGCAAATATTTTCTTTGTCTTTCTTCAGTAGAGCTAGATAGGAAATGGTGTCTTTCAGTTGCAGAGAACTAACAAAGAAATGCACAAGCTGAGAACTCTTCAGGCCTGTTTTCTGCAGCTGGGGGTGTCTTTTGCTATCACTGCCAGTGCTGTTTTGAATGTCATACAGGTGCCAGATGAAGGTTTGTTTTCAGTATTTCATACGATATAGTAGTTTGAGGCTGAAATGGGCAGTGTACAGCTCTCTTGTATGCTCTGAGTATTCCATACAGGTTGGGTATGAGTGCTTGTAATTTACCTCATGCTGTAGAAAAGGTCTTCATAGCATAGAGCATACAATACTTTGGGTCAGGAGAAGAATTATGGTCCACTTTTACACAGCTGCAGCACTCAAAAGCTGTGCAAAATGCCCAAATAGCTCAGCTCTGTCTCTAACGCTGTAACAGCACAATGTCTAATAACCCTTCTCTATTTTGGGGGTAGACCTCTCTGGCTGAAGGGAGACAGAAGACTCAAGCTTCATGCAACTGGAGTCAATTTTTTCATAACTATGAAACGAAGGAAAAGTTCCATTTTTCCTCTTTGGTTTTCTCTTTCAGAAAGGTAAATAGACATAAATGGAAGTATTATTCTAAAATATACAGTTGTTTGTATGTAAATACCTATTACAAACATGGTCTTCATCTCAGAGCGTAGCACATGTTAAAGAGAGGTAAGAGAAAAGGATAGATAAAACAAGTTTCTAATTCTAATATGCACTCCTCACTAATTCTAAGCTCCTGTGCAGCAGGATCTGCAAGCAAATTCCTGCTGTTTGGGGCCACCAGGCAGATTCTGTCTTATCACAAAGCCCTGATGTGCAGCCTCTGCTGCATGTCTCGTGTTGTTGTCTGTATACAGCAATGCAAGACCTGAAGTCCTTAGTAGATGACAGATAATAGAGAAGGCTACATTAAGCTCCTTGGGGTCTGTAACGTATAGGTTATGATCAGTTCTGGAGCTAAACTTTATGAATTTCTGTCAATGGCATTTACATAGGTTGTATAAAAGTCTTGTGAGCTCAGAGGCAACAACAGTGGCCACTTACTTTGTCCTCCAGGCACAGTCAAGCTTCCTACTGCAAGATAATGCTAACTTGTGGAAAATGCAGAGATTTCTTGAAGGCCATTTTGAGAAATAAACTCCTGAAAGATTCAATTGCTTTTCTTAGCACCTCCTTCTCCATCAGCCAAGGCCTTCTATGACCTTTACTATATGTGTACAGTAGTTTATGAAGTAGTTAACTATGCATTTATATTTACACTATAAATAAACACTTGTGAATATATCTGAAATCAACCGCTACAGAAAGGTATTTCAACCAAAAGGAAACTCTGCATGGTACATGTTAATCCATCTGAACACACTAGATCACAGAAATCAGTAAATACCTTACTGTAATGTATTCAGATACTTAGGTGATATATGAAATGTAAGAGGATATAATATAAAGCATATAATGTATATATAAAATATATAATATAAATACTGGTAATAGAGATGTTAGCATCTATATTTAAGAGAAAATGCCCCATATTCTAATCCTGCAAAAAAATCTGGTTTTCACTTGTCCCTCAGCCTCAATTTTTCACTTTTCTTTTGTTTTTGTGCTGATGGTTGGTCATTGTTTTTAGAGGAAGAATTTGAATGATTTGGTATATGCATTTACATATGGTAGCCAGAGAAATAGAAGAAGTTGGATGGAACCAGGAATTAGTGCATTAGCTGGTGTTACTAGTGAAATAATCTTAGTAAAACAGCTAACAGAGCTGTCATTT
Source organism: Aptenodytes patagonicus (assembly GCF_965638725.1). NCBI lineage: Eukaryota > Metazoa > Chordata > Aves > Sphenisciformes > Spheniscidae > Aptenodytes > Aptenodytes patagonicus. The sequence continues at coordinate 28,491,026 of NC_134949.1, forward strand.
AATTGCCATCTTTAGGTTTCAGACCCTGGAGGTTAGTGGGACAGTACTCCTGTGACGTTTGATTTTCAGCTGCAAGTTGGATGGTGACAGTATCACAACATCACTTCACTTTTGGTCCATGTCTGTTATGTTAGTTTTGTAACCAGAAAAGCCAAGAACAGCTAAAAAAATATAATTAAGAGATGATAACTGAAAGAAAAGAACTCTCCTGCGAAAGCCTGATTGTCCAGAATATTCCTTTGCTTGGTCATATTTGATCAGACATTTATCTAGACAATGGACTTCTATGTATATGATCAGGGCAGGAATGTACTGTAACTGGGAATATGAACAGTTCATTTTTCTCTGATGAATAATGAACCAGCTTGATGATCATTATTTGAAGATAAAAAATGAACCAGTTTTCATGCATAATATATAATATGTAATATAATATATCTGAACATTAAGTCCCTGGATGAGGAGTGTGTAATTATGAACCATGTTAAAGACAAATATAGAAGGAGATACAATTTGTTCAAAGGAAAACAAGACTGAAAAGGGAAGCATTTGCTTTTCTGCTGTTCTTTTTAGATAATAAAAAGAGGAATTGGAACATTTGGGTATTAGTTATTACTAAAGACTATCTATTTTCAAATATAAGTATTTTGTATTGCAATTACAAAAGGACTTAAAACATTTATCTGTGAATGGGATCTTCTTGTTCTAGACTCTAAAATCAGTATGCTACACCTTTTTTGACAGTTGACAGTGTAAACACATCCTTACAAAGAAAAAGGATATCACAGCTTATGTTGTTCAACTTTCTTCAAGCAACACAGCAATTGCAAAAGAAAGCCAGAGGTTGAACCACAGTCTTCTCAGTACAGGACTTGTATTCACCCACAAGATTATTCATCCTGTCTGCAATACCTTTGAATTAGGTGAAAAGTCACAATTTACTAAAACACACATTGAAGATACAAGAATTACCCCAGTTTTCCCCTTGTCAAAAATGGAAGCACCCAGTGTACCAGATATTACTATTTAGAAAATGGATTTGCAATGACTGGGTTATTATACACTTATTGATCAACTCACTATTTGGCCAAATTCAGTGCACATTTTGAAGTTCATCCGCAAACTTCAAACACTGAAAAATAGTTTTGTTTACCTGTCATGAATAAACAGGAAAGGAATGACAAGGATTTAAGTATGAGTTTTTTATGTTTTGTACCCCAGTAACACAAATAGTGAACAAACTTTTACTTGATATGTAAAATGAGCTGTGGACACAGTTCCAAATTTAGATTTCTACATTTGGGATGCATATATGGGATAATAGTATAAAAACTTTGTAAAATCCCTGCTTTGATTTTTTAATTAAAATGAATAAGCAAGAAAACATTGAAAGGGATGGATGCTAACATTGTTTTGTGGCTAAGGAGAAGTAGCCTTATTTTACAAAACTGTTCTTTGAAGTGATGCTATCAATTAGGTTCATGAGAACATGATTTAAGTGGGATATATTTTGGGGGGGGAGGAGAATAAAGTATTGTATTAATATTTCACTTGTGAACACTTTATTCTAGATGGAGTCTGAGCAAGTACTAATTTTCACCAAGCACCAAAAGAAATTTTCTCTTGCGTATGTAGTACTCAGCCTTTCAGGTTAGGCAGCCACATAGTTTCTTCTTGTGACAAGTAAAGCAGCGTGTGTTATGCTTCCCTGTTACGTGAGTTTGCCAAGTCTGTAGGTGCAGTACAGGCAATCTGACCATGTGTAATAGGGCCAATGATCCTCAGAACCGTCTGTACTGCACATCAACTGCTCTGCAGGTATGCCATACTTCTGTTACTGCAGAAAATACAGGCATGCAGACACACTTGATGAGTTGCATGTCTGCAGTTATTAACCCTGGAAAAGAGGGTATCAAAGGAAGTTTCTGCTAGCAGGGCTATTCCCGCAGCTTGCTTCCCACTTGCCCTCTTTTTCATGGGCTCTTCTGACCTGGGCAGAATGAAGACCTCTGGTAGAGGCAGTCTGGTCCTGATCTCTGTATTTTCTGGGGGCATCCTGACCCTTCTGATCCTAAACTTGGGCTTGTGAATGTGACTGTGAGGAAATAAGATCCTGGGAGAGATGGTAGTTGGAAATAAGGCTCCACTAACAAGACAGTCCATCCTGCTGCCTGTTCCCAGGTCCCTCGAGGGAAAGCAGACTAGTTGATGAATTGTTTTGACCTGTCAGGACAGTCCAGATGCCTTTGGTGAAAAGTTCTTGCTATCCTAGGCTTTAGCCATTTTAGGTAACTAGAACATGTAAGGTGTCTGCTTTTTAAAAATGTACATACCCTCCATCACTTCCATGATTAGTGACATCCTTTTGGATGTATGGAGAGCTACTGGAATTAGTTGTTCTAGCTAGCCCTGCAAATCCAGGGTTTGTTGATTATAGCCTTCTTTTATGAATGCATATTAGTAAAATGCAATAGAGATTATATAGAAAGTAACTGAACAGGATTCTTTTCAGGTTAAGGGGTGAGCTAAAGAGATGATAAAGTTTTTGTTAAAAGAGAATATATTAATGAAGTGCTCCAAGAATCAATCCTGAGCCTCAGTTTATTTAATATTTTCATTAGTGACCTTGGTACAAAAAATACATTTATGCTGATGAAACTTACTGCGGTAGCAAAAGTAGAAAGTATTGCCAATACGAAGGAGGATGAGCATATCATAGAGGAAGAATTATATGACTGTGATGACAGAATAGTATAAATGGAAGGAATGTAATAGTACTGAGTGCAAGGTCATTCATTTAAATACTAATAACAGGAATGTCTGCAGTAAGCTGAGAGCTCATTAACTGGAGATGACAGAGAAAGATCTGGTTACATTAGTTGCTCAGAGGATGACTATAAGCCATCAAAATGATGGGACTGCAAAAAGGAGATAAATATGATCTTAGGATCCATCACGAGAGAGATTTCCAAGAGACACAAGGAAATATCCACTGAGGAATTCACTGGGTACAAAACTTTTAGAATGCTGTAGACAAATAATGGTGTTGACCCTTCAGAAAAACTAATTCAAGGCAGGAAAGGTAGAGACAGGCCTGTTAGGTCATATCATAGCATGGGAAGTCTGGCTAAAGAAGCATGGCCTGTTCAACTTAGTAAACGAAAGGCTTAAGGGAGCTGTGGTCACTCACAATAATCACATGGGGATGTTAAACAGTGAACTATATAAGTTAAAGGAACACAAAACCAAAATAAAATTTGTCTAGGAACGGAAATAAAAAGAAAGCTTTTTAACAATAATTTGCTGTCATTCAACTTTTGGAACATACTCCAAATAAAAATATTGGAGGTTTGAAAACTAATTGATTTTAGACAGAACATTATTGGTTTATAAAATGGATTATGTGATGATATGTTAAATGAACCCAATATCCAGGAAATGCTTTCTAGTCCAGACTGGGCATTACCACATTCAGCAGAATTTTTAAATTAAGAAAAATCTAGCTGACTTTGGAAGAGGGTTGGGCTGTTATGTTCTAGCTGTGCAACATTGACTGTGATAGAGCCATGATCCTTATAGACTTGAATGTTTCTGTAATGCAAACACATCATGCAAAGATCAGCCAAAATGGAAAAATACTCAAATAGTATGTGATCATGTAAGTGAACACTGTCGTGACATAGAGCTGTCTAGGGACTACAGGTGAACAGGCACAGACAACCCTTATCCATGTATTTTATTATCCTATTAAGAATCCTTCTCTTTTGTTCCTGGAAGATATGGGAATGCTATTTGGTTTAAGTCTTCCTTGAAATTACATGGCATTTACCAATAGCTGCCATGCTATGGGATTTGGAATACCACATTATTTCATTAATGAGGCGACGTTTTTCCTGGCTTAGTAATGTTTGCCTTTAAAAAAGAAGCATGACTTGGTATTAGAGACTGCAATGTGATCACAGCTGTCCATTGCTAGACATCCATGTGGGTAACGAACCCTTAATATTTGCCACACAATCCTGCCTGCATAGCAGTTCAGACCCAAGTATTGAATATAACAAGCTCCTCTGGATGAGGCCTTTACAGTACTTGTCTTGGACACTGCCAGCAAGCACAAGGTCACAGGCTCTTGCGAGGTGCTGCTGAGCTCAAGCCAGGCACTCGCGCAGGTACTTCAGCCGAAGTTTGCTTTTATAATTGGTCTAAGCTTCAAAGTTGAGCATCTTTCAGGACTGAGCCCCGTGAATGGAAATTCTCATGTTCCAGTCTTTGCACACAGGCATTGAAGATCCCATGACACTTTATACAAAAGGAAGAACGTTAACCCCAGTGTCCTTGCCAAATGCTAACTTTGTTAATTACAGTCTGCTTTCTTTAATGCTCCTTGCAGTTGTAATTAGATATGGTATTATCCTCTTCCTGTACCACATTGTCACTGGTTATTCCCACTTAACCATTTGCTGTGTTAAAGGTTGTTAATCTTTTGTCCAAAGCTGGTTGCATTTTAGAAGCAGGAAAAATGGCTAATTATATACTGCTATTTTTACTGTGTGTGGGCTCACCCCTTACAAGCCACTTGCATCTAAATTCTCAGACACACATACATAAATATGCGTATCATGTATGGAAAGATTGGAATTGATGTGAGTTACCAGGACCTCTCAGAACAACACAGGTGTGAACCAATATAGCTCACGACACCTGCAGGATAAATAGATTATTTCCTGGGACTTATGAATGTTCATACCCAAATGTACATGTTTCCACATCTCAAATGATCTCATTTGAGTCACCATCCCTGGAAGTATTTAAAAGACATGTAGATGCGGCACTTAGGGACATGGTTTAGTGGGCATGGTGGTGTTGGGTTGACGGTTGGACTCGATGATCTTAGAGGTCTTTTCCAACCTTAATGATTCTATGATTCTATGATTCTAAACCGAAAGCAAGAACATGCTTTTGACGCAGTGTAATCAACTGGAGTTTTAAAGTGCTTTGGGGTTCATCAGGTTTGACAGTGCTATATAATTGTAAGATCATCATTGTATAAATATCATATAATTATGCCATTGCAAATGATTTGTACTTTTAGTAAGATTGCATGGGATTTTTGTAAGATTATGTCAATGTATATATTTATCTTGTAATGTAGAACTGGAAGCTATTTGAAGCCTCAGTACTGCAGAAAATTTCCCCGCTTACATGACATTGTAAGAAATAAATTACATTATTGTGTATGGAGTTTTAGTGCATATCCAAACAACTAGATGTATTTTGACACACAATTTCTATAATATATTGTGATACATTATAGATATATTATATATATCACAATATATAGAATATATATTGTGATATATATATTTTAATTTTATAATTTAAAGATCAGTTATTTCCCAGATGTCTACATTTCTAAAAGAACTTCCTGCTTTGACAGATGAAAAAGTATCTTTCCTCATGTTGTATCAAGATTGACCAATTTCTATTTTAAGATTGTTCTCAGTGTTCAGTAACATTAGCAAGGAAATTCCTTGGGATTTTCCATGCTTGATATCAATGCAGGGCAAATACAGGTAGAGAGTTTCAACAAAATAGTTTGATACGTTTTTTACTTTGTATTTTTAAAATTCCTCCATAATCAGAAATGTGAATATTTGTCAAGAAAGATCCAGTCTGATTTGCTTTGTTTTTCTTATGTGATTTTTAAAATAAGAGTTTATTTGGAAATTTTCACATTAGGAGCACAGTGTGGTTTCGTGAAGGAAGGTACATGTGGAAGGCCTGCAACAGTCACCCCAGGCTTCCTTTGGAGTCAATAAGAAGAAACGGAGGTGATTCGGTTCACTCTAAGTGTCCAAGACAGGTCAGATTAATCACCTCCTATTTCTTCTCCTGATCCTGAATCCTGACATTGAGAGTTATTCCTCACACACTAATTCATAGCAGATTTTTCCATGTGTCACCATTTCTGTACGAACACAGCGACTGTCAAAGGTAGTCTAATTTTCTGGTGCTTTATACCCACTTTGCCCTACTGTAAGTGCGAAAATGCTGTGCTGGCTAAATGAGAATGAAGACGGTGTCCAAGGGAGATCACCAGTGGCTCTGTCCACAGAGAAGCCACTTACCCATTGTAGTGGCCATTACAACGTACTTGAGATTTCTACTAAGTAGAACAGGAAGAAAGAGGCAGTTGATAGTGCGATTGGCACAACTGCTTTTGTACTGAGCAGAACCACCCAGACAAATGCTGAAGGGAGACAGCAAACCTAAGTCTGGAAGCGTTGTAGGTATGAAGAAAAGAAACTTTTTTTGTGTGTTGTTTTTACAGCCAGATGAGTAAGCTGTTTATTCTGTTATCCAATCCTTCAGTGCACTGACTGAGATGATGACAGACTTAAAGAGGGTAAAACCTGCCGTTCTCTATTCCTCAAGAGTACCCTACCTATGGGTTATTAAAAATGGTCATATTTGTCACACCTGTGAATGTTTCAATCAGAAAGACAGATTCTGCAGCCCAGAAATTAGTGTTTTCAGACAGGTAAATGAGTGAGAATTTTGTAGGCTCTCTGTGACAGTGCTGTTGAATAGAGTTATTCTCTGATGTCCAGGTTCTGGAGAATAATTTAGGACGGTTAGCACTAGATCAAAGTTTCTCTTTAATGGAGTGGCAGAACGCTGGTTTTGACACTCTTAGTGATTAACACATATGTGAATCATTCTAATTAGCAAGGTTATAGGATTGTAGCCATCAGTAGATGAATGACTTGGGTTTGGGTTTCATTTTCATCATCTCCGCATGGAGTTATGACTCTGCTTTCCTAATGAGTGATAAAAATTGCCAAATGATGAGGGGAAAAATGCTGGAGACCATCTGTGTGAAACAAAGATGATATGGGACAGCTGGGAAAATGTTTCATGCCTTCCACTGCTTGATGGAAGCATTAGTGCAGCCAGACATAGACCATGGACAGATACTCGCTTGCAGCCCTGGCTGTGTGGAATGACACTGCCCCAGCGGTTCTGCTGATGGAAGGAGGCATATGAACTCTTATCACTCCAGACAATGGCGGCTGAGTTAGGTGGAAGTACCTTCATCAACTGTGTAATCAAATTCAGCTGAAATGCCTACCTTTGGCTTTAAGTTGAGTTTACTCACCCTCTTTTGAACCCTCACACACTTCTGAACTTTCAGGTGTGTCAGTATTATTTTTTCATTATCAGCTAAGCTGGCCGTCGATGATCTTTTCTCTTGGATTTGGGCCTTGTTGTTTGAATTCACACCTTTGTGAATAGACTATAGAAATTTAACTATATTTCAAGGATAAAGATGAATTACTGCCTGAAAATTAGAAGTAATCATTGATGTATCTCATGTGTGTGTGTCAAACTGTGGTTTACAATTCTGATTTTTTCATGAATGGTATTCATAATCTTATAAATTAAAAAGGTTACCACCAGTTTCATGCAAGTTATTGAACTCACATGCACAGCTGTGTGAAATATGTAAAATATGATAGATATGCATTTCTCATTTGTTAGATTATTTATTAGATTATATTATTTTCAGTGATTACTATTTCCTAGCATTTCACAAAAACAGTAGCCTAAACCACACAACAACCTTATCCAAAGTCCACTGGAATAAGTGTAGGAGTCACAGTGACTCTCAATTTTTTATATCAGCACTAAATATGAAAATTCTGTTTTCATATCATTTCAATAAGCCAAATTCATTTACATGAATGTAGGAAGTCATTAAATATGTGTCTAGAGCTAATATGAGTTCACTCTTGTAATATAGTTATACTATCCCTGGAACAAAGAAAATGCAAAGTTAAAGCTGCAGTGAATTCTGTAATACTTGTCAGTTTACCACTCAGGAATGAAACAAAGGTGCTTAACGTGCGAATGCGCTTAGCGTTCAAATCCTGCATATTAAACATAGCTTGTTCTTGAGTAATACTCAACTGAATTCCAAACATTCTTTAAAAATGTATTTTCATTGAAAGATCAAATATGTAAGCAGATTTTCAAAACTGACTTGGTGTTGTGATTTCTAATGGTATTTAAGAATTGTCAGTTCTCCTAAGTAATAAACCTCTACAAATTACTTTAAAAATGAGCATGTTATTTATGTGTATTTAAAAAGAATCCTGATTGCTTAATTTCATTGTGGGTTGTACAACTAGGAGAATTTAACACAAGCTAGGTTCTCAGATAATTTAGTGAAGTTATTAGCTAATTTGGTAAAATTATAATTTAAAAATAAAACTTATTTACAATTTCAGATTTAATATAAAAATATAGCAAGCATGGAACAATTTTGCACTAAGCAAGTCATTGGGAAAGTGTCTTCATTCAGAATAACTTGTGGTGAAGCTCACAGTCTCTACAAGAAGAGAAATGATCAGAGTCTAAAAAAAGCTGGTTCCCAGCAGAACTATGCTTGGTGTCTTGGTGACCTGCCTGAAAAATTCCAGGGTGTTTCAAGATCCATGGGTGCAGATCTGTAAAAACATGTTTTCTTGTCTACGAAAAGCAATTTTCTTAAATAACTCCTCATGTTCTTTGATGATTTTCTGTCTCAAGTCAGTAGTTTTAGTCACAATTTTCCTCACTTTTTTCACCCACTTTTTCCTCGTTTTTGTTTCTTGGCCAGCTGGACCCAAACTCAATGTCTGAGTCCTGTATGTTGGCCCCAAAAGGAGAAAAAAAATGTCTGCACAAACTTTGTATGCATGGTAAAATGAAAAAAAAAATGTTCCTTTTATCACCTTAGAAAGCAATTTTGTGAACCTGGACTCGGACTCTTTTTACACAGCTGTTTTCACATGAACATACAGAAATATATAAGATAATGACCAATGCTGAAAGGTTGGTTATATGGTCATAGAAACTGAGTGAAGCCTGAACTGTTCTTTACTAAACTTCTACATATTTTACAGTTATCTCAGATATGTAAAATTATTCAAGTAAAAGTAATATTTGGGTAATTATCTGGAATCCATAGAAACATACTTTATCTTTACTTCTCTTTAAGTGCATTCTATGAGTTTATTTAAATAATGTTATATTATATTTTGGAAAGTAATAAGGATAATGGTATACATGATCATATATGTTATGCATGTTATAACCATTAGGTTATCTGGTCTGTCCTGACAACAGCACAGTTTCTTTCCTTAAAGCATATTCTTTGATGTTCTGTCCACTCCAATTTTAACTATCGCATCTAACTGGGTCACTGAATCTTTATACTGTTAAACCAGGCACAGTATGAAGTACCAATTCAGAGTTTAGTGATGTGGTTAAAAAATCACTGGGGAGTAGGTCAAAACCAGCAAGGTTATTTTTACTTTCAACCTAATTCATGTTTGAAGTGCGGTTGTGGTAACCCTGTTATTGGAAAATAGTGTATAGAAGTAATTAAAAAACAGGTACTGGGGGCCATATCCTGCCATCACTCTGCATCTGAAACCCACACAAACGGCACTTAGAAGGCTGCTTGTGGAACAGTGGCAGACTGTGACCCTTCACTTTCAATTTTACTTGATACTACATAACAGCAAACTTTCCCTTTAGACACATATACACAGCTCCTTCTAAAGAACGCCAGACTCATATTCAAAGAAGTTTGCTCTTTGAATTACGTTTTTTTAAATCTTTTACATCTTTAACTTATTTTTTTTTTTCTTATTCTTCTTTCCTCCCCTACCCCTCAAGCTATCTAGCAGCATTTTGGATATATATAACAGTGACCAGGGAATGGCACCAGCTAATATGGGTCTCACAAATGCTTCTTGCCCAGCTAACCTACCGGTAAAAAGGGAACTCACAGGTAAAAGAACTCTGAGATTTTAGTATTTTATAATTTCAGAAGTGATGGTGTTTCTCTTAAAAGTTGAATAAATCTTACCCATGAAATAGATGTCCATAATTAAATTCCTGAGAATTTTGCAGTTTGTAGTTTCACTTAAGGAAAAGAACAAAGACCAAGGAGAAATGTTCTCTTTCTGTTCTCCTCTTTAGCAATTCAGAAACCATGTTTGCCCCCTGTTTTTTATGAACATCATGCTTCTAATAAACCTAATTATTTTAGGAAACAGAGTGGATTCTTCCACATGTTGGCTCCTGATCAACAGTATAAATAAATTATCATCCATTAGATTTGTTCCAGGGTAGAACAAATGTTTCTTTTGAAACCTTACAATAAAGCTATTCAAGGTAAAGCTATATTAGTGGATTAACAACTTTAAAAGTTACATTCAATTAATCCAAAGAATGCTAACAACCATGTACAGTTTATTAGTGTCACTCAGAGGAAACAGTAAGTTTGTTCAATATCTTACAAATCTGATTAACTCTTGCATTATGGGATATACAAGTCTATATTCACATTAGTGTATTATAAGTTTTATCCTGATGTAAAATACAGAAAATTGGAGAAAAATGCCCCTCCATAGCATTTCTATGTTCTTCAATAAAAAATGTGCATTAAAAAAATCTTAAGCAACCTGCTAGTGTTGCTAAAAAATTTAGTACTGGTAGAATATAGATTTGCTTATCATCCTGTTTAATAATAAAAAGAGTAATGAAGTAAAAAGACTAGAAGGCTGCTCTTTGTGACAAGAGGCCATTTTGAAAAGGTGAAAGGAGTACTGAAATTGCAACTTAAGGACTGTTTTAATAAATGTTACTTTCTGTCAGAAGCAGATACACGAGCAATGGCAAAGGAGAGACAAAAAAAGGATAACCACAATCTCAGTAAGTATATGTTCATCTTCCATCTCATTAAATGGAATGTATGGGGAATGCAGAAATAATATACATTTGCTACCACGTCTCTGCTTTTCTAGATCAGCGCCTTACCAGAGTAATCAAATTGAACTCAGTCTGCAAACACAGCCAACCGCACAGCTTTCTTCCCTGAAATTAATTTGTCTTTGATTTTTGTCTTTCAAAACACTTAGCAAATTGTAATGAATTTCTTTCCATATCATCTCCTGCTACTATGTTTTTATTCTACAGTTGCACATGTATCCTTCACACTTTACTTGATGTTGTCTCTAAGAAATACAGTGCAAAACAGACAAGAAAGGAGGCAGATGATGAAAAAAACAACAGTGAAAATCCAGAGTCTTCACACCCTCCGTACTGAAGCACCCAAGTGAGAGGCTGTATCTCTCTATGGGTGATGGGAAGGAAAAAAGAAATTGCAGAGGATATCAGTCAACTTCTAAATGGTAGTTAAGCACTTAAAGTTGTGGAAATTGTTTGTCACAAAAGGAGATCAGGGCAGGACTGGGTGAGACTCACGGTGCTCTGACTCTCCTCTGATACACAAGCCCCCTAACCTCTGTAGGCTGGGATACACTTCTGTTTCCTTTATGGAGAACAGTGCAGCCAGGTACAGATGTTAGGCATTTCAGTTCTAGAGGAATAGTCTTCTGTAGTTTAGGCTTAGAACATAGTGAAAATCATAGTTCAGTGTCTAAATATTAAACCTATTAAAATAAGCAACAATTTGGTTTATCCAGAATAAAAAAAAATTTCGTTTTTATTGCTGAAAGAAGATTGCCTATAAAATTTCTCCCTCTAGAGAGTAATTTGAAACAAAAAACCTGAAGGATTCTTTTTGGAAAGTGTTGAATAAAGCAATTACATTTTCCAGTTCTCCTTTCCACTTTTTCCAGCAGAAATAGTCTGAGAGTTGGACTCGACGATCCTTGACTCCCTTCCAACTTGAGATATTCTATGATTCTATGAATTTAAACCTAAATTGGTAATTAGTTAATAGCCACTATTTATACCTTTGTTGTCTTATTTATATCTTTGTTCTCTGGCTATTCTGTTAATCTTAGAGGGATTTATGGTTTTACTTGCATGAAATTATGTACCTGGAAGTATATGTCCACTGGTACAATGTGCTAGCAACCACCGTGGACAACTTTCTGCTACTTAGACTTTCCAGAAGGCATCCTTATTTCTGTCTGTATGTTTTTGTGGATTACAGATAGACCATGTAGATTTTTAGGCCTGTTGCTAGCACGTCTTTGAAGTGCCAGTGCAGCTGCTGCTTGTCTTGTTTGGGCAGGAATGGAGAGTTTTTGCTGGACTGGGAAAGGTGGGGGGGTGGGAGTTGTCTGGAACTGCGAGAAGGGAAAAGACAGGCACATGCATACATTAGAGATGCCAGGACTCACCTCCATTGTTTATTTTGGCTCTGAGATCATCCTTCCTGAACACAGAAGACATGTCTGAGAACTGTCCCTCACCACTGGCAACTGAGCTGAAGGCTGTATGCCAGGATGATAGCACGCAGACATGCAACATCTCTTCTGGTTTGGCTCCAGGTGTATACTTCAGAGCTCAAAGTCTCTCTGGAGATAGCTCTACTATCCGATGACTTGGACATATTAATGCATTACATATAAAGGCTTTATTAATTTGATTTACTCTTTTATGAGTACCATTTTTTTTAGAGATTGTCTGAAAAAGCAGGTTTCAAAACCTGATTTTTGCAAACATTCATGTTTCAGGTTAAATTAAGGTCCACATTTTACAGAAATGTTCTTGTACCTCCTCATACCAAGGAAGAACTAGAAAAACATTCCTTTTGAAAGATTGGATCCTCAATGAAACCATGAAAAGGGATTCAGGTCTAAGAAATGGAACCTCTTCTTGTAACAGCAAGAGTTTAAAATATTATTAAATGTATTTTGGTTTTGGTTTTGGGTTGTTTTATTTTTCTTTTTTTTCAAACAAAGAATTAAGGGTGTAATGTTTATTTGCTATATGGTCATCCTGTCCATGTAGTTTAAAAATTAATTTTCTGTTTTGGCTTTGGTGTAATTTAGTACTTGGAATATTATTGATAACTCAGGATACCACTGAACAGCAACAGACATAAATCAAGAAAATTCTATTGAAACGCTATTCCAAGCTTCAGAATTTTCCCCCTAATTCACTAGCATAATCATTTGGAGTTTATTTTCAGGAAAAACTACAGAAATAGAAAGAAAAAGAATATTGTAAGTGTCCACTTGTAAACAAATTTTTTTCTTTGCCTTGTTTTATAGCCAATGTTTAGTTGACTACTTTTTGATGAGTCTCTTGCAGAGCTTTTCCACACTGTAAATATTAATTAAACAACAGCTAGTATGCCATATGACTGTATAGTTAATGCACATTCTTTAACTTCTTGCCCTGCCATTATTTTGCCAACATAACTGAAATACATCTTTTAAATTGCTCAGTTGCTATGCGCTTACGTACAGTGTTCTCCTACAAGATCTAGCACATTCATGCCAATAGGATGCAAGGCGTTACTTAACAGTACACCCAGGAGGATTATAACCCTGTCTCCTGAATATGTGAATCAGGACTACAAAACCTGAGATGGTTTAATCTGTTGAGTGAAATTCCTCTTTCTAGAGAGAGTAAGACAAGATAATACGTCTCACCAAGGCAGAGCACTTCACCAGGGTAAATAATAACACCTAGGGAGTTCCCTGAGCTGGAATCAACTAGGGAGGAAATAGCTGGCTGCCGCACAAACCTAAGAGCCTCATACAGACAGGAAGAAAAAATGTCTTTACATATTGGAGGAAATAAGGAACTAAAAGTGATCTATGTGGTGGGGCTGAGACTGAAAGCGATATGCTCATATGGCTCTGAGAAGGTTGAAGTCGGTCTAGGAAGACCCACAGGGCTTCCCTTGACTGCACACTTCTAATTTAGCTCTACCAGGCTCTAAGGAACGGCTTTTTGCACTTACAGTCAAAATTAGGACATCAAACTGCAAGTGTACGTCTCCATTCATGGATGAGGGGAGCATGTATCCATGTTCTAGGCTGCCCTACACGGATCAGCTCTGGTCTGACAGACTATAGTGGCATTAGCATATCGAGCCCAAGGTAAGGTCTTCCAAGAAGCAAGGGATAACAGAAATGGCTCAATACAATGCTAGCGATGTACCAAAGCTGAAACCTGTCCATTCAGTGAGGTTTGGATTGAGTCAAAGTAAAACGTGGAGAGAGTGAACAAAAGTGCAAGTTCACGCCAGTAGAACATCACTGCTGGTTTCTGACAGTTGGCAGTACCACAACAGGTACACTCCTACGGCATTTGTCCTTCCTCCTCAGAACATTTTTTTCTGGTAGAAAAAGAACTTTTTGCCATTTGTACAGGGTTTCCACATTGTCTTTCAGTCTTGTCATAACTAGGCTACCCAGGAGATGGGTATATACAAGAAATCCCCCAAAGCAATGAGATGTCCTTCGGGCCTATCCACTAGAAAATGTGAGATTTCTGCATGTAAAAGCAGCTGGAGAAAAACTGGTGAGAAAGCAGAGAGGCATTCTCTCTAAATTAGTGAAATGGGAAGCAGGAAGGTGACCGACCCTTTGTGCAGAGAAGGGGCACACACTCCAGTCTGGATACCAGTCCAATGCTGATAAAGTGGACTGAGAGCACAGAGAGGGGGAACTAATAGGCTTATCTTGTCTTTTTTTCTTTCTAACTAAACTGCAAGTAAACCAAGATACCATACATAGTTTGTCTTAGGAGAAGCATAAATTTAAATACAGAAAATATTTTTTTATTGTTTAAATGAGGTTTTTGTTCATTTCTGTGTGTTTTAAAAGTTATTGTAAATACACTTGTGCTGTCCATCCTCGAAGGAAACACGTGCTGGGGATGAAGTGTTTCTGGTACACAGTCTTTCTCAGTTTCAGTGAAGGGATATGGTTGCAGTTATGTCCTCTCTGTGGTTTGCAATGCTGATAACAGTAGATAAGGGATAACAAAGCTGTTAACCACAATCCGTAGCAGGAGTTGTGACAAAATATGAAGCGCCGGATGCATTGTCTTGTGTCCCTGTTGAAGTCATCAGCAAACTCCACTAAGCTGAAAACTCTGTTGTGTGGGAGCAAGGTGGAGAAAGGGTGCACAAACATCAGAAGAAAAAGAAGTGTTAGCTCACATTTAGACAATAGGTGTGAATATTTCATTCTCTAGGAGTCTAGTTGTAAATGGGGGAGAAACCTACAGGCAGGGTAAGGTACAGAGATGGTACTAGTCATGGAGTTTGTCCTGAGAGTAAGTCAGAGACAGGTATGAGATCATGTTGGGACTTCTACTTGAGGAAGAAATTTTCTGTACATTGACTGAATTGTTTTTAACTAATTAAAATGTTTTGTGTTGAATTTCTCCAAGAATATTTCACCATAAAAATAGTAACTGTTTCTTTTTAACAGTTGAGAGAAGAAGAAGGTATAATATTAATTACCGAATCAAGGAGCTTGGCACACTCATCCCCAAGTCTAATGATCCGTGAGTTCAACAGTCTTTCCTATAATAATGTTTATAGTTTAAATACAGGGAAAAAAAAGACAGTTGCATATACTGGCTATATGATTGAGTAATGGAATACAAAATCTTCCATACTGGGTCACTGGCTCAGATCAGGCTGTTAAAGTAGCAAACATTTGACAGATTTTTGGCGCCTGTTGGGAAAACTTATGTGAAAGGATAATAAAATGAAAGCAATTCCAGGGTGTTTAAGAGACACTGCCACAGCAAGGAAAAAAACAAACAAAACAAACAAAACCAAAAAGAAGACAAAAAGTAGATAAGCCAAACAACACAAAGTCCAGCTCTCTGTCCCTGGAAGCAATTGTGTGGTGTCCCTGGAGAAGGAAGGAGTGATGCTTTTAGCCCTTGCCATGGGCCCTCTAGTGGGATAAAACAAAATGCATGTTGTCACTGTCTGCCCTTTGCCTAAGAAAAAAAAATCAGCTTAAGAGTCTGTAGACTGAGCATTTTTCAGAAGTCCTCCACTCAGCACAGGGAAAACAACAGTCCTAAAATGCAAGGATAAAAATAATAATTGCTATAATTGCTATAATAATAGCATTTTATACTAATGCATATACTTACAGTAACACAAAATGCATATTGCTTAAACTTTACCTGCATTCCCTTAAATCTTATATTTGTCATCGATATGAAAAAAGCTGCCTTGGTAGGAAAGCCTATTGCAGGATTAGCAATAACAATTCAGTGTGATATTTACTGCTGAACTTTAGCTTTAGATTTCTCATGTCACTCAGGGAAGCCTTAAGACCATGCACTAGCATGATTGTGACTCACATAAAATTGATTATACAGATTTTGTCTTTATCATTTGCATGTCAATACAGACCTGCATGACACTTCAAATGAAAACATCTATTGATATTTCAGCCTTTTTTTTTTTCTTAGAACTAAGAAACTTTTGATTATATTAAGGATTTCTATAACAATATAAAGCTGTGTGAGACTGACATAAGTACAAGGTTGGCATAACAAGCCACTTGGAGTGAAATCACCACAGAGAAAGTTAACATACCACATCCATTTTAGAGAATTCATGAACTCACTCCTTCTACAACATCTACCCAAGATTAGATAAATGGGCATGTTATTAATATAGAATTAGGTATTACAGCTGAGTTAAAATAAGAAGTGCTTTAAGTACCTAAATAAAGTTTTGGCCACATGTGATCTGTTGCAAACACAGACTGGTAAAGAGTTTTAATGTTGCTGGTGCATCTTTCAGTATTTAAGAACATTTGGGCAAATAATTGAAAGATTTCTCAGAAAAACAGTGGATGGCACTGTTGGTTTGCAGCTATAAAGCAATAATGGAAGCAAGTTATACTGCAATTATAAGTGGGCATGAGGTACAAATTCCAGTTGCGATTTTTGATTGCTTACAGAGGTGTTTCAGTTACATGTTTTGGTTTGGATTCAGGTCTAGTTTATGGACTTATTCAAAACATTAATACCTAGAGCTATCTCTTAAGCTCTTCTTAAAATGAATGATCTGGACCTGTAATTTTGCTCCAGTAAGTGGATGATGGATTTTATCCACAGATTTTGGTGGTGTTGCCTGATGAAAACGTTTCAGGTATAGATCCTGAAGACATTGCCTTTTCTTGTTTTAGCCTGCAAACCCACGACTGAGTTCAACAGTGTGCCAGCCCCAAAGTGGCTTATGTTTACAAAAGCATGAGGTGAACTTAAGTGTCTCACGTTCTGAGGACTGCTGTCTTCAAAAGGCTGGTAATCAGTACTCCTTTTGAAAATAGGCCTATTTAAAAGCTTTTAAGTTGGTGTTAAGAAAAAAAAGGCATCAAAAGGTGCAGGATGCTTTTGAAAAACTAGGTTATAACATAACTTTGCTATAGCTTGGTGCCAGGTTAAATTAATACAAAGAAGCGCAAACACTTTTTTTTTATACTTGTAGGTGGAAATACATTAATTTGACCATGTTGTTTTGTTGGCTGAGCAGATCAAAATTATTATTTCTTTCTGGTACGGTCCTGTGTTGCCAAATCATAACTCAGTGTCCTTACCCTCTCTTTCAGTTCTTGCTTTTTCCTTCATAACACCTTACTGTGCCCCCAATCTGCCCTCTTCTTTGAAAGAAAGAGATGTATCATCTCTTACAATACTTTATCTGTAATATTTTATCACACATAGCATTTTCACCTCATATATTGATTTTAGAAGATTCTTCTTATAGTGGGAACTTAGCTGTAAGAGGAGAAACATTACTGATGTTTGGACTAATGACAGTGAAGCAAATCAGCCTTTGCATTGAAGAGCAAATACTACTATAACTAAGCCATTGTGGTTAGCATGCCTGTCCCAGATGGCTTGCTTCAAGAAGATTACATTCAGACTCAGGAACAGAAAAGGACATTTTTGATGCTATTTGGAAACCTTTTATGATTTATATTTCTTAGAAGTGGTGTGTGAGGTTTTTATTTCACTTTTGTTTTGTTAGTTATATAGTGAACTTGTTTGGCTCCTGCAGAGCTTCCGCAGGGACTTTCTTTTGAGTGGCTTAAACCCCTATTCTTTTCACTTTTTTTTTTTTTAATTTAATGATGAAAAGTGTGGATTACATTGCTTAAATGAATGGGTGTTTTAAGTTCACTTCATCAGCATTAGAAAATGGAGATAAGTATAAGTTGCAAAGAACTTCGACTCTTTTGTTTAATTTTCAATGCTTAGATATCCAAGTGGCAGGTGATTCAGAAATGCAAAACAGTTATACAGAATAATTCAAAAATAGAATTAAAAAAGGCCCAAAATACCCAGTCATATTTTGCTGAAAAAAGTCATAACCTGCTCCTTTAAATATACCTACCTTTCCATTCATGGTTCCTTTGTGTTCAGCCTTTCAGAACCCAGTTTTAGGTGGTTTACAGGACTTCACATTGTGATAGAGTCCGGAAATGCCTACACAAGAACTGTTTTATGGTAGCTGGACAAGAATTGCCAGAAATACTAAGAAAAAAAAATCTTTCCTTTAAGAATTCTAGTTGTTTTACAGAACCGGGATGTTAAGAGAACACTGAAGATTTGGGTAGAAGTAATGGGTTGCTCTCCCTCTCCCTTTGCTCTCTACAGCTGCCTGTGCCTGACCTTCTGTCTGTTGTCTGTGGACAGACCTGCTAACGGCCAGCATGGCCATGTTTCTTGTAAAGGAAAAGCTTGTGTACACTCATGCTATTATAAAATGGAAACTTGCTGCCCCTTTCAGGAGAATACACTTTGTAATTGTGGAGGTCATCAAAACAAGTACAAAGTCCTTCAAAGTATTTCTTTGAGCAAGCATAGTTTAAAACTAATTTCTCAGAAATAGGGAAAGAAATGGTCTGCAAACATAGTTTCAACTTCACAAATGTATTTGTTATTAGTGACTGCTCTGTGGCTGGCAAACTCTGTGACTATCACCCTCTCCCAAACTCTGTTTTCGTTAATTAGTTTTAATCTTAGATGATCAGATGTTCTCGTCCTTCTTACAGGAGTTCAACTTGTGTAAACTAGTGAAGCTCCTTTGACTTCAACAAAGTTACCTTAATGGAAATGAGCTGAAGATCAGTCTCATGGCTATGTTTCTTTTCTCCTGAATGAGAAACTCTCCTAGGTGAGAGTTACATGTTTTGGTCTGGGCATTTGAGATTTGTAGAGAGATTCAGCTGGTAAAGTTAGGAGGAGCTAGGGTTCAGAGACTAATAAAACACAATGTGTTTTTTACTTATGTGCTACTTTTCCATGCAAATCATGTTAACTGTGGTACATCTCTGTTAATTAAACTAGGTAACACATGCGTAGTTTGTTAAAAATTTCAAATTATTGTACCACAGGCACACAGAGAGACAAAGACACAATCCTCCTTTGCAGAGGTCATTGCTGATGACCAGATCTGCAAAACTTCTTGCTGCTCTCAACTGACTTGTTTCACGTGTGGTTTCCCATGTGTTTCAGTATTTACAGGATGGAGCCTTACATACATACAATAAAAATGAAGAATAAAGAAAAAAAAATGAATTAATAAGCAGTGAAAGAGTAAAATGAAAAAAAGAATTCCTGCTGTCTCCAAAGACTAGTTGATCTATATCGAACTTCGTAGGTTCAAAACAGTTATGAATGCAACTGTTTTGTCTGTTTTTATAAAGCAGTTTCCAATAAAATGACTAACAACTGCCAAGGGCTGCTCTGTTCTTGAAGGTTCTCAAATGGGTTTGTAGGCCTTGTCATTTCAAATTTTATCTCTGTTATATACTGAGCAAGCACAATATATAAATCTCTAAAAAGCAAACCCCACAATTTCCTAGTGCCACTTTTATCATTTTTCAGATAACTTCATTTGCACCCAATTTAGAATTCAGCATTTTTAGAGAAATAACAGAAAACCAATAACTGATCAGAGAATTTCTGAATTCTTCTTATGCGCTTGCTGCGCTTGGATTTAATCCATCTTCAAATGCTGAGGTGGTTTTTTTCTTCCCATCGTAGATGAACCTGCTTGCCTGCCTGCTAAGCAGAGCTAGATGCATTGCAGACTACTGCTATGCAGGCACCTCCCCCATGCTATTCCCCCCATTTGTCTTCATCCTCACCAGTTATACTGCTACTCTTCCAAGCCTGCACATCTGCATAGAGCCTCTGTTTCTCCATAGCAGTGTCCTGTGACTGCTGTATGGTGCTCTGGGCTAAAATGGATGGGGAGTGTCTGCGATGCAGAACCAGCACAGACATCTTCAGTATTTTCTTTTGCTCCCAGTGTAACTAGAGAGACATGGAGTGAAAGACATGTTGACTTCTAAGGTCACAAGCTGATCTTTTGCTGTGTTGCCTTCAGACATTGGAATTTTTAACTTCAATATTCCTCATTCACTAAGACACCAACCAGTATATGTATATATGAGTAGAGAAGAAGATATCATAGAAGATATGTGGGATACACGCACATGCACAGACACACACACAGACACACACACACATAAAATAACACAGTCATTTAAATGATAATAGTAACCACAGCATTTTCATCCTAGATCTCCCTGATAGCTTTGCCTCTCAAATTTGTAAATATTACCACAAGAGATATCTATCCTTACGTTTCTCATGCAGAAGCTGACCAGATCCATCTCTCTGGCAGTTTGAATCCAGGAATTAGCCCTCCAGTGAAGATTTATTTCAACCTATGAGAAAAAATATCATTACCACTTACATAAAAATTCAAACTATCAAGGCAACATGAACTAAAAGTAAGCAATATCACAAAGGTTGTCAATTAGGTGTAACATGAATTAATTTCATCACGAAAAGATTCGAAATACAGTCATGAATATATGGCTTATTCATATGTCAATCAGAAAAATTAACCAAAAATATTTTTGTCTGAATTTGATTTTGAATTCATAACATTTTATAACTGACATGAAATTGTTTGTGAAATCACTATGAAATATTTGCCAAAGATGTGATATATGCATATTTTTCTCCTGCTGTTACATGTCTTAATTATTTCCATTTTGCCAGCTATGGATTAATTTCTAATTTCATAGTGCTACCTTTTTATGTTCAGACCGTCAGTCCAAAACTGGCTTAGTTTTGTCTTAATTACATGCTAGAAGGAGCTGACCCCCCTTGCCTAAGCAGATTGTGTTTCTCCAGAGTTTATGCTATAGGTTTTCTTATTACTGTAGCGCTCTACAAAGTTGCCATGAGAATGTCCTGAATCAGTCATTTTCACTTGAAATTTGAGATTTGTAGAGATGCATGGTGTTTGTGCTTATTTTAAATACGATTTTCACTTGAAATTAAACAAAAACCTACTGTAATTCTGAGCTATATATAGCACATATAGCTCATATCTGAGATGGTAGTGGAGATTCCCAGTTTGAAATGTTGTTGTCCTCCTGACTTTAGCTGCTCCTATTTACTCAGGAGTGCTCTGCCTTTCAAACTCCACTGCAATTCAGGTGTAAATAGGGACCTCTCAGTATTTTACCTAACTTTCCAAAGAGGTCTGAAGAAAACAATTATAATGTGATGATGGCAGACAAAGATTTGTCCAGAAAATAAACATCATGTGTACTAAAAAATTCCTTAACCTTTACGGTCTGAACATAGGTATCCCACATGCAAGGAGAAAATCCTCTCCTAGGAGGGAGTCCATGGGATTCTGGCAGGAAAATGTTCTGTCCTCCCACCTGGCCAAGAAGTACAGGGAAAGGAAGGAGGAGGCAGAGGGACTGCCAAGAGATGATTCAGCTGTCATGAGGGAGACAGGTTCTGCCCTTGGATCTTACTCCCACCTCTGCTTTAGTTTTTTTGACCAGGGATGGTCTAAATGAGAATACGTAGCCACTTCAGTGAACAGCCTCTGATGGTTTGGCTTTGTAGACAGCAGGGTCTGAGACAATAATTATTTTCTCTCTGACCTCCTCACCTTCTAATCCCGAAAGCTGTGCATTCCTGGCCCACATCACTGAGACGAGGGGAGGTCCCAGTGTGCTGGAGCCCTGCGGTTTGTGTGCTGCCCAGAGAGGAGAGAGATGTGAATTCGAGCCCTCTCTGATTAAAAAGCTGGTTCTCCCAAATCTCTAGCAAATGAACTAAGATATGGTTAAACACTGTGATGCTTTATCAATATGCAAATAATTTTGCATATTCTTCTGAGCATCTTTAAAGCTATCAACTCCATAAGGTTTTATTCCTAGTACAGTGCATCAGGAGAGGCCAGGTGGTCTGGGTCCCCAAATCCTGTACCTGCTTGGCTTTTGCCCTATACATTCAGTAGAAAGACAACTGCCTTAGTGGAAGTCTTTAAGGGTGCTTAGCTTTGGGGTAAGGGTGCAAGGTTCCTTAGGCACTTAGTCTGAGAGGCTGAATGTAAAGCATTGACACTTCTGCAATAAATCCACTCCAGATCACAGTTTTACTCACCACAGGTAAGCACGTGAGTAGAAGCAAGTCTCATTAACTAAAGCAACCAACGAATAATGGAAAGTGATGATTGGCTGGAGTATAATTTATATTTCTTTTTTAATCTATAAATGCCAGTGTATAAGTATATGTATTTGGAATAGGTACTAAAAAAAAATGCGCTAAGGTGGTTACTTGTCACTCCCAACCTCAGATTCTTACCGGTTTAAATAGATTTTTCCCTCTCAGGTTGCTTTATAGGACCAGAACCTCTGCCAATCTTCTGCTCAATCTAAGCCATCTTGGCAGTGAAGTAGATAGTTTGGATAAGCCCTTCTGTCTGTATACTTAATGCAGCGGGCCCATCCTGTATCATAAAATACTGAACTT
Source organism: Aptenodytes patagonicus (assembly GCF_965638725.1). Classification (NCBI taxonomy): domain Eukaryota; kingdom Metazoa; phylum Chordata; class Aves; order Sphenisciformes; family Spheniscidae; genus Aptenodytes; species Aptenodytes patagonicus. Next base: position 28,513,691 of record NC_134949.1, read on the forward strand.
TATTAGAAATCAAACATTTTCAGCAAATTTCATTCTTGTTCCAAGGCCTCAAAGACCTTACATAAAGGAATACATGGAAAGTTGATAAAGGGGTACATGAAAGTCCTTGAACAGATGCATTTGAACAAGCATATTGTTGTTAGTAAGACTGCTTGTAAGCTGGAAATTAAACCATGATTTCCTGAATGATGGACAGGTTTAAACTTATTTTTTTGCAAGGCTTTTATTTTGAGTTGGGGTCTGCATGTAGCTGTGGATTTCAACTTGATTTATATTGTTTCAAGATTTTTGAACAAGATTTTTGTCATTCCATAGCCATTATGGTTACCAAAGTAACCATAATGATTTGTCTGGTCTATCATCAATGAGGAGTGGCATTCAGCACAGACCACTTTTTTCTCAACAAGCATAAAAGCAACCTCATTAGTAAGTCAGGTAAAAGGAGTAGTATATTCAAAATGATCTTTAAAAATTTAGGCTTAAGTCCTCAGTAATGTATATTTCCTAGTTCATTAATGCAGAAATACTGCACATAGATTTTAATCTTAGAGTTAATAATAAAAGCAATTTTCACTAAAAATATAAAAACTGTAATGGTAGAATCATGATATTGCATTTAGCTCTCCCACAAAAAGTCACTTTATTACTTTCTTTTGACACTTATTTTCATTCTGGGATTAATTTTACTATATAAGGGCTTCTTAACTATTCTATTAAAATTTCCATTCAGAAGCAATAATATCTAAGAGTGAATAATAGTCATGTAAATCATTATTTCATATTAATGTAAAAGATTTTGTAAGTTCTTATGAATTCTGCTGACATGCACAATTGTGAAAAGGTTATCTCTACATTCTGCAGTGATATGCGCTGGAACAAAGGAACTATTTTAAAAGCATCAGTGGAGTACATCAAGTGGCTACAAAAAGAACAACAGAGAGCCAGAGAATTAGAACACAGGCAGAAGAAATTAGAGCATGCTAACAGAAGACTTCTACTCCGAATTCAGGTTTGTATAAGAGCGTAGCCATGAACTACAAAGCTTTCTCAGTACTTATTCCTCATCAAATTTTATTAAACTGTATAATTTTTCCCCGAATGGCATTTATTAAAAATGAATTGGCTTGCTTTATTTATTGCTGTGTATATTGAGGAGGGGGTATTTTTTAGATTTCTAGGAAATTCCTTTGATAATTAGACCTTACATAAAGGAATACATGGAAAGTTAATAAAGAATTTGTACAAACAGTTTTCTTACGTATGTATTAGAGCCAGAGAAAGACAAAAAAGGAAGCAAAAAAGTATATCCCTGCAGCCAAAAATCAATACTGGACACAAAATTCCCTTCAGCATTTTCATTTTCCCCTTTGTAATCATTTCGCACGTTACACTTCCTGGGTATAGTGTGCCATGTTATATCTGCTTGTGACATGAAGCAGCAGAATATGGCCCTGCATGGCTTGAAATGCAAGATTTGAATATAGACACATATGAAGATAAGATAGATAGATAGGCAGACAGACATAAAATAAATCATCTTATATATGGTGATTTACACATATATCTGTATATCATAAGCATCATCAAGTATCTTCTGTTTCTCTGGATAGCAGTGGATAATGAACTAGAAAGTTGCAACGTTTTTCTGTCACCTTTATTGGGTTCACTACACAATGGTTTTAGAGAGGCTGTCCTACCTCATGTAGGTAGCAAGACTGTTGCTTAATGCTTAAGCAAGACTGTTGCTTAATGACAGGAGGGAAATAAAAAGAAAAACACTCGAGTGGCAAATTTTCATAGATTAACAATTTCATATTTTAAAACGTAGTCTCACAACTGGACAAAAGGTATAGTTACTTTTCATGTACGATCCATATACTTATTGCAATAGTTCTGAAGACACTGTTTTGTCTTTTAAAGTCATTATCTAATTGTTTTTGTTTGAATTGTTAGGAACTAGAGATCCAGGCACGTGCACACGGCCTTCCAGTCATGTCTTCACTCGGTGCTGTCGATTTAGCTGCACAGGTCATCAAGCAACAGTCTTACCCAGAGGACAACTCTGTAGACTACTCTCAACAAATGCCTCTGGCACATGGACCAAATTCTGATGTTTGTGATGGATCTACAGCTTTTTCTGATCCACTTTCACACTTCACGGATTTGTCCTTCAGTGCAGCTTTAAAAGAAGAGCAACGGCTAGAGGAAATTTTATTGGATGACACAGTGTCGCCATTTGGAACAGACCCACTCTTGTCCTCCACGTCCCCAGCCGCATCGAAAGAGAGCAGCAGGAGAAGCAGCTTTAGCACAGATGATGGAGATGATTTATAAAACCAGAAAGGGCCTCATACTTCTCTAAACCACTTGCTAAAAGACTGAGTTGAACGTAAGCATGGTGTTTGTGCTTATTTTAAATACAAATAAGGAGAGCCACTGTGAAGATAAGTTGCTACATGGCAAGGGTTTAAATCAGCCCTGACTTCACAGGAAAATGAGATGGACGTGAACTCATATCACTTTGCCCCAAATTCACACCCTCTGTTCACAGCTGACATTTGCACAAATCTTTCTTCACTGGGATGTTTTTACTATCGTTCCATGACTTTTTACACCACTATGAAAATGGTTACCACAAAAGGAATACCCATGTTACAAAAGTGTATTCAAACTCTCTCTTCAATCTACATTCTATTCTCTGCTATGAACATGAGTTTTAGTCATTTTTTTAATTTCTTTTTTTTGTATAACTAAAAATTCTACAAAACATGAAGCAACAGGGAACTATTTAAGCTGGGAACTATAGAGATGTTACAGGTTTTAAAATCTGAAAAAACAGATGGTAATGCTTTCGCACAAGTGAAGTGAGCATGCAATTTAAACTGTGTAGGCTTCTCTTTAAAAGGACAAAATCCATTAAGCTTTTTATGGAATTCCATTTTTTAAAAATTTCATTTGTAGAAAAAGAACAGACTTTTAATATATGTTTTAATGATACAGAAGAAAAATGGAAACTAACATAATGACAGAGACTCAGATGAACTCAGACAGAAAAAGATATGATATTTCAGCAGAAAGACTGTATGGATGTACAAGACTCGACAAAGATACTCCATGTTACAGTTAGCACAATTTAAAACAAGCACTACCAGTAACAGTGCTATGTCAGCCGCTTATTCCAAGAATATTCAAACTGTGTCCTTTTTTGTGTGGAAGGGATCAGAATTCAGAGACATGACAGTGTGCTTCTGGACAATGCTTTTAGTGTCCTTTGGCAGCACAGTAAGGTTTTTCCAAAGGGACTCTACTTTATCCATACGCATGTCTTTGATCCATTTGGAAACGGAGGGAAATGACAAGATTCCCATTGCATACACTTGAAACAAAGAGAATTTAATTTCAAATTTGGCTTTGGATTCACTACAGAAAAGCTGAAAAGGAAGACTTTCAAACCGAAGGGGCTATTCAGAAGTGTTGATGTGATGCGCTGCTTCTTATAACTAGCTTGCTAGGAGGGGGCGTTCAGAAAACGTGTTTTGATGACTCAGTAAAGGCTTGGCAGTTAGAGGGCAGGTAGAAGGCATATCATTTCTATACATAGTAAAATTCTGGAGAGTGATGTATGTTCCTGGAGGACATTAAGTGCAATCATTCCAATTGTAATATTAATACATGGGAAAATAAGCTGGCACAGGTTCTTCGCAGCTCTTCCTCAACCGGAGCCAAAAGATCACATTAGGGAGTTCTCTAATGATTCAAAACATGTTTCAAAAGTGTGTATAAATTTTGCTGTCACTTAGCCTGCCTCACACCCCAGAAGTGTCACAGGATTGGAAATAGTAAGAAGAGATTCAAATGGATTGTTGTTTGCGTTAACATTTTAAATGTATTTAAACATATTATCCAAGAACACAGCAATTCTTTCTTCCTATTGCCTCTTCTGTTATTGGTACCTGGGTCCTCCTCACAGTCCTTGTGAGGTTTGTGTTCCTCCAGGGCCGTAGCCCATTCCTGCCCAACTCAGATAGTGTCACGATAGTTTCTTAATTGGAAAGTTAGCAGTGGGATAATAAATTACATCCAGATGGCTATGAAAGATAATGGAATATCCAATTTCACAAGAATATTTATGTTTTTAGGGAACTCAAGGATTTCTATGATCCTATGCAAACTACTTGGATGTAAGCTGAATAGAGCAGAACTGATCTTGTTGCATACGTGTGGGGTCCCAGACAGCCCAGCACACACCTGACCCTCAGAAGAGGCTGAGGTATGCTTCCACTGCATGGTTAAAAATAATAGCAACAACAACAAACAGTCTTCTGGCCATTTTATTTTTTTTTTTTTTTTAGCATGGAAGAAAGGAATGGAAAGACAAATGAGTATTAACCAAAGGTAATTGAACATAGAACTGATCAGCATTTTAATTGGAGTGCTTCTATAACTTAAGCTCATTAGAAGAGGAACCACTTTGTCATAGTTTTGCGAAAGACTAGCTAATATTGACATTTGAATACAAAATATGATGAATTAAAAGTAACATTTATGCCCACATTATGTCTAGTGTAGGATGCGCATTGTCCATTTCAGCTGATGAAAGGAGGGGATACTTGGTTGATATCAAATGCCATTTGTCCTTGTACTGCAGTTTCTACTACATTAGTTTTAAATACACCAGTGTGGATTGCTCATAATGGAGAAAAAGAAATTAAATATGAATGTATTACATGATTTTCCCATTGAACTTTTACATGGGAGTTAGACCATACTTCTGAACTATATTGACTTTAAATAACATCCTGAATTTCATCACTTTTATAAGCACTGTTCTAAAAAAACATTATAGTGCATCCATTAAATTTTTTAAAGTTGATTTTCATTCTTCTGACAATTGCTTCAGTCTGAAGCACCAGATTTTTTTTTTTGTCTTCCTGCATGAGAAATTTAACAGAAGATAGTGAAAGCTTCTTTTGCAATATACCGTATTGCATCTATCATTAAACATATTCAAGCTCTCTTCATTCACACAAAAACCCCAACCCCCTTGCCCAAAACACTAAATGTATCCATACCAGTAGGTGTGTATTATGGCAATGTTGTTTCACTACCATTACATTTTTTCTAGTAGGAAGTCATCATAATTAGTATTTTAGCTAATAACTATAACCTGTATTACAGCATCACCCTTGAAATAAAGTGGTGATACAGGGTGCAAGAAACAGTAATCTAGGGCATTCTGGGGATAAACAGGTGGTACTGAAGGCATTTAGGAGATGTGTGTGCTGGTAACCATATCGCAGACTTTCTGGAGTAAGCGCTCCCTCTCCCACCCCCAGTTTGGTGAGGCTGCTGTGAAGCTGAGAGGACTGTTTGAGCAGAGCAGAGCATGGTCCTACCAGCTTGCACAGAGGAAAGGGACTTCATGACTACATGGACAAATCCTGACGTCCTTCCTCAGGCAGAATTTCTTTGCTGCCTGTGCAAGTTTTATTGGACTAAAACGTGGTGCAAGCGAAATGCACTTTTTAGCTATTTCCTACAGAGATCTGTTTAATGAAATCTCATGAAAGAGATGCATAATATGCCTGTGGCTCTGGGCCTAGAAAAGAATTTGAAGACTTACGGAGTCTGACCTCAAGCAGGGCAGGGGGTGAGGGGAACTGGCGATTTTTGTCAAGATGTATTAAATGAGGAGTTCTCGCTTGTTTTCAGTAGCAGCTGTTCAAAGCTGGTGAATGTATTCCTACAGAATACACAAAACAGCAGACTGATGATTACACAAAAGGAAAGGGAGACGAAATATTAACATCCCGTTTAATTCATGAAATGGATATAGATAATATACGAAGAACAGAAACCTAAATTATTTTGTTGTGCATAGCGTGGATAGTGTGAAAAGCTACAGTAAGTGCAAACAGTTTTAACAGTTGCTTTATGTAGTAAAATAGCTAAATATAATTCTGTCATTTAATCTTAATAAGAACATCATTATTATAATATCTTTTGACTTTTATAGGGCTGTATATATGAATGGACGATGTAAAATTATTGTAATTTAAAATTATGTTAAGTTTCTTAGATAAGTAAACATTACTATTATGAGACTGTAGAATATTTTTATAATAATTGCTATTTTTCATTGTTAACCGTATAGTATCTCGTTTTCTAAGTCAATGTATGCAGACAGAATGTACTTTATTACGCACTGTACATGCAATGTTTTTAAAATTACGTTTTATACATGCTGGTATTTTATGTTTATTATATGAATACAATTAAAGGACTGAAATTAAAACATCTCTTTATATGTCCCTTGTGAAACTTCACTATCTGGTCCCTCAAAGAATGCCATCACAAGACAATATAATAACATCCGCTAAGAACATCTGAGATACCTAACAGACAAAACACTTCACAACTGCTAAACATTTAGTCCATTATGATACATCATGATCCAGTAGCCGCCCATTAATAAAAATAATTGATACATTCTTTAATATGGTCTCCTGCCATCTGCTTATTCCTGCTGCTAAGGCTTTGATTTATGGAAAGTGTTTTCAGAATGTTGCAAAATTGCTAGCAGGCATGATGATATCAGTTAAATCACTAAGAAGCTCTACAAAAACCTTTTAATGTACTAGATGTTCCCCAGACAATCTAGGATAAACAGAATATTGTATTTTAAGATGTAAAACATTTTTTTAAAGCTGATAATTAGGCAGCATTTGGCACTAAAAGATACTTTTACTTAATGAATTAAGTAAGGATTCGGATTGCATTTTGAATTCCTAATATCAAAAGTGCTGCTTTCTTTAGAAGATATTTGGTGCTTTCTGTGGATGAAATGATGCAAAAGTTGTTGAGTAGTAACATATATTTCAGCTATAGTTTTGTAATAGTTCATTGTTTCATGTAAAATAGTGCTCATTGTTTGTGTACATCAGATAAACATTCTATTTGTAATAAAGATGTTGTCCAGGCTCTTTATTTCATCAAATGATTAAGACACCCCATCAGTATTAAAACAGAATATTATTATAAATATTATTTAAAGTTCAGTGATTAGCCATGGAAAGAAGCTTTGCTTTTTTACATATTTATTATGCACTTAGGATTTGATCATAAAAGGTACTCAGCTCCTTTGTGAGGGACTGAGAGCCCTCAGTTCACTTTGAAGAAAGGCAATGCTCAGCCTGTTGCAGACTCAGACACTTAACGAATAAATAAACAGCATCAGAAAATCAAAAGTTATTTCAGAGATTAGAAAAGCACTGTGATTCACTGCTTGATTAAAAGTAGTGATATTTGCAATTGACAGACAAACAGATTTAATGTCAGCATCATTTGAACTAACAACCAATGGGAGATTAGAGGAAAATGTATGAAGTTGTGATAATAATCAGACCACAAGTCTAATTATAAAGGAGGCTGCAGCAGTGAAGTATGCTAAGGTTTATTCATTAAATCACTGGTACCCATCAAGTTAAATATATATCAGTTTCATTAATTGGCAACCACAAGACAAATGTTCTATATTCAGGGTGGTGATGATTTTTATATAATCCACCACATTGTGGTTAAGTATATGATTCATGTAATAAGAAAAAGGTGCCTCCAGGCTATTGTTCCTAGCATGGATTAAAATTTACATATTGCTTCTCCTTATGTCAAAACATCTGGTGCCTACAACTGCTAACATTTTGTTAAAAAGTTTCACAAGATAGGAAAAGTGGATTGGAAACATTGCATGTGAATCATTCAAGCATTATAATGGAATAAGAGGCTGAGTTATGAACAGGCAGATTGAACAATAGTATAGTCAAAGAGATTCATACGCTTATAAGTTTGATAGACAACACTTTGTATAAGAAGGGGAAATGCCCCAAATCATAAGAAATAACCAGTATTTTTTTTCAAATGTCATTGAGATATATCATCGCGGTTACTTTCCAAACTGCATTTTTCTCCCAAATAAGATCCCTGTACCTAAGTATATGTATTTAGTGCTACGACCGTGGCTAATACGTTCATTTCATTCATGCGCTTTAGTATGTTGGCATTCCCACCTGCCATGTAGTTTCCTCGGAAAATTTCATGAATGTTATTTTTACTCTCCTGTTTTGCAGCAGTATGTTAGGGTATAGCAGGGTAGATCCCAAAAGATTTGGCTGGCCAGTTATCCTAATCATCTTACTTCCTTGGAAAACCTAGCAGTCCTTGCATCGGCACCTAGACCCTAGACTTACAATCTTTTTCCCTTTGATTTCTAGGTGGGACTTAAGATGTTAATTTTCACTTATTAAAAAAATAATTTTTTTGGTGCTAAGTTATCCAGAAAGCTACATCACAGATTGTTGGGATTAGCAGATACATTAATGTTGGAAACTTCCCTCTGTGTGAAAGGAGGCAATAAACATTGTTTTCTGTGAAGTGCCTTGATTCAAGTGATACTATATCTATAAATTTTCTGGAATCGAAACATAAACATTCTTAGACAGGTGGTGTGTTTGCAAAAGAGGAACCATTCAAAAAGTAATGGCTCCCCCAAAGTGCTTTTGCATTTTCAAAACATACCCCTTGGATTAGAAATTTACTTTCTCTTTTAGGCCTCTGGAGTTCAAGCATGTAACATTTATATGCCCTAAGTCACCCCCCGACGATACCCCAGGGATGTCCCAGGACTGCGTGTCTGTGCAACGCAGACGGCAGTGATGGCAATCGCTCTTTTCTGCAACCAATCCCACCGCTGGCAGAGTCAAACGAACACAGCCTCTGGTGGTGAGCCCTGTCCTCCCATCTCTCCAGGGAGGGACACCTCTCCCCAGCCTCACTTTCCACCTGGATTTCTTCCTCGGAGCTGGCACAGGTCTCCTAATCGTCCTGCCTCAAATCCAGAGTGGGGTCACCTTGCAACCCTGCTAACACCTAATAGGTTCAAAATCCTTAAGGACAAAACTGAGGTTACACAATCTGGTTGCCCATGATAGCAAGCAAGGATTTGGCAATGCGCTTGAGCTCCTCTGCAGACCTCCCAGGCTTCTTCCCACTGAGCCTGAGGGGGGTTTGAACAAGAGGGCAGCCAAAGCCCAGCGCAGGCCAAGAGCTCTCCCTACTACAAACCCTGTGAGAACATTAATTTTGTGAATGGTGGTTAACAGGAGTTTTGGGGGAGTTTTTTAAGCATGTTACATAAACACGCATTTGTGCATTGTGTTTACTTGTAATGGACTTGCCTTCAGTTACCAAATGATTCCAAATTATTTAAGTTTAATATACAGAATTGGGAAAAAATCTGTTAGCTAAATATTTTACATACTCTCCCTGGAATAGGCTGAGTTAAAGAAAATGTGTCTTTTTAAAACATAAGACAATAACATTAAAAATTCTTAATATATTATCTTCTTATCAATTAGGTGATCTGTGGCATGGGCACCTTTCCTTATCATTAGGGGGAGAAAAAATCCTGCATTGCTACAGACCCATTAGGAAGCTAAAGTGAACACCCAAAGTCATTGCAGGAATACCATTCCATCATTTCCACTGGAAAACAGTTTCTACTGCAGGACAGCTAATATACACAGCCAGCTTGCTATAAAAACAAACCGACACAAAGCAATTTAGTCTTACTGCAAAGTAAAGTAAGCATGGTCAACCGTAAGCATGGGCCAGAGAACTGACTTCTGCAATAAACACTCAAGGGGCATTGTCTCCACTTGGGAATTTTACTCTCTAAATTACACTAAATTTGACTTGCTCTTTTGCAGCGGGTAGAGCATCCTTTAGGCAGTGAAAGCAAAGCCTGAGACAACTGAGGTTAAGGAGCATGGAAAACAAAAGAAGGTACATTCTTGATCGCAAAATATCACAAATGGGATCTGAAGGATCCTGAAGGAAGATCTCTGCTCAAGGGCAAATGTCAGCCTGAAAAGCAGGCAGGGGAGTACTGGGCTGGGCTCTGGCAGAGCCTGTCCCTTCCCGCAGGAGAAGAAAGGAGCTTATTTCAAGGGTATTTGCAGCTTCCAGTGGGATGAGTTATGAGTACCTCTCCTCACCCACCTCTCTAACATCATTCTTTCCCTTTTCAAACTGTGCAAAATTCTGAAGGATAAAAACCAAATATTCTTCCCTCCCGTTCTTACTGCTCTTCCTCCTCCAGAGGCTGGTGCAAGTGTGAGGAGCATCAGCTCCTCCTGCTTGTCAGAGACCAGCTGCAGCCTCAGCTGAACCTGGCAGATCAGTCAGTGGTTTAACAGGTTGGTAGCTGTGAAACAATGCCACTGCACTACTGGTGACAAGTGATTATATGATTATTTAAAAGGCCAGAAATGGTTTTCTACATATCTTGATCCTCATTGATCCCAATATTACCAAATGTGGGAATAAACTAAACTTATTTGCCCTTTAAGCCTTACCATTTCAGAGGAGCTAACTTAGTTTTGCTGCTCAGTGTATTGAAATCAAGTAATAAATAGACGATTGGTTCCCTTAGGCCCCTGAAAATCCCAGACTGGATGGTTGTTGGCTCCAGGCACTTTCAGTGTTACCAGGAGGTGCATGTGGCTTGCTCTTGATAACCTTGCTGTTGGGAGCAGGCTTTACATCAAGGGCCCGTTGGTTTTACTGGGGACTTTCTTCTAAATAAGGGTGTTAATGCTTGAGCTTACAAAATTATCTTTTTGATAGGCCAATAAAAATATGCTTATTACTGCAACTATCAGCCTCATGTCCTATTTTTGCCAGTGTAGCAAGGCAGAGAAGTAAGTACATTTCACATGAAAATATTTGCAAAAATGTGCTTATTTGGTCTTTCCCCTTCAAAGCCCATTTTCTGAAGCAGATGTCTGGGCTCTCAATACAGGCTATGCATCATTTTGTTTTGGGGAACTAAATTCTTAAGCGAACTGACAGCAAGTGATTTGGGACCGTTCACAGACTGTTTCTGTGAGACTACAGCTTTCTTATTATTCTTTCTGTCTTTGCGCAACTGTATTTTTAAAGTGCTTGTGCTAGACCATGGTACCAGCCAGAGATTTTAAAAGCACAGAGACAGTGACCTGATTGACAGCTATTGCCCAAATCAGATTTATATATGTACTCTGAAATATGGACACAGATTCTGTGTACCAAAACGATTAAGATCTTCAGTGTTCTCCTCAAATACAATTCTGCTATGCGGAGCAAAGATGTTACTCAGAGAGTGGCACAAGGAACTGATCTTGTAGAAAGCATTGCAGTGATACTGTAATTTTCCAGGCTTAGAGACCTGGGTTTCTTTCCTCCTTTATGAAGTAACGTCATAAACAGCGCTTTTCTGTTCCATTATTGGAGCACATCTGCTAGCAAGAGGCTGTGGAAATCCTATTCCTATTTAGCACAAGGTCCTATGGTATCTTCCTCATCTATAAAATATAGGGACACTTAGGTCTGTATTATAAATAATAATACATGTATGTGGTGCATGATTCTAATGATGTAATTCAGTTTCAGGTTTTTACTGCCATTCATAAACTGCTTCAGCAGACTTCTTGTAATTTATGATATCAATAGAGCCCCTTAAATTACATCCTAGATTCTGCCATGTACTGCCCTATGAAAGAAAATGGCTTTGTATCCAATATCACTGTAAGAGGAGTGCTAAAGGGAGAATGAACCAAAAGTCAAGTGCCCTTTATTGACAGCAAATATTGCCTTCACAGTGTGCAATATGTGAGAACTGAACACTTGAAAACAACTGCTGTAATCCTCACCTTAATTGTTTGCTTTGAAACTATGTGGAGTTTCCTAGCAGTGATTTGAAATAAGCTTGTCAGGGTCACAAGAAAGGTGAGGTCATCTTTCACTGTGCTGTACTTTTTGGACCCACAGCTTCTAACTCTGAGAACGTCGGGGCCAAAATAGCTTCTGCAAGTCCAGTCTGACTCAGGAGATTCTTTCTCTTGTCAGGGGCTGGCTGCCATGCCAGGACCTGCTGGGGGAGAGCAGAGCTCCCTAGCTGAAAAGATTGGTCCTGAAGCCCACGTTGCCCAGGGTAGTGATGGCATTTGTACAGGAGCCAAATACTCTTGGCTGTAGCGTGAATCTGCACCGGAGTTTTGAATATTTCCAGTCGTGACCCAGGTAGAAGTTGTCCCTTCTGCCTTTGTTAGGCAAGGGGATAAATCCCAATGCACCCATTAGGAGGTGGATCACAGCGTGGTAGACTATTGCCTCCGCAGCTTTTTTTTCTCTTTATTCGTCTTCCTCGTATAAAACCCTCTAAGGAGGTCAAGAACTGCAGATGGTGAGGGGGTGGAAAGGGGACTCCTCAAAACTAAGCAGAGAGAACTGGCCAATTTAGCACTGAGTTATTTTAACTCAGGTGCTTTCTTCCTCTGCAATGTGTAAACCTTCCTTGAGCAGAGGAGTCCTGGGGGCAGTGGCCGGAGGGGATCCATTACTGCCTTGGCTCCATCAAAGCCCTTCTGGGGACAGGGAGGCAGTGTGGAGGCACTGAACCTCACTGGGGGACTGCTCATGTAGTTTCCCATCACACGAATGCTTTTATTCCTACCTAAGGAATGATCTACTACTGCTAAAAATCAACAGAAAATAAAGCTATATAGAAGCTGTACTTGCAGAACCAGCTAAACTTCTTCTGATTTCACATTAAATTCAATTGTTTGCTGTGATTCAGCAACAAAAGCCATTTGTATTACACGTTAAAGCTGGATTCAGAAGAAACACTGTGACCAGTATACTGGCCAAAATATTTGAAATGTTAATAGGATTTTTAGTAGTTTATTTTTAATACTTGCAGATACTTCTGATTTTTCAAAGTATTTAAATGGGGTTTGACCTTGGTTGTTACCTCTGAAGGAAGGTAGCTTTACAGCTGTTCTCTTGCAGAAGGTGCAAAAAACAACCTTAGCTGGTTTTATATATGTAGGGAAACTCCTGTAGTTTTCAAAGCGGTTCAGCTGATATTAGGGGAGCATAATCAGATTTATTTTGTCTAAACAACAGAGGAGACCTGAAGAAAAGACTTATTCTGAACATCCTGCAAGTTTAAAAATACTTGGTCTTGGACATAACTTTGAGTATTAAATATACTGATACCTGAAGAGCAGGAAAGGCAGTGGAGACAAACAAGACACAGCATGTGAAAATTTCTTGGCTTTTTAAATAGTCCCCTAATCTTATTGTAGCTGTACTTAACTGTTTATATAGGACAACATACCAACTCATAGGAATGTAATCTAGACTAATTTTTATCGCGTTTACCGTTTTATTTTGTTTCTTTCTTTTCTTTTTTTTTTGGTGTAATTTAATTCTAGTGGCACTGTGTAATTTCCATCAACAAAAGAAATGAAATGTATACAGTAGAAAATGGATCCTGTTTTAAAAAGCTCAGACCTGTCAGGTGTCCATTAATCTATATATATTCCATGTAGGAAGTAGAAAGCAATATGAGTTTTCACATCCTTTGTATTTAATATTTACCTGTGGGCATGTATAAAATAATTCTAATAAATCCACAGCTACTTACGATTTACAGAAGGGGACTAATGCTGGTAGCTGATCCTAAACTGACACAAACCAGATATTCTCTTAACGTTACTCCAAGGAATTTTAAACTGACTCTGTTAAAGCCAAGGTTATTTGCCTTGGGGATGCCTAATGGAAGGGTTATTATAACACTGTCCACAAATAGGTGTCTTGAGAGAGCCAGGGCCATAATACTTCATTGACAGCTAATAGATTGTGCTATTGCTGTATCATAGTGATCTTTGAGGCCAAAGGTCATACCTCTTCCTTAATATTTAAATAAAGATACTTGACTAGAGCAGAAAACAGCTTATTGCCAGTGATGGCTGCTGCTCAATTTACAAGAACCTTTACAAAGTCATGCTAATTCCCGGCCTCCTTAGAATGCACGATAACCTTTCATAAATCCATCTTTTCCAGATGTCCTTGGAAATGACAGTTATAAAACTACAAATGATTTGTAATGCAAAATGGGACTGACAGACTTGGAGATTAGTTCTCAATGTACTAAAATGACTAAAGACTATAGCTCACAAAAGACTTAAAATGCATCAATAAGTATCTGCCAAAACAGCTCATGAGTATCTTAAACATGCTCAGTAACGGCTGGAAAATAAGAAATACTCATGATTGTAATATGACAAGTGGCCATTTTCCCTCTAAGGGTTTCAGAGCAGAACTTTGTTTCTGTGGGTTGATCTGGAAGGCAGATTTTGAATTGCTCATGCTGAATACAGCGTTTTATTTGCCTGTATCCTCCTCTTCATGAACAGGACTGTTTATGAACCAAACAGAATTGTTTATGATATCAACTTCTACTTCTACACTCATCACAGTTCAAATGGATTATAAAGTGTATTTAAATTTAGAAAGTGCTACAGAAAATATATTTAGTTAAAATAAGAAACACTCCTTCCACATTTAAGGAAAATATCCTCTTCAAGATTTTGGAAGTATATATGATCAGGGTTTCTAAGTTTCACTGAAAATATGCACTATAATTTGTATTTACAAATAATTTCATTTTTCTGCTACTCCAGGGGATGCTTTATAATTCAGAAAAAATTATGAATTTTTAAATATACCTGTATAAGCAATCTATGAGTCCTTCAATATTTCCAAAAGTCTATAGAAATCAAAAGAAATACCAGGTGTTGACAGGGTTCCCTAGAAATACAGTCTTCTAGCTAAGGCAAAAATACTTTCTAACGCTAAAAAAAAATTAAGAGGAGCCCACCGCAAGGCATATCTGCACCCTCACACTCAGAAATCCCTGCAGGGACTGCCTGGCAGTTAAAGCATTAGGGTGACGGCAACAGCTCTTAGAACCATCAGGACCTGCTGTAGGAGAGCATCCTGTGTTAAGACTTGTATTCACCACTCCTCTCTTCTTTGATTTTCTCTCCTACTTTCAATGTACTTGCTCTCACTTTTGTTCTCAGATCCTTTGTCTAAAAGACTTTAACCCCGGGAAACGTTATTTTTGGAACTTGGAAGCATTCATTGAGTTAATGAAGTATTTGATGAAATAAATAATAAACGTTATCCATCATTCTAAGGAAGTATGTTATTTTGAAACGGTCATTTTGTTCATCTTTTCATACTTTTAAAGCTACCTGGGAAAATGATAATATATATTAGAACCAATCACATAGCTTAATTGGTCACAAATGTGTTCCCAGCTTTTGTTCATTTGGGAATTATTTCATAGTCCTGGTTTCTGCAGAAGTATTTGTAATTCCCCAGTTTTATATGGATTATCAAAACATATTTCAGCCAATTGTTCACACACATTTTACCTCACCTGTACAGCATTTCTTTCATGGCAATGATTGTTTGCCAAGATATAATGGTGTTGTTCCTGCTCTCAGATTGAATTAGTTATTAATCAGTCACTCCCTGGTTTATGAACAAAAAGCTATTCATGTAGATATTAAGGAATGGCATTAATAAAGAAACCCATTTGAAAAAAATAGCTCTTCAGACTTTGATCTAATGTTTGTGAGCCATGATCTTATTTTCCTCCCAGCTCTATTTTGTTTATTTTCACTAAAAAGTCTATTTTTGTATTCTGGAGCTCAGACACCAGCTCTGTGATGTCATTTGTCGTGATAAGTCAGCAAAGTAAGGGAGTAAAGTCATGGTGCTCACTGCACCCCTGCGCAGTAGTAAGTTTGCCACATCTTTTCCTTTTATGGGATATGTTGACCCAAACTGGAAAGTCTTTATCATCTGTCACTATTTGTTCATTCTCACTGAATGTCCTTTCTCCTCTTTCTCTGGGACCTTTCAGCTTGCCTCCCCACATCATTTATTCCCTCCCCAGCAGGCTGAGGCACCTCTGGACGTGGCGCCCAGCACAGGGCTTTGCAGTGAGGTGCGCAGGGCCTCCAGCTCAAACTCACCGTAACAAGATGAGGGGAAATTAAGCATCTCAGGGTAGGGAACCAGGGACCAACTGACCAACACCAGAGGAACCTGCCAGAAAAAGGGAAGAACTTCTACCTTTTTCTGCGTGCCTGAGTGATGCACTTTATTTTGTTTTTCTTGCAGCCATCAATTTTTCCTTGGCATGAGGCATTAGTGGCATTTAGATGAAAATTCAGAAAAAGATTTAACCACTAAGCCCTCCTCAGCAAAAGAGTGTCTCAAGCAATCAACCAAGGGTAAGAGACCTGGCTTTGAAATACTTGCTTTGCCTTGTCTAATGTCAGGCTTAGCACTTTTTTCCATCCATGTCACTGATGAGCACTTTAAATAAGGCATCGATCTCTTCCAAATTGACTTTGGGTTTGGAGTTTTTTTTGGTTTAGTTTGGGTTTGCTTTTGGTTTTTTAATAGGACATGAAATTGTTTCAATCAGGAGAGATTATTAAAAAACTCAACTGTAGATAATAGTCTAGTGGTAGGAGCAAGCTAGCTTCTTTGACAATGAAAGATCTCAGATCAGGCTCCTCTTTCAGAGCAAGTGGCATTAGGGTTCAGACATCCCGTAAGAACCCCCAGAGCACTGCTCTTTGGATTACTGTGTACGGTCTTCTTGTCGGAGTGTTCCTGGTGCAGCTTAGATGTGCACTAAAGGTATGTGCCAAATTGGCACCGGTGGGTTAAGTGGAGGAGGGGGAATACATGGAAGTTGCTAGACGGGTTTTGACAGGATCTGATGCTCTGAGTGACTGAGGATCTCCAGGACTTTGGTAGTTTTGTGTATGTTCATGAAAAGAAACTGTGTGTAGGAATAAATTTGTTTTGCAAAGCAGCTACAGCAACGTGAGATGCAACCGCAACTCAGTCGCTGGTTGTCACCCTTCAGGTTTCATAACGGGGCCCTCCGATGGTGGACTCCAGTGCAAGGAAAAACAGGTTCACTTGAGTCAAGCTCTGAAGAGGCTGTAGCGAAGGTGAAGAGCAATAGCCTCAGAAACAGAGCAGCGACAGCTATCTTGCAAGCAAACGTCTCACTACTATGGTGCAAGCATGTGAGGCACGTACAGACCTGGAAGACAGATGAGCAGAGGTTTGTGAATGCCACAAAATGTTGCCCAGATGTTTAAAGAGAAATTTAGGTGCCCGGTAAGACTAACATGAATTTAATGATTACTGAGATATTCTTTCACATTTACACTGGAATATTTGTGTCTGGTGGTTTGTAATAGTGATAAAAAGGATAAAAATGTCTCTTAGGTGTTTTCCCTGATAATTCAAGTAATGATGATGTATGTGGTTAACCTAATTCCCAACAAAAAGCGTACTCCTAAACATATTCCTCTCCTGTGAGGGATATAGGAACAGAGTTTGTTTGCATGTACAGACATTTGAGAAAAATATACTCAAAAAGTAGCAAAAGGACTCTCTGACATTTTAAGTTTACAAAGTCCTATCTGTTTGTATTACCAGAAAATGAAAAATAAAAAGTGAGAAAAAAATATCACAGTGAGAGGATCCTGTAGTTTGGGATCCCTTCACTCCAGAAAACAATCTCTGAACTTGCCAGATATATTCAGGAGATTAAAAAGAAAGGGAGGGGGTACTAGATGGCTACATATGAAATGGTTTTACTCTGCCAACCTGTCCTAAACCAATAATTCACTTTCAATAAGAATATTGAAACCATGTGCCTCTCTTTATAGGAACGATTGGTAAATTACATTTGGTTAACCATTTTTTTCCTACTTGTTCCCAATACGGTACACTTCTTCAATTTTTTTACCTTTTTGCAGGACTAGCAATGAATCTTTTCATATTTAAAAGATCAGCGCGTATTTTAAGCACAACGATCGCAGTGCCAAATACATTTCTGCAGCAGACCACCTCCAGCAATAGTCTAAATAATAGGAGTCCACCTGTAAGGGACAAGTAGCCCAGACACCTATCTGGTCACAGATGAAGAGGCAAAGATGATGAAGTTATTCGCTAAAGTAGACCCCATAGTTCTTCTGCCATCAGCAGTATATTCAAGGGATTGATTGATAGGGCTTGTTTTAATGCCATAAAAGTCTGAAGGATGAGGAAGGAAAAACGAGGATGCACCATGTAAGAGTAAATGCGGTCGGAGCACAAAAGCAGGTGGCTGACAGGAAGTAATACAGCGTATAACCTGTACTGTTAACTTGTCTTTTGTCTTCCAAAAAGAAAACAAGTAGTAAAAAAAAGTAAAAAGAAAAAAAAGGTAAATTCAGAAAGAAGGAATCAAGCTTTTTCTGCCTCTTTTAGTAATGTCATTGCTTACTTAAACTACTATGTCCTTTCCCCAGTGATGTCATATTGTCACCTAGCAAACAAAGCTATATGAACAAATTTTATGCTGTTAGAGTCTATTGAAAAAGATAAATGCTCTCACTGCAAATTCCAAAGTGCCCATTGTCCGATTCATGGGCTTGCTGAAATACTCACACACAAGTAACAAACAGGTTTCCTCAGCAAATTGCTGAGAACTGTTGGTAAAATTCCTGAAAGAACTGTGAATAACCTGTGTGATGAACGGGGTCGAGAAATCTCATCATCTTCATATATCTGAGGAGAGCTTAATTAATTCAAATGAAGAAATTAAAGGTGTATGAAGGGGATTAAGGCAAAAGCTGAAAATAAAAATAGATCTGAAAAATATTAGATCTCTCCTAGCCTCAAAAGAGATCAATTAAATCTTTACAAGAGAAAAGGCACTGAAAAGGTCTCCTGTGGGGCCAGCAAAAGTCTGAAGTGTAATATTTTGGAAATGCCATAATTTAAGGAGACTACAATGCTTTATTTTTATATGCTGCAGAACCCCACAACTCCACCTCCCTCTCCTGCTAAAAATGCTACCCAACTAGCTTAATACTCGCAACTCGTTGACACAGTGTCCTGGATTTTAACACTTTCTGCCTATTTTATTTTCCATGTCTGCAGCGGTTCCAGAAGTCAGTCACCCCAGTGCTATTATTCTCCATAAATCAGAGAGGAGTGATTGATTCTTTTATAAATTATGTGTACCACACAGGAGACTGGCTGGTAAACATTGCGGTAGTAAACAGGCCGCCTCTTTGTACATACATTTTTGAGAATCCTGCACAGAGAGTTTAAATTTCTGACGAACTGCTTGCTCCATCTCTAATTAGCATTAACACTAAAAACACTACTCACTATTCATATTTGCTCATCTCCTTATCTTAGATTAACCACTGTTTAATATGTGGTTAAAATTATTCTGCACATCATCAACTGATCTATGTGAAACAGCACAGAGAACAAAAGCAGCTTAATCTTGCATGAAGCTTCAGTCAAGTGAAACTGTACATAATCCAGAGACAGTTTCTTTTTGATAACCTGCACTTAATACACACTGCATGTCTCCTCTCTCTCTGCCCCTGCATATTTGGAATCTGCTTATTAAAATAAAAAATAGCCCTGATTATTATTTTTTTGCCAGATTTCATACACTTTGGGCCTAATTGTGCAAACTCTTTGCATCGGGCACGATGGTTGAGCTGTCCCATGGACAGGACTCTGTGGTTCCAACGGGACCACTTGCAGTAACATTACATCCAGGAAGAAAGAAGACTTTCTGAGAGGAGGCTTTGAATAGTGATTGTAGCTGCGAATGACTTGAGACAAATAGTTGCCGTTTGGGCTGCTAAGGTGAAATAGAAATTAAAAAAATAAGCAAGATCCTTCCCATAAACAAGTAAAGTAAGAGGACATTAATATACCGAATTGTTAACGTGTGACAGCAGAGGGTAGGCTCTTGTTAGCAAGAACATGAATCGCGTCACTGAATCCTGTTTTTTTCCAAATTACTCACCTAAGTAAGTAAAAGAGGGCTCGACAAACAGCCGCAGTACAACACAACCAATTTTCTGTACCTTGAAATATTTTCTATTTTTAAAAACAAAGTCTCCTGGGAGTTGCAGCAACATTTTAATTTTTAATGTCGCGTCCCCCAGCGCACCGCTGCACGACGCGGTAAATTAAAGCCTGAAACTGAGCGAAAGGCGTTTTTGCCCGTTTAGCCGAACCGTCCCCTGGCGGGAGCAAGATGCCGGCGGGCATCGCATCCCCGCAGAGAAGCGCGGCCCCTTCCTCCGCGGCCCCTGCCCCGCAGCCCGCCCTCCGCCCAGGGGCGAGCGCCGGGCGCGGCGGGGCTCAGCGGGGCGCGGCCGGGCGAGCGGGGCGCGGCGGGGAGCGGTGCGGGGCGAGGACAATAAGGCCCTTCCCGGCCAGGGCGCGGTGCTCCCGCCACTAGAGGTCTCTCTCGTTACAGCTTTCCCGCTCCCGCGCTCGTTAATTATTTTACTCAAAGGAACAATTCTGCCTTTTAGATTGGAATGCCTCACCTTAAGTGGTGTGCTGGAGAAAGATATAATGCCTCCTTAGCTTGTTCTCCTGCTGATGAGTAGATGTTGGGTTGACTGAATGAATCATCCTGGATATTTTAGTACACAATGGATATACTTTAGCAAAGAAGTTTGAGCTTTCACCTTGGCTTCCAAAAGGTTGAAAATTTGACCAGATAAAACAATATGCTACGGTAAAAAGTGCCCTACTACTGAGAGGCAGACAGCACGATAGTTCAAACTCTCCTGAGGACACCTAGGATCTGGTGTATACTTAGATCCCATAATTGCAAACGTGAACCCTTTTACATTCATTTCTATTTCTTTTTTGGCGAAAAAAAAAAAAAGGCACCTTTTCCCATACGAGTTGACAATAAAGTTCTAGTGTATAACTACTTCCACTTTGTCATGCATTTTTATTTCAATAAAAAATGGAACATTAACTGTGGTAGTCATCTTTTTTATTGTAACCTTATTATAAAAAAAACCCCAAACCATCAAACATCTTTGTTTACCATGTTCTTACTGTTTTAAATTCTTGTAGGGTGTTGCTTCCCTCATACTTGCTACACAGATGAAACACAACATCATCCAACTTACATAAAGTTACGTTCTTCTGATTAATAAAAGCAAAGGACATGAAGAAAATTGAACGAAATGCAAACAGAATCCCATCCCTATAAACAAGGCAAACCATGTTTGAAGCAAGTACGGCAAAGCACATTGATATCAGCTAGAAGCCTATATAAATATCCATGGGACAGAAAGAATTTTCCTGTTTCCAAGAACGGTGGTGGAAGAAAGGTGGAGAGCATCTTCTTAGCGCAGGGAGTTGCATGTAGAAGAACATACTGCAGCAAATCAATGCCAGTATCACACTGAAGGAAGTCAGAATGAGGGAGGAGATTCCCCTGTTAAACAGAGAGGTAGGCACTGTGCACCAGTGGGGGGAAACAAAGGGGTTTGAGTTAGTAGCAGTAGGGTGATACAACCTGGCCAAAATTAGGATATGAAAAAAAGCCAGAAAGTTATGGAAAAAGATACTGTAGCAAAAGTTACTGTGAATTGAGCAAGAAGGCACTGTAAGGAAATATGGGGCAATAATCACACCATTCAGGCTGTGCTGAAAGAATTCAAGCTGGTCTATTTCCTACTAACAAACTGTGAAGTGGAGTTACAACACGAATACATACTCCCCACTATATCTTATTGGGATTGTTAAAATGATAATGTAGGTCCGGATTCTGATTTCACTTACACTACTTTCACTGTAGTGCGGCTGAAAATCTCAGTGGAGTTACTGCTTATTTACAGATGTTCTCGGTATCATTTTATGATTCCAAATTACTTGTTCAGTAAAGAAAATCTTTCTCCTAAAGATTTTAAAGGGCCTGATTTTCCATCTCCATCTCCCTCACTGTTCCCACCTTTCCAGAGTGGGTGTAGAATGCTACCTTCCCAATTTTGCCTCTTGGCACACAGTTTGCCTAAGCACATAAAGCTATCTAGGCACTAGGTAGTAGAACATCATGCAGTTGTAATTCTTAGTATAATTATGTTGTTTAAATGTTTAATAGACCAAACTTTGGACCGTGATACTCCTACTACATGGCTTACGCAGAGCCAGACACCCTGACTATGCTAAGGTAGGCTGTTACCTATTGGGAGACTATTGGCCTACTTTAATGAAGCTGCTGGCACCTGATGAGACACTGTTGTTTTACCTCTGCAGAGGGGAATGGCAATTGTGCAGCCGCCAACTTGTGTGTTTAAATTCTGTTGTTCAAGTGACGAAAGAAGTAGCTTTTCGAAGTCAGAGGGGACAATGCTGAGGGTAAAACCAGTAGCCTGTAGGAGAGCGAGATCACTAAACTCAGAGCTTTCCTGCAAGCAGTGAGCATCTCCTTGACTCAGCGTGGAGAGGGAAGTCCCTCTTTCCCTGACTAGTGTAAATCCTGGGAGGCTGAGAAGGCTGCACAGTCCTCTGAGCCCACCGGCTGCAAATGTCTTTCCATTATGGAGGAAGGTGGAGGTAAGAAACCTTCTTCATCCTCTCCTTCTGCATGAGGAGGCCATTTTTGTTTTGAAATCCTGGTAGATGTTCAATGCAGTTAATTTCTCCATCCTTTACAGTAGTTCCACACGGATCGTTGTAGCCTGAGGGCTGTCATTACTGCTAGGGCTTACAGAAGGGGAAAGAAAGACCAGATTCATTATTCGTTTGTACTGAAGGGAGAGGGAATGAATCCAGAGAGACAAACCGGTCATACGCAGAACCCAGCTTTCCTGATTCACAGTGTATCCACTGGGCTATTGCTGCCTTTGGCATGCGTCAGGGGTAAGAAATGCATTAAGTACAAGTGTCTGTCCAATAAGCTGTACTGCTTTGGAGTAGGTAATGCAAAGTAGCAGCTAAGGCTGAGAGCCCCTGCCTCGCCTGTTTGGGGAAACATCCCAGCCTAGTAAGTGGTGGGGAAGGGCTGCCATGTACTTAGCCGGAACTGGATACAGCTGTAATGGTGATACAGAGAGAGCAGCATTTTCTTCAGCTCATGACCCAGAGTATGTGCCCCTTAGTTTCTCCCGTAAATCCATTCCTGCTAACTGCTGCATTAAATAGACCCATGACCCCAATATTTTTAGTTCATCTTTTCCTGGACTCTGGCTTGGCTATTACTATAAATTAGGAAAATGAGAAAGGATTGTATTATCTCTGGAAGTGTCCTTGTTCTGCAGACCCCTCACCTGGTGTCAGTAGTAGCTACAGCTTTCAATTAGCTACTCCTGTGATTTGCAGGGGGTTTTTGGTTGGGTTTTTTTTTTAACATTCACGTAGGACAAAAAATATGTGGTCGGTGTGGGAGGTTTATAGGTAATGTTCCTTAGCAGCAGTGCTAGCCAAATTGTTATCCTAGGTTACTTTTTTGGTGAAGATATTTCTCTGCATGTTAGACCCCACAATGGCTTTAGTGGAGGTATCTGGGGAAGTTTGCAATTGTCAGAGGAGAAGGCCACCATGCACCACAAGAAGGTCATTTTACCCAGAGTGGGAGGAAGGACCCCTCCCAAGATGCTGTGGAGAAGATGTGTGCTCTGGAGACAGGTTTTCATCTTGTAAAATAAAAGAGGAGAGAGAAGTTTGCAAATTAAAAAGCTCAAAAGAGAATAATATTGGGTAGGGAAAACATCCTTACATTTTGATGCAGAGAAATTAATTCCAGAGGCTTCAGTTTGCGCGTGTTGCTCTTTGGTGTTTTCTGATCCAAGCTGGTAGCCTACTCACTGCTGTATGGACTGGTAGAGTTGCTGGTTTTGCTACCAGTTTGGTAGGATCAGGTCAGGTATCCGTCAGTGACTTATTGAAATATGGGTTAAGCTTTACAATTGCCAGCCTCGAAAAGGGAAAAGTCTATGTGTATAGTAACTCCTTTGCCTGGGAAACACTAGGTGTAATAGTTCATGTGTAACCACCAAAGGTCCAGGATCCAATACCCATGGAGAGCTTGAGAGAGAGAGAGAGTCTGTTTTCATCCCATTTGCTGAAAGTATCACAAATGTTCTCACTAAGGTAGATTTTTTTCATTGCCATTCACTGTTAATGGAAGCTCCCCATTCCGCCCATGCAAACCAGAATATTGCCTTCTGCTCACATAGTTACAGATTTTGCAGCAGATTATAAGGCTTTTGAACTTTGCCTGTGACCCTACTTCACCAGGACATATCAACTATCAGTCAGCTTAGGTATAAGTCTGCATAGGTAGTAAGAGAGTAATATTATAGCTGAGATCCACTGTCAGTCTAAGGAAACGAAATACGATAATATTAATTCTGACTTAAAGGAAATATTTGGAGATGGCTTCTTTCCCTGTACGAATTGTACTATGGAGACTCCTTAGCCATCACATTTGCATTGTTTTCGTGTTTGGGATATTACCAGTCTGTTGGGTTGGCATTAAATTTCTGTTTATGAGGAAAGAGAATCAGACAAAAACAACCTCTGAATTACCATAGAAATGTCTCTCTTAAGCTTGATTTCAACCCAAAAAAGTATAAAAAATACCAGCATACTTATTTAAAGTGTGGATATATGTCTGCGCATTTGTTGGGACTGAGCTTTCAAAAAGCTCTTTGTCAGTAGCCATCTGATACATAAATGGCTTTGTTTACAGCAAAATGCTGGCATAAATAAATAGGAATATTGAACCAGAACAATTGCCTTTAGCAGCCAGTGCTGTAAATCATACACAAGCTGTCATCATGAGTTGAAACACGTCTGCATATTTAGTACCATGTTTAGCTTGCTTAATCAGAACAATATGTAAACCGTTAGTACAGAGGAGAGCTTGCCAAGCCAAAAATTATTTACAAGTTGCATTTTGTGTTTCTGGAAATTTTCAACAAAGAGGAGAGGAGAGGAGAGGAGAGGAGAGGAGAGGAGAGGAGAGGAGAGGAGAGGAGAGGAGAGGAGAGGAGAGGAGAGGAGAGGAGAGGAGAGGAGAGGAGAGGAGAGGAGAGGAGAGGAGAGGAGAGGAGAGGAGAGGAGAGGAGAGGAGAGGAGAGGAGAGGAGAGGAGAGGAGAGGAGAGGAGAGGAGAGGAAAGGAAAGGAAAGGAAAGGAAAGGAAAGGAAAGGAAAGGAAAGGAAAGGAAAGG
This sequence comes from Aptenodytes patagonicus, assembly GCF_965638725.1. Taxonomy (NCBI): domain Eukaryota; kingdom Metazoa; phylum Chordata; class Aves; order Sphenisciformes; family Spheniscidae; genus Aptenodytes; species Aptenodytes patagonicus. The sequence goes on from NC_134949.1 coordinate 28,538,678, forward strand.
AAAGGAAAGGAAAGGAAAGGAAAGGAAAGGAAAGGAAAGGAAAGGAAAGGAAAGGAAAGGAAAAAAGTTTGTTGTTAAATAAGAAAATATAATTTATAATTTAATAGATATAATAAACTATAAATAAGTAGAAATACATTGTTTTTAGTAATCAAGCAAACACAGAATGTTTTCCTTGATGATGCAATAGTGTGGGCCAAATCCCCAGTTGATATAAATCAGAACAGTCAGTGAAGCTGTACAGATTTATACCAGCTATAATTCTGCCTGTTAAATTTTTACTTTCTGTTAAATTCAGAGGAATATAAACAAATAATTTCAAGCCACATGTATTTTTCAGCTTAGGAGGAGCGACATGTATTCCTCTGTACAGCCACCCAGGTCAACCGGAGGAAAGCGGCATTTGGGCTTCGGATTGGTTTGCCTGGTGTTGGAGCTTGGAGAGAAGTCCGAGGAAGGGAAATGAAACTTTCCTGCTGTCATCAGCTGGCACAAGGACCAGGCATTCATCACTATACAAAATAATATGATCAAGTACACAATTTCCACTGTTATGCGACCTGAAGAAAATTTCAATAACCACTCTCATTTTCATATGATAAATTTTCATCTATTTTTACGGACTATAAAGAGCGCAGAACTGTAGCACAGACTCCTGCCTTGAGTATTTGCTGTTTACAAATCAGATATTCTTTTGTTTTTGAGCATGCTATTCCAGCAGAGAATTCTTTGTAAATGCCTAATTGCTTTGTAGGCCACACACTATTTGATCTTGGTGGTCTATGAAGAACAATAAAAGTAGACTTACAATAGCCTTCTTTAAATCATGCTTGGCACTTGACCATGAACATGCATGTATTCTGAGGTTTCCATTTATTAAAAATCCAGCACTTTTTATTGAGCAAATTAATGGTTCAAAATCACAATGAAATACCACTATTACAGCTGATCTTACCTAGAAAAATATGGCACTAAACCTAACGAGAATGAACTGTTCTCTCTCCATTTTGCATACGCTGCCGACATCCATATGTGGCATTACAAAAACTGTCTTTGGCCTTTTTAGAAAAATCTTAATGTGTATTTAAATGAAAACATAAGTGGGCTACAATCCTCTGAAGTACTTTATTCAATTAACTCTTTTTTTTCTTTCCTCAGTAGAAAGATTTGAATTATTTTATATTGTTTTGCTCCCTGAAAGTCTCCAGCGTGATTACTGTGATGATGCCATTTGTGCCACTCCGGGTACATTTATGTCGTATTTTTCATTTATAACTCCTTGATTCAGATTTTTATGATGAAACCATTAGGAGTCCAGTCCTGTAAAAAAGACTTAGGCCCAGGTCCTGGAAAAACACATATGCATATGCTTAACTTGACTGCTGAGAGTAGTCCTGGTAGCGAAGTTAAGCATGGCTGTAAATGCAGTACTGTGGCTTTCTCTGTCTCAGTAGCCATACTAGCTGCAATGGGACAAACCAGCACATGAAATTAAGGTTGGGCATATTGTGTAGGTCCAAGGCTGAAGTTTTATCTGGGATGAAACTATAGGATCTTATTTCAAATGCAGCTGATCTTAAGAAAAAAATGGAAGCAAATTGTTTCAGCTGTTATTATGTCACATAAATGAAAGATATAGGAATGGTGTGATATTAGATGCCTTATTTAGTTTATGAAACTTAAAAAAATATTTTTAAATTAAATTTTGCAGGTCATTAGTCTTTAAAAGGCAGAGAAGTGTTGAGGGCTATTTTGAAAATGCCAGATAGCTAATATTTTTTCTAACTGGTCATTCATACACACATACACCCACAACCTAATTTTAAAAATGATAAATTTCATAACTGCTCGCAGATTGTTCTGTCTATGCAGCAGCCAAGTAGACATGAAATGCTGAAACAGATTTAATGGAGCAGTTGTAGTCTATTGGGGTTAAAAAATCTCGTGTCTACAAGAATTTAAATATGCATTTAAATAATAGCCCATAATAATTCAAAGAACTCCTATGCTGTATAGAAGAAATAGAATAGCTGATAATAGAAAGTCAGCCAAGTTATCATAAAGATATTTGGAGTACCTTGTAGCATGGGGGTTTGCAGGGTAGGGAATGATGCCACGGGCAGCAGTGGCACTTACTCACCCAGGCTCTCCACTTGGCTTGCAGAGAGCCGATTCAGTGGCCAGATTTTGAGCCTCTTGCTCACATTCCTCTGTGGTTATTCATTCACACAATGAGTCCTATTAAAACCAAAGGGACTCCTTGGGAGAATAGCATTTCTTGCCTGTGGGCAATGGGTTCTTGATTTGACTCCAAGAAAGTGAGATGTAGCAGCATTACACTGCCCAGCTGTGGTAAAGTGTTTTGGCAAATTGGCATATAGTTTTGGCAAATGAGACATGCTGAAAGACATCCACTCCAGTACACCGCTTCCAAATTAGCACTTGCTTTATCATCTTTGTTTACTGAACAAATGTAGCAAATGGGGGTCATAATCCTTGCCAGCATTTTGGGATGCATTTTTTGTATGTTAACAGTCCCATTTGCTCTTATTCTCTCCTTCTTGGTATATTATGTTATTTAATGACATCTGTGAGCTTCTATGCATTTTCTATACTCATACATTCAAGTCCTGAGCCTGGTAATGAACACTCACACAAACATCTCCTTGATTACAAAGGCACTAATCACAACAGTAAAGTTATTCATGAGTTTAAACTCATGAAGAACTGTGCCTGTAGGATTAGTGCCTTAATTTCATTTCCTCTTTTTGTTGTTTGTTTAATATTTAAAATTGATTTAAGTAGTTTTTGTCATTATGATTAAATACAGGTGAAGAGAAGCATTTTTCGATACTTATCTTCCTTTCATCTTTATTAAAGTTTTTCCTTTATTGAACTGGAAAAATATTAAACTTTTCACCTTAGACAGCAGGTTGAAGTATGACAGTGTAATCCAGATGGGAAACACAGGAAGACTTGGATAAAAGAAAATGAACTGCAAAGGGGCTCAAGCTGATGAAGTTGACAATGCTGTAATACTACCTTCGACTCAGTCTCGAGCTGTTTGTTTTTGCAATGAACACAAGTTTTCATTATAACATTTGCCTGTATGAAAAACTATGGCAAGATTTTGGTTTCCATGGTGACACTTCTCTTTTTCATACATATTTATCATTAAAAAGCAGGAAGCCCACCCTTTTCTATCTGAGAATGTTACTTTTAGGACTTAATAATTGAAGCCAAAGCTGATGTATTTTTTATGTCAGGGTGTCTTACACACATTCCTTTATCAGTGAAAACTCCTGCAGTATTACAGTCATTTATTGTAAGTAGTTTATTCCATACATTACTTCAGGAAAACATTACCAGGTTTTAAAACTGGAGAGTGGCCTGTCTTTCCTCCTCCCAGGTTCAGTTGGCACCACAGGGTATCAGGGCTAAGCTTTCAAACTATTTCAGAACACACACTGCTCTACACACAAAGATTTCGGTTTTGTTAGTATGATGTGCAAGAAACGCAACATTTCTGGTTCCTGCCAGTGACCAGAGAATACTTGGAAGAGTCAAATGTTTTATGAAATTAACCTTTTTGGAAACAGAAATGCTCTGTCTTTACCTGGCTGGCAATCTTTTGCATTTACACAGCAGCATTGCTATTTTTTCCTCCTCCACAACAGAGGTGAAACTAATAAATAAGCTAGGATGGCCACTGTGTCAGTTTTCCTATTCTTCAAATCCATACTTCAGCCGGCAATTTGCTAACATTTCTCCAGTGAAAAAAGTTAGAAACTCAATCCAAAACAATTTTTCCATTCTCAGGTTCCCAAGCTGATGCCTTTTATTAGCAGAGCTTTGTATGGTGGAGGAAAGATACCCTGGTGAAATATGTTGTCTAATTAGTTTTGAATCTAAAAGCACCGAGGATATGTGACACAATTAAATATACAAATGCTACTCGAACTTAAACAATTCTTACAGAAATTGAGGCAACATCAGAATGATACATTCAGAAATTTATTAAGTGGCAATGAGCAAGGTCTGTACACTATGTATACTTTCTGCAGTGGGTCAGTCACCTTAAGTGCCTTAGTGTGTCCTTAGTATTTACAGTATTCTGCATGTTTCCCAGTGTTTCCCAGCATAACTGAAAAAAGGATCCTGTAAATCCATTACAAACTGGTGCAGTAAATCCAAGCTGAGATGTTTGGTCAAACTGGTGGAATAAGCTGTGATTTGGGATACAGTTACCATGCAGTTATGGTGATGAGTACAGTATAAAAATGCAGGTATTTTTAACTTAATGGCTGGGAGTCATTACAGCATTACTCACGTCAATGAGTATTTTAAGTACAATGCAACTGGAGATGAGTATCAGAAAAACGAGGATTAAAAAAACCTTAGGAAGAGTTGCTACATGTGAAAAATCATGGGTACTTCTGTCACGGTTTTCTTTCTGGCTTAAATCCAGACCACCCCGTCTGGCCAGCAGAACTGAGCTGAGCGATGGCTTAGGCACCACCAGCCTAAGAGCTGCAGTGCTGTCCACTGTGAGGGCTCCTCGCCGTGATGGGAAGGGGCACAGCGAGCACAGCAGGTTCCCCAGCCAAGGGACCATTTCACCGCCTCACGTCAACTCCTCCGGACCTCTGGGGATGGGAGATACATGTCGATGAGAAGAAAGCAGCAATGCAACGCTGACATGTCTGCACCGCACAGATGGAACAGTGCTGCCTGCACAGAAGTGAAGGGAGATGAGACACCTTTGGTTTTCCCCTCGAACATCTCCTTCCAGGTGTAGGGTGCTGGGGGGAGCTGCTCTCTGTGAGCAGCCTCTGTGAGGACTCTGTCCCCTGATGGAGCAGCATCTCTGAGAGACTGTGGTTTCCCCTTGTTTGGGGGATCAGATATTCTCATTTAAGAAATTATTTTGTTTGTGTTTTTTTCTTATTTTTGGAGGAGGGTTGTGCAGAATTTGTATACTGTTATGCATCTAGGAGTAAAGAAATAAAAACTATTAGAAAAATAGATCAATTGTTAGATTTACATTGCAGCAAACAGACAGCTAGATAGCTAAATAGATGCACATACACATATATGTACTTCCCACCTACGTTAGTGGTAATGTATTGCTGAGCAATGAAGCAGTAAGAAATATCAATAAACTTACTAATATAGGACAGGCCAAACACAGGATTATATATAGATATGTATAAAAACTGTAGAATTTGTACATATATTTATATGCAAAGTTGGCAGTTGAGGTCTTTGAAAGCAGTATCTAGGTTAAATTTTAGAAAACATTTTTGAACTATTCAGTGTTCTTAGTTTAACTCTCTCCATCCTTTGTTTTCATATAACCCAATAAAGACAATTTTTTTTCTTTCTGGTGACTTGGTTGCTCACACCACATGCAGCTGGTTCAGCCTAGGCCTTGGTCTTTTCTTCTGGGTTTATTTATCTTCCATTGTAGAGCAGAGGTGGTCTTTCATATATGCACTAATAATGTTTACATTTCTAAAATGGAACACAGACTTTCTCTTGAGGTAAAAGATCACAAGGTCAAGGAAACTCAGAGATTAGATCTTCTGCCTAAGCAGACTGCAATGTAGTAAAACTTTGGAGATCTTGATCAGTAATGTTAATACCCTGCTTCAGAGCCAGAGGCCAAGGCCTTTTGTGAACCAGCATTTTTGTTAAAATTGCCTTCTAAAATTTCTTCTAATTACCCACTCGCACCAGTGAAACCCCAACCAACCTAACTAGCAATTGGGAGCATTAGCATATTTCAGCTTAGTGCTATAGCCTCAGCATGATCCAGCCCTGGTAGAGAGGGATGCCAATCCGCCAGCTGCCCACTCACACCTCCTGCCCACTGCTAATGGAAGTGCATTGGTGGCAATGAAACAACAAGAAATATTGATAAACTCACTAGTAGTATAGGCAGGTCAAACACGTGATGGTGATTTTTAGTAGAACAAATGCACCTATCAACAGCTTCAAAATGAAGAAAGTGAAAGTCAACATCTTGGAGACTGGGCTGTTTGGGTAGCAACGTCCCTAAACAATTAAGTCTGACATGCTGCAGAAAATCTCTAGAGGTAGGTTAACTAACTCATGAGTTTTGAATTAATTGGTGGTTACATTTAATTCATTCCGATATGGTGAGACTAAATTAGTAAGAATACTTGGGATAATGTTCAAGCAGATTTTCCTAGGAAGACTTTTTGCCCTGCATAAACATTGAGCATCATCTCCATGATGTGCATGTGGTTTCCACAAGCAGTCCAAGTATACCTCTTGTTTTCCTCTCAGCCCCCATAGTGTGCTTTGGGATGGAAACTTGTAGGCCTTGCTCAGCCCGGTTTAGATTTTGTGCCTGTGCCTAAGTCAAGAAGTTGAGTTTAACTTTCTCTGTTGGACTGTTTTATCTGTAAAAGTTTAAGACTATAAGAACGGCAAAGTAAATGGCAGAGGTAGCATCTGTTATTAGAGAACCTAAGACAGTTGAAAGATACAGAGGATCTAGAATAATTTCTGCTATTTTTACTAGTTTGTCAGCCAGAAACAAATGTTTGTTTTGGACAATATCAATCCACTTCATATTTTGAGTGCCTCATGGGAACGGTAGTTCTCAGACTCTTACACCCTCCTTCTTCCCTTGGTCATGCTTCACAGTCAGGCCACTACTCTCATGGTCAGCAGTGGCCACTCTCTAGTAATAAATTACTACAATGCTCAAGGGAGAAAATATGTAAATTCCCCTACTTGTAAAAAAACCCTGTTGCTGGGCTTTGTGGGAATTTTTGTCGCAATGCTGAGAAAGGAAAACATTTCCTTTCCTGTGGTTAAGTCTGCAAAACTACTTGCCCATTCCCCTGCAACTTCCCTCTCCCTCTTTGCAGAAAGGTCTTTCTTTGGCTTGCAAGGTGCTGTGTGTTTTGTGTGGTCCCTTTATATCCCTGAAATCTAAAAGCACCTTTCTTTTGTACTGAAACACATGTAAGGGATACTGTGTGTGGATGTTCCAGCTGTATAACTCTATACAGATCATAGAGGTGTCATCCAAACTTGCAGCCATTTATTGGCTAAACAGGAGAAAGTGGCTTCTGTAAATGATGAATGAAATGGGGACTATTAACCTTCCTGGAACCAAGTCCGTGGGTACAGAATGTGTGCAGCCCGCCAGAGATGAGAAAGATAGGATGGATGCCTGAACAGAATCAGAGGCATTTATTTAGTTGCAACCATTATGAAAATGGAGCCAAAATCAGTCACTGCAAACCCAGACAACTTCAGGCTAGAGTTGTGATTCCAGCCAGTTTCTAAAAATAACATGAAAGCTGTGGTGAAAACTGATAAAAGCTTGGAAATACCAAGCTACAGCTGGTCACCGGGCTTGATTCACTGCTATATTAAAGCCCCTTTAAACATCTTTGGCAGGGCAAAGAGTCTTTAAAGTGAGTGTGAATTATATGGTTAAATACTTGCAGCTGATTTATCATAACTTGTGTTGCTGTATAGGGTTATGGAAATATATGTTGTCTAGTCCTATTTTCCTGAGCTGTGCAGGTCTAAGGAACTCGTGTTTGCAGGATAGCTGCAGCTGGAATACACAGAATGCAGCGTGGTGTGGGAGGCTCAAGCAGGAAACAAAAGCTCACACTTTTCAGTGTAGGAGGTTGTAATATACCAAATTATATCAACATTTAAATTAAATTATTTGTATTAAGTAAAAATTAAAAATGTTAGTTTAGACCGCATTTAGACTGCATTCAGACCGCATTCTATGTAGGTTTCTGTATCTGGCTACAGTAATTGTACATATATAAGTAAAATTCAAGACATATATCATACTCTTCAGAGAGCTTTTTTATAAAGATGGTAAAGGCCTAAAGTTCACTCTCTAAATACCATCTAATTAAATTATTTCACCCTAGTTTTAACACCATTATGCAAAATGCCCAGACAATGTTTTTCTCTGGGTTCCACCTAATCCAGCTGAATCTCTTTTAAATAGCTATAACTGGTGATTTTCTAGATCAAGGGTCTTACTCAGATCAATGACAGTAGCTTGTGTATATTGATTACTAACCACGCCTATGAAAATATCATTTGTTACCTCGGGAATGATAGTGGAATGAACAAGCTAACTCCAAATTGGAAGGGGATCAATGTGTTGCATGTAGATAAAAAGAAGCATGTTACCTGAAAGAGCATCAATTTTTCATGGACTGTGGACAAAACACGAAAGAAAAAGGAATTCACTAGGTCAGACACTGAATTACTGGGGTCCTGTATTATTTTCTCCTAGCAAAAGGGTGAACCAAGTTCATTTTTCAGCCACAGAGAAGGAGGAAATTCTCTAAACCATGCTGAAATATATGGGGCATATCCATTAAAAGTGAAGGTACATGCTGTGGTATTACAATCATACTTAATGGTTTAGAAACAGAGACTAGTGTATCATCTTATAAGTACTCCTGGGCAGACATGCTAAGCCACCCAGGGGCAAACAGCTTATGCGCATAAACATCCCAAATGTGTTCAGGCCTCCAGGAGAAGCTCACTTCTCCCCTTTTCCTCAGACATATGAAATTAGGAGTAAAGCATATCATATTCAAAAAGTACACCAAATTCAAAAAGTATATCATATTGGAATCATATTCACAAACATGCTTCCTTGCAAGCACATATTTCAGAACATTTCTTCACTTACGCCGGGCTTGACACCGAGGTGGATTGGCAGATCATGGCAAATCAGCTTTTTTGCTGTAAATGTGCAACAGAAGAAAGATTCAGTCCACAGTTCAGCAGCACTTACTGCAGCTTCAGGGCGGATGGGATGTACTACAGGGGAAAGGGACGGGAAGGACAAAGTGCACATTGTGCAGAGCTGCTCTGCTGAAGTGCAGAGCAACCCAGAGGCAGAAGAAATGGGTTTGCCAAGCAGAGCAGCGGCAGATGTCCCGGAGCCAAGATGGAGGATCCCCTATCTCTGCAGACAGGTCCATGCTGCCAGCTGGCTCTGGGCGGTCACTGGGAAAGCGCGCTGCTTGCTCTGTAATGAAGGGGAGAGGAGGGAGGAGAGACCTCCTTTACCTGGGGAATGATCTGATGGAAACATCCCAAAGGCAAATTCTGTAGTGTTTTGGGACTGTGGCCTTTTGACTGTCTCGGTTGTCCTTTCTGGTATGCAGATGGCAAACACCCATGTGCTAGGCTATGCAACTAGACTCAGGAGAAGGTAATTCTTCCTTCTTTTGTGGCACTAATGTGAGTACTAGTCTACAGGGACTTAGTTTATTCCTGAAAATCACAATTCCCTGATGCACTCCAGACCTACCTAGTGGGATCTGTAGGAAGTTACTCAAGTCTAAAGTAACACAATTTTTATGTGGTGCTTTAATGTTGAGGAAAAATAATGCAGGTATTTTAATCAGTGAAGAGTGGTGAACTGAAAAAGAGTCTAACTTGTTAGCCTGTTTTTCATTACTTTTCTACCTGATCTCCGCCTTATGAAATTTCCATAGCATTTCTTTCACATTGCAGTGTTGTGAAATGTGTGGAATATACTGGCAAAAGATCTGTTCTCTGATTTTAGCATGAGTATTCAAATTTTTTTCCCCTCCAAATAGAAAAGGGGAAGGGAAGGGAAGGGAAGGGAAGGGAAGGGAAGGGAAGGGAAGGGAAGGGAAGGGAAGGGAAGGGAAGGGAAGGGAAGGGAAGGGAAGGGAAGGGAAGGGAAGGGAAGGGAAGGGAAGGGAAGGGAAGGGAAGGGAAGAGCTTTCCAGAGTGAAATTAGAAATATTGACTATTCTCTGAGCCAAAGGTACAAGATAAAAAAGAAAATCTTTTATTAATTCCACATTTTTATTTGCTCCTGTGATTTTGGGACCCCACTTGTGGTATTTTAATTCATTTGAGAATTTGGCAATAATCAGTGAAATTATAGGTGTTATTAAAATCAGGAGAAATTGCATAGTTTTCAGTAATATTAGCTTGAAGGATTTCCACTCTATAAGCTGACATAATCCTAAACAGCCTGTACCTCTTCTCAGATTTGCTTTTGACAGTGACAGAGTAAATACAGAAAACAAATGAATACAGGTTTTCTACTTTATTAGGGAAGAGTACCATGTAGCCACAGTTTGCAGATTATTCACTACCACTTCAAATAAACAATCTTCCACAGTGTTACTCCCCTAAAATATTTTTGGATGGGTGAAACAAGTCAACTACATTCATCCACTGATAGAAAAGCATGAGAAGCTGAAAACACAAGTACTACTGTGGCTCAGAGAATTTATAGCTTAAAGTAAACAAGTTAGCTCCAATGTTAATCCTTTATTTGTTTTTAAAAACTGAAGAAGGTCATAAAAACAACTCACAAAGAAGATTTTGGCATCTGGGCGTATTGAAGGAGTGAGATTCTCATCAGAAAAGAAAGAAGTGTTGATATTAGAAACTGGATTCATGCTGTTTTCTGCTTCTGCTGCTGTTGTTTTTCCTTTGCTTCCAAACATTAGACAAATGCTAGCTTTCTGCTTTGTCTCAAGCAAGGTGATTAAATGTAGACGCTGGCTAGCTTGCAAAAAGGAAAGTTTGTCTCAGAGAATTAGCACCCTTATTATATGGTTCAGATTTTAAATCAAAATTAACAAATAAGACTGTCACGCTATTGTATATGAACCATAGGGCAATTTTTACATGTATAAACACTGATTAGAATTTCATTTCAATTTGTTAATTTAATTAGGCATTTTAAGAAATTTTAAATATTGTCTGAGTAGAACTCCTGTATTGAAAGCTTTTATATGAAGGTCACATGGGCAAATCTTGTTTTGCCAGGTGGACTGTCTACAGTGTACAGAGTCTTGATAAAAACCAGCTGCAATTGCCTGATACTGGTTAAGACTCAAAAATCAGACTGTGCAAACAAATATTTCTTGGCCCTAGATACTTGCCACATCTGCCAACAATTAGTTATATATCAGGATTAGAAAGGGGCACAGAATAAACAATATCTGATTTCAGAATAAGCAAATAAACAAGGAGCTCTGCATCATTATTCATCAAGTGGATGTGGAATTACCTAAGTTGTAGGCTTAGGTTCAGAGCTGTCAGTCCTTGAGGTTTAGCTAAAAGTATTAGGTAACAAAAGATCTGATTGACAAATACTTTGCAGATGCTCTGGGAGCACATTATCCCACCTGCTTGCCTGCTCAAGAGTGCCACACAAACACTCAGCCAGGGTGCTTCTGGAGGACAGATGCTAGGGTCGAACTGGCTGCGGCAGCAGAAAGAGACATTTCTGAAGAGCTTCTTATCACGATTGTTAGGGTTTCTACAAATAGTGGTGTCATTATGCCACTGGTGTCCTGAGATATCCATCTGTTCAGAATTAGGCGAGAATCTAAAACAAATGAATACTAACATTTTGGACTGAAAGGTAGTTTTTAAACCAAAGTGTTTTATGAGGGTTGAAGGAGGGAGGAAAGCTGAGACTCAGTGAAAACACTGAGGTTTCCTGGCTTGCAAAGTTAAGTTGCCCTGTAAAGAAACCATGAATCCCGACTCTCATCTTGCAGGCAAACTGTCCCAAGTTTTGGTGATTTTCCAAAACATTTTGACCTGTTTCTGGAGAGCATGAAAATGAAACAATGTTGAATTTCTGTAACAAAGAAACATTTAATGACAATAAAATTGACAAATAATAGGCCACGTTTATTTTACTATCTAGACAAAGCAAGTCTTTCTGCTATCGTGTTTCACTTGAAAGATTGTATTCAATTAAAATCAAAGCAGGAAAGGAATTTTATTACCTGCATGTAACATGGGATATGATATAATGACCTTCATTCAAACTCCCAATCATTAAAACTCTCTAACTGGTGACCGGGGAGGACTTCAAATTCAGGCCCAATAGCTGCAAAATATGAATAAAAGCTATAGCTTAATTGAATCAGTGATTCTAAATCTTAATGCACAAACGGCATGAGAAAATCAGGCACGTGGAAAAATAAGTTTTCGCTCTAATGTATTACATTTTATTTTGAATAATTCTTCAGCTGAGTTGTGCTGGGTGAAAGATAGTAAGACACTGTACACTGTCAGGTCTCTCTGATACCCCAATTTTATTCTCTCTAATGAACCCTCCGATGGTTGGCAACAGCAGTAACCTGCCAACAACAAAGAAAGAGTTACTGCTCTCTTGCGCAATGCGATTTCTATAGTGGACCAGGTCCAGAGCTCAATTACGCCAGAACAAATCAAAAGTAAATATCCTTCTGAGACCTGATCTGAATGACATATGAGAAAAGCCATTTTCGTGTCTATGGAATGGGAATTAATGACCATGTTTTTTTCATTACTAGATTGATAATGGTCATATAATCACACATTCAAGGACCCTGATCACATATTCCACTGAAATCAGCTTCAAGATTTCCACTGATTCTGGCCACCTTTCAGTCAGGCTTGCAGACAGCAAACAGGCAGAGGTGAGTAGGGTTAAAGTTATTTTTCCTAAGCTTTGGGGAAATCAATTTTATTCAGAGTATCTCTGAATTAGGACACAGGCCTTAAAGGGGCCTCAAAAATAATTTCCTGTCCTTTTGTACAATGTCAGAGTCAACGCAGAATCTCATAATGACCCATTTATATTTTGTGGGATAACCAGGCTTAAGGGTTGCAATCATTTTGTTTTCTGATGGATCAGAAAGAAGAACATGTCCTGGTCAATAATACTGCAGTCATGTCCAAAAGGAAAACTAAGACCTTTCCTCAGAAACACAAGTTTCAGAGAGGGGGAGATGATACCTCTCCTCCACACCTCAGGTTGCTGTGCTCAAGGTTCAGAGCTCACAAGGAGATGAAACAGAGTAAAACCTGAATTCTGAGCTTACCTCACACTGCCTTAAAAGTCACATATATACAATGGAATATTTTGGCTGAGTTAATTAAAAAACACTCTTTTCATCTTATTAACTATATTTAACCAAATCATTTGAAAGTTGCTTAAAAAATCAGAAATTGGAAAGGAGCTCATTAAAAAGTGAATTAGCATTTCACTGATTTGAGCTTAATATGATTGCATTTATACAGTACAGAAAAATTACCACTTTATTAGAAGTCACTTGTATACTTAACTGCTGTATGAATTCACCTTTGATGTAGTGGAATAGTATTTATATCAACTGTTAAGTATTATAAGGTAATTAGTCCTGCTCTGTTCTGCTTCTAAACAGTGAGTTATTAGATGCATGTGATATGATACAAGTCTCATGATTCGTGGCCCCAAATGCTCCATGATCCTGTTGGGATATGTTTCTGTAGTGGCTTATCTTTATTCCTTTAGCAAAAATCTTATAAACCTAATGTTGATCTGACAGGACGCAAAGCCTTCTTTTTCTCTCTAACCAGTCAAAGAATCTGGAAACCGTCTACAAGAAGCTTGGCATGGCATTTCTACTGGGGAAGACATTGTGGCTGAGCAACAGTGCACTCAGAAGTTGTCCCAACACCTGATGCTCCAGGAAAGTTCTTCTCTGACTTTTGTGTCCTAAAATAAAAGTACAGTAGGAAAAAGATGAGTATAAACATATATTGCATGTATCTAGAGGATATGTGATCAGCTTTGCGTTCCGGTCCTTCCTGATGCTTGCAAATGCAGAAGAGTATTTTTAAACTACATTTCAGAGTCACCACCTCTCCTCTTATTCGGAAATCCAAGTGGTGCTAGAGCAAAGTGCTCCAGAATGATGTAAACATGCCTTTTAAAGTGGAGCCAGGATTCTCCCTTGAGTCCTACTGCCTTTCGTCTCAGGACCACAAGATCTTTCTGTACATTCAAAGTGAAAAAGGAAGGAAGGAAAGAAGGGAGAGAGGAAGGGAGCGAGGGGTGAAAGGAGGGAAGAAAGGTGGAAGAGAAAGAGGGAGGGAGGGAAAGAAAAAGGAAACATTTCACAATACTTTTGCTCTTTGTCTGAACTACTGGGAAAAGAGAGAATAGATTCAGCAGATTCTCTTCTGGGATTGTCTGTCTAAAAATCCATATCATTATGAATGGCACAAGCGAAAAACAATGGCTACTACAAAGATGTTGTATACTTTTTCCTTTGAACAGTACTTCAGTGGCTTAAAGGGATATTCCCTTTCATGTCTATGGTTAGGGACCTTGAAAGTTGCTCAGCAGGGACTCTTAATCTTAGGTGAAGATCGTGCAGAAGAGCACACTTCCCAAATAATCTTCCAAAAATAAGTTTTAGTCTTAATTTACAAGGGCTTGAGACACTAGAACCTGATCTCTGTGCCCATTCACTTTTTGTTTCCTTTAAAATATAATCTAAACATTGCCAGATTTAATTTGCACCGCATTAATTTTACCATGTGCCTACTTTATCAGGAAATGTTATTGGGAATGGCAATTCATTCCCACAAGCCATGCAAAAAAATTAAATTTTTAAAAGCTTTCAATCCTCAGCAACATTTAGCCAGTTTCAGAAAGACAATTTACAGGGGAAACCCGAATATGTTACTTCTCATCTGAGTTAACATTTCCTTTTTATTTCCAAGACCTATATTTTTAATTGCAGCTAGAAGCATGATCAGGTGCAACTGCTACCATGTTTTGCACCCAGCAAAGTTTGGTGTTGTTTTAAATGGTGTGTTTGTCCCAGTCTTGCAAGAAGAAGAGAAAGCACCAGGGATATTATCTAACTAGACGAGTCTCCCTCCTAGATTCTGTAAAACTCTTATCGGTCTGGCTAGGCACCTATGGCTCATATGCCTCTGAGCATCCCTTTTAGTTATTTAAAAAGAGGTAAAGACCCTCAATTTCTGTTAGCTTTTTTCCTCGATCTTGAAGCTGTTGATAAGTCTGTGTGTGTGTCTGTGTGCATTATTCAGCTATGGATACGTACTTGTGTAAAATAATGGGTTCATTAAGGCCAGCTGAATTGAAAAAGTATGTGCACTTTGTTCTAAAAAAAAATCTTTATTTCCATGATTATTGTGAATGAATTCACAGGATCTTTCATGATCGCTTAAAGCTCAATTTCCTGGGCTTGCAAGCTTCTGTTTGTAAGATAAGAACTTTATTTCTGAAATGGAAAGCAGAATCTCTCGGATAACTATTGCCACATTCCTGGAGGAGTCTGTGACTATCAGAATGGGCATTTATCTTTGAATTTTGTCTTAGGATGGAGAGGGCCAGCATGCAAAGATCACCGGTTGTGTTCACAGGGAACTGCCTTGCCAAAAAATGGGCTGCTGCCTTCTGCAGCAAGAGACCCTTCATGGAGAGACCCTGTCATTTTCTGCCTGGCTCTTAAGGGTTAGAGTAGCAAAGCCTATGGAGTTATTGTGTGCCCCGTTCTACGGCAGGTTCAAACACGAGGTTTAACACGAGGTTCAAATTTCTGGTAATAATAAATAGGATGCATGTATATAGATATAATACTGTAAAAATCTCAATAGCCATCCATGGTGAGTATTCTGAGGATGAAGGTTAACTAAGTCAAAGGCATATTCCTTCAGTAGTGATATATGCTACAGAAGAAGCAAATGCTTGTGTCTTTCTATGAGTTTCTCTCTTAGTAACACTATTAGGCACAACAAGAAGAAAAAATCTCTGTGTAAAGGATGAACAGCTTGCTCCTTCCCCTTTCTTCACTGTCCAAACCATTTTTTCCTATTTAAATATGGAAAAGCAAAGCTCTGAATACATTATAAAAGAAGGTGTTGAAAGAAGATTAATAAAATGTGTGTCATCGTTTGCATTCATGGCTTCTATTACAGAGGGACCTGGAAAGACTGTAGTGCACACCTCTCTCATCTTTTCCCTAGACATAAAATAGTAAGGAAGGCATAGATTAGAACTGAACATGCTTTGATTCTTGTCACTCGCATACAAATGTATGTGGATGACATAGCACTGCTTAGAGTAAATCTGTTACAGAGATAACTCTCCTGTCTCATACCGATTGCAGTTCTACTTGTTACTGGTTTAGTGATAATAGATGTGTGTTAAATGGAAATAAGTCAAGGTCATGGTTTTGGAGCACCAGTGAAATTCATCAGCCTGAGTCCATCTTCCAATATCTTCTCTGACTTGTACTAAAACTTTTATTTTTTAAATGACTTCTGTGAAGAATTCTTATAGTGTTCCAGCAGTATACTCCCATATGATATTCAGAGCCCCTTAACAGGGAAATTATAGTACCTGTCAAATTTATGTTCAAACACTACTGTGCTTCTGTGGGATAGTTTTCATTTGCTTTGTTATTTGTTGTTTCCAAAGGGAAAGACATATTTGTATCAAATTGAGCTAAAGATATTTATTATCACAGTATGTTAAGTAAAACAACCAGAGTATATAAAGACTGATTATTGGCTGAATATTTTGCAATCAATTTAAAGTCTCAGAATGAAACATCCTTTTTTCTCTTTTCAATTCTTTGTAGAGCCGTTTGTAATAACCTTGTTTTCTGAAAAGCATACACTGACAATTACTAGTGTGGTAATGTACTATTAATGTAACTAAGCTCAAAACCAGTCACATGTTTAGCTCTTTCTTCAGTTGTGGGCTGCTTTGTTTAGGACATGGATGGGAGCTGACTGCTGCATCTGTGCACAACCAGCTCTCTGAAGTTGCCCACTTGTCTTTGGGAGCCTCATGACTCTTTCAGCTTGTCTGGGCCGGAGGTAAAAATCTTTGCTGGTTGGTGCTTGAGCAGTGAAACGACTGTTTCACTCAGATGTGTTGAAGTAGTAGTAACGGTGGATATTCCAAGTTCATTGCTTAAGTCAAAATGCTCCTGATTCTGAATTTCCTTTGCTTGTTCTGGACCTGTCACCTCCTATATGTCAGATTTGGGACTCAGGAGATTTCATTCAGCTCTTCAATCTCATTAGCATAAGTATGGAGTCATTTGACCAACCTGGAGCTTTATTTTATAGATACAGGCTTTTTAATTCTGTTTAATGCTTTTATTCTTCTAAAAGACATTAACAAGACTTCACATTTGGAAATTATACAAAATTAAGAGGTGTTGCAAGTAACTGTGAGGACAGAAAAATAATATGGGGGCAGTGGAGGTTGGTAATATGCAGTGAAAATAAGTTCACATAGGTGAGAATCAAAGCAGAAAAATGCAAAATATCATTATGAGATGAAGATAATATGAAACAGAGATATTCATGGGGAGGATAATACCTGAAAAGTTGCTGGGTCACACGGACCTACTGGGAGATAATACAGCAAACTGGTTGAACTTAGAACATGGCACAATGGGAAAAAAAAAAAATCCAAAGCATAATTGTTGCAGCGAAACTGTTTTTGATAGAAGAAAATCCTTATTTGCCCTTTTGCGTCTGCAGAATATCTTGAGGCAAAGTCACTGTCTCTTGCTAAGTATTTTATTCTATTCCAATTAAAACCTCAGATTTTCCACAAAAGAGGACCTTTTTAGTACTCTACATAAGGAAAGGAATAAAACATGTATCATTGTTCTTCCTGCCAGCATGTACGGCTACTGCTCTTCTGAGAGTTTTTAACTGCTTTGTTTGCTTATGCAATAAAGGTCTTATCAAGTATTGCTTGAAGATAAAAGTGCTAGTTTATCACTTTCTAAAGTCCAGCCTGAATCAGCATAAAGCAGATTGTTTTAACCTTATTACCTTGGTGTTCTGAATATAAGGTGCAATATACAGCCAGCCCAGCATGATCCCTCTATAGTCTCTGTGTAGTATCCAACAAACCTTAGAGATGACCTCATAGTATGGATTTGTTAATTTGATTTTTTCTTTTTTTTTTTAACCCTAACAGGTAAAATGGTCTTGCCAACTGATTTAGCTTTGCCAGATCTGATCTGGCTGCAATCAGATGAGATATTTTCCTGACAGAAGAAAAAGTGAATACTTCCCTTCAATATGATTCATTTGGGCCTGCAATGGAGAAGTAGAAATCGGGTCAGCAATAAAAAATGTCAAGCTGTTTCAAATACAGGAGTCTATGAAAGTAATAATCAAAATGAGGTCACTGAATTATCTAATTCTGAAAACAATTTTATTTGTCTGCATGCACTGCAGCTTGAGGGTCATAGATACTGAGATGAGAGCAGGAATGAATATGCCTGGAGACCATGAGAAACACTTGAACTTGTAGTTGCTGTGATCTTTGATTTTGGAATATTCTCCTTGAAAGTGATACTTCAAGGATTGGCATGAGAACTTCTAACCAAAATGATTGATTGTTTCTTTGACAAAATTCTGTTTATTTCTCCTCCCACAGGCATTACTTCTAAGAATTTCTTTATGGGTCCTGTCAAGAATGCAGTTATTTGTGAGGCACCCGTTGGTGCTGTGTACTCCAGTTTGAACACTCTCTGAGCAATGCTTTTTCTAGAGTATTAAATAGTCTGAAAAACACTGTGAAAAATAATTGGATGTGAATTAAACACTCAAAAAAACACATTTTCAGTCTTTTAATTCTTCATCAGTGCAAGTGAAAATGTCTGTCACAGCTGTCATGACTCATGTACTCTGTTATTTTTAAAATGGTGTGTGACTTTTGGCATTGTGGCACTTTTGTGCTGCTACGAGTGGGTAGATGGAAGAGAAATTTAACCACCTTTACTGAGTTTTAGCTGTTAACTTTTGATGCACTTTCCTCCTGCATCCTGAATGCAGGGACAACTGAGAAATCTCACCGAGTGGCTTGGAGTTGTCCATAGTTCCACGACATGGTGAAACACAGCTGTTCCTGTGCGCAGGGATAGTCTTCTTCAGAGGAGAGCTGTGGAAAAGGCTGGGGCAAGTGTTCCCAATATCATAGTCTCAGGTTTTCTGCTCACTGCTGAAAGGCAGGGAAGCATGTGCTCTGTACGGAGCTGCTGTGTATCTTCTCTGAGTATGTCACCTTTTAAAATACAAAAATGCTTTCTGTTCATTAAGGAAAATACCTTGAGAAAGCACACAAGCTCACTGAACCAGCTCTTCCTGACTGCTCATATTTTGGATCCTGCTTGTGTTCCTCCACACAGTTGTGAATGATGCACGTGTTAGCAAATCAGACCTTCAGAAAGTGAGTTGAAGGCAGTAATGATGCATGAACGAGCCAGTGGCACAAACTTTCGTCGTTACCATAGGTTAGTGGATACACAGAAATTTGTTACCCTTTGGTAACTTGTTCGTATGTCTAGGAACTTCATCCTTCATTTGAACTATTTGAATTTAAAGGTACTCCTCTGAGCTCCATATTATTATCTAAAACTAAGAGTAGAACTGGGGTCCCGATGCCTATTAAATGTAGAATGTATTTGGTTTTGTTTTCTTTCCTCATGGGGACTGTAATGAGGTATTACTTATCCTTCAGATGGGTCAGTGCAAAGACAGGACCTGACAATTTCCCTGGACCAAGAAATTACCTAATTTAGGGCCCATTTTGAAACCAATTAAAAGGTCAAATCTGATTTTGATTTCTTTTTTTTTATTAGTATAACTTTAATGACTCTAGTGGAGTGGTTCCTAATTTAAATGAGAAAGGAATGAAACCAACAGTTCTGTTAGAGGAAATAGATTTGAATCACCTGGCCTTGTTAGCCACTCTCTCTATTCTGAGGCCCTTGCCTTCACTGACTTCTAAACTGCTTGGCTTCATCTAAGTCCTTCTTTCAACAGTTACGGCTTTGAGAAGAAAGATTGATCCAGACTTGTTTGCCAGGCTCCCTCAACTTTCATGGAATTGATTTGCATTATCACATACCAGAAGAGAAAAATAGGTAAATTGAATGTGTTATTAAGTGAGCAAAGCATGAATAAAATATTATTGCTAGGCTACTTGCAGGTCACCTCCAAAGGACAGGAACAAGCACTTTAAGAAGGAGCACATGAAGTACAGTGATTATCTTACTGAATATAAAGCCTTTTACTACAATACATTCTTCCTTTTTATGTAATTTTCAGTGTGTCAAACAGCCTTAATTCCAGTGGAGGTGACCTACTGCTGGCAAAATGGTGAAACCACTGCGTTTGGACACGAAAATTCAGGTTTTAGATTAGAAGAAAGAACAACTTCTATCAGTACTAAAAAACATAGTCATTGAAGATGTTGGTATCTTCATAAAACCATATCTGATACTTTTGTGAAGGAAGACATTTGACATCCATCTTCTTAGAATTCTCTTTAAAATTTCTGTATTATGTAATAATGTGAACATATTCAGATTAGAATAAACTGTCCACGTGTGAAGATTTGTATACTGATAGGCAACAACCTAATTCTTCAATGAAAGAAAGTCAGAGCATAGTCGCTATGGAAAAGCAGTGATGATAAGAAAAACTGATGGAAACTCCTCTCTATTACTCCTTCCAGTCTCGCAAACCTGATCCTAGGTGCAAATATAAAACTATTATCAATGTCAGTCCCAAATTAAGTATCCGAAACAGTTGGCGATACCTATGTTTTGGCATCTGGATTGAGTTCCTAGCCAAAACAATCAGTGAAGCCTGTTAGACACTCTACCCACCCTGCAACCTGCATCTGGGGAGCTGAACCATTCTCTTGAATCCATTGACTGCAATAGCAGACATCTACCAAGCTCACATAAGATCATCTTTCTGTGAAGACCACAATTTCAGTATCTTCATCCAGAAGATGAATCCCACTGAATCCACCCTGGGGTTAAAATTCAGTTGACTAAACAGAGGGTGTCTCGCATCATTATAAGCAATGTGGAGTTAAGCAGTTTCTCATCAGCAACTGCTGATCTAGTGATCTAGAGAACAACTCTAGTGTGACTTTTACCAGCCTTGAATGTTTCGGATAATCCAGGGCATTTCAAATAGCAGTAGACACCTGCATGGTTGCAACTGTGATAAGTCTTATCAAAGACACACCTACATCAGTGGGAGAGACGTATAGACTTATACAGGAAACAATTACACTCATGTAATTGCAGCTTCAGTTGAAAAACACAAAACACTTTTCACTTGGTCACTTACAGATGGTTTCCGAGCTCACTCTAGACGCAGGTATACCTTGGGCCTGGTGTTTGAATCATGTGGTAATAGAGAGAATATAATTTCTCTGCCACCTCTCAGGCATACCAGCATGCCATAAAAATATTGACCAGGCTTTTTAAATTCCAAAGGCTGTTAGAAGCCATCAGCATTTACAGACTAAGAATGTGGTACATTACTGTAATCTACTTTCTATTACTGACATTTCTGCTCATGATACATAGGCTTCCCAACAACTCCGCAAAATCAGGGCCAAAACTTTATCAAACAGCTTGTGTATCTCTTATTCTGCCTGCTGATCAGCTTCATATTATGCTGTGTGAAATCTGCCACATCGTATTAAGGGGATAGGCTAAAAGTGGCATACATCTGTAGTCTTTCCATTCATACAAGTATGCTGTAGGAATCAATGGTATCCCCTTCAAGATTCCTAGAATTTTTAACCTATGGTCTATGGATCTGACCTAGGTTCTTCTTCGCCAAGTAGAAGAGTCTAAAAGTTCAGCTGGCTGGAAATTCATATCCCATTCAAGTAGAAATCCTGAAAGGATCCTTCCTCCTCTAAATATACCTAGTAAGTGGTCTTATGAAAAAGGAAGAATCCATTCTTTCATTTCCTTCATTGAAAAAGAAAGAATTCCCTGAGGTAGCCTTAAGATTGTATGCCACTTCAACCCTCATATGGAGTCCACAGAGAAAACTATAGGTCACCTACATCCTCTAATCAAAGAAAACCTGTACTTGAAATAACAAAACAAAAAAGGGTAAACTATACCTACCTATAGGTATAGTTACAGCAATTCAGCCCCAAATTATATCAAGTTCGGTTTGGCACAGCATCCTTAAGGGGCGTTTTCCAGAGATTTCAGAGGATTTTAAATCGGAAAACTTCCTGAGGGTTTTCTACTGTTTGCATGGGTTCTCCATATAGAATTCTATGAAACATAGGAAAAAAAAAAGAAAAAAAGGAAAAATATTATTACAGAAAATTTTTAAAAAATATCATTTTTAATAAGCAGAGATTTCAGAGGAAGAATTCATTTGGAGAAAAAAACCAAATAGTTTAAAGTTTACTAGGTTCTGTAAAATTAGTTTGCTTTCTATTCTACATACAGTGGAAAATAGAGTAAGTGTGCATTCATTATAATTAGTATTGTTTGTCACTGAGGGTTATTTTTAGACAAAATGTATTATTCAAAAAACCAAACCCAAATATCAGTTTCTGACAAATAGACATCCTTCTCCAATCATTAAATGTGAACGTGCAGATGAAAGTACCAAGTAATGACATCTACTTTTTTATGATTTCGTGATATTTTGTACACTCAGCATATGATATATGGATTACTATTACTACTAATAATCCTCACAAAGGTGTTTGGGTGCTACCTCTTAATGTACACTTATTTATTGTATTCACAATTTGATAAAATTGTTTAAAAATAGATCTAGATACTCAAGACATAAAATAAAACTTTCATTTAATAAAATTTCATATGATACAGCAATATTTAAAAAGATGGTAAAAAATTATAATCAGGTATCTATCAAGTAGAGTTAGCCAAGAGCATATCACAAGTTATCACAAAGTAAGTTTTTTTAGAAAAAAATCCTATCACTTTCATTTGTTATCCTAAGCTTTATCTTTGGAATGCATTATTTCTTCTGTTTTCTATTTATGTCCCAATTTTTAAGCACTAGAAGAATTAAAAATTTGTTTTCTCCTAATGAACTATAGCCATCCTTTATACTACGTATTTTGAACTCTTACATATTCTGTATTTTGATTGGATTGTCATTCCACCTTTGTCTGAAAGGTTATTGAGGCTGTCAACAAGAAAAGGACTAGAATTACCAGCCAATCAAATTACAGAATACTTAAAAGGTCAAAGTAGTACAGCACACTAACATAATTCACAGAATATATGAGGCATTAAAATCCTAATACCTCATTCTCGTAACAAAGGTTGTAATGAGAGCAAGAAATGGCACAACATGAATTCATTCACGTGACAGCGATTATAACGAGAACCTGAAATGCAATAAACTTAACCCATTCGTGCTGCTAAGCTAAGACTGTAACTTAGGTTCGTTTCAAGCTACCTTGAAAATTACTTGGAAGCTAAACATTAAGTAAGATACTGGGTAGTAGGTTTTGTTTATACATCATCTTGAATTAATTGTTAATCATAATTTTGAATTTGTTGTCTATGGTATATTATGTAAAAAAACCCCCACAACCCTACCCAACCCAGAAATTATTACTGGGTGATCTTTTAAATTTTGTTTGTTTGTTCAGCAAGGAATTTCTCGATATCACAAGTGGTGAAATGTTACATCTGTTTCTATTTTGCTAGTAATAAACTGAAGCTGTGTTGTCTAACCAGCTACCCTATACAATAGCAACACAGAAATGCCACTCACAAATGTAGACATGGCAGATTTTTTGTAGAGTAAAATTCATGTGTTGCAAGGTTTCACAGGAACGAGACTTGCTTTTATAGGAGTCTTTAGTACCTGTGTCATTGCAGTTATTAGAACATGTAAAATCTTAACAAGTCTTTTTTTCCTGATAGAACACTCAGCTTTAGATCACAAATCTTGTCAAGGCAAAGAAGGCTGGCAATGGCAAGCAGCCCAACACTTAACTTTCCAGCATTGGGGGGGGGGGGGGGAGTGTTATGGTAAAAACCATGTTTTTATTTTAAATTTCTTTTCCTCAGTGAAATGTGTAGCATAATCCTTTAAGAAGTACTATCTATGGGGAGGAAATAAAAACAGATTTAACCTACAGACCTTTGGTTAACTTCTTCCTAAACTAAATATAAAATGTTACCTCATCTTGCTCAGATTAAAAGGGGAGAGGGGGAACTCCCCCCATCACCACACATTCCCTTATTGAGAATCTCTTCTATATAAAAAGAAGAGTCTGCATATAAAAGACAATCCAGAGACATCTTTGAAGGTTCTCTTTCAAAGCATCTCTACTTCCCTGAGCGTCTGGGGATTTCTGTTATTAATTGAAGTTAATTTTCTAGGATATCAGTTTGCCATGCACGTGGGAAAGATTGATAGCCTCTTCGATTCTCAAGAGTGTTGAAAATGACACTGTTTCATCACCGGGTGTCTTCACTTTTATCATCACAAATCAAATTATAAACATCGGGGCAACCTTGCTGGAATCTGGCTTCGGGAGATTTCCATAAGATTAATTAGGCGGCCAAAGCAAAGATGGTAAAATCTAAGGGGGGGAGGAGGCCGGGGGAAGGGGGGGAGAGAGGCACCATTCATTCCTTGTAGAATGGGAAGTCAATTCAACAATGGGTAATTAGCGTGGGCCATGGATTCTCAAAGGCACTGAGGACACTGGACTCTTTCTCTCACTCTGATGTTTAGTGCGGTATTGTGGACCCCTCATTTAATTAGTGCACTTTGATACCCACAGGAGCTTGAAGCTCCAGGGCATACTAAACACAGACTGACACCAGCAAGCTTCTGCCTCCTTCCAGTCTAATTAGAGACACAATGAGCTGCAAAGACAATGTTTTACTCCAAGATTTCTTCTGCAGATACCTCTGGCAGGAAACAATCGTTTATTTTGTGTCTATATTGGTATTCAGATTAAATTGTTAGCATGCAAAAGATGAGCTGAGGGCACATATCTATTAAAAATGCTTAGCAGAGTTCAGAAATGATGGAAGCAATTTGTGGAAAAAAATGTATTTTCCCCTTTGGAATTTTTTTTTTTGTTCTCTTATCTAATTAGAAGTAAATGGTTTGAGTAAGAAAACCAAAATAGGCTGGACTCCAAAGCATCTCTTACGAAACAATTTTTCCCCTTTTGCATAAATAATTTCTACCTCTCAGAAGAGAGAATTTTTAACTTAACTGTTTGCAAAAGTGGAAGGGAAAAAAAAAAGAAATAAGCCAACAAGTACTTATGTTCGAATTGTCTGTTGAAATGAACACCCACCTACCTGAACAGGTCGTTGTGCAGAGAAATTGTTACTCAGATTTACAGCTCTTTAAAGAAGCAACCCCAAAAAGTTAGTGGCAGTGATTGTGTGTGTGTGGTGTGTGGGTATATATATATTTATAAAGTTACTTTTGATGGACAGTTCTATGCTGATTGGAAGAATATAAATATCCCAAGGGAAACTGCATATTGAAAATTAATCTCAGCATACAAAAAACACTTGTATGTGCTGCTTAACAATAGGTTGGAGAACCACTACTCCTAAAAATTCAACTTCTTCTATATTTATAGTATCATTATTTTCCTCTTTCTCAGGTAATTAAAGAGAAACAGACTAACATGTATCACTATGTCAACTCTTAAGACTAGAATGGTACTCCGCTGGTTAAATTATGGTGACCTGGACAGATCTACAATATAAGTGGTTATAGGGGGAGAAGGAATGGATGTGAAAGAATAGGAAAAGAAAGCCTAAAAAAAAAATTTCTATTCAAATTTTAGGGCAAGATCTATGAATCTACCCAACTCTGGGCAGATTGGGCTGAGGAGAAGCCAGGGGAGCAGTCTTAGCCTGTTTCCTGATGTAAGGTGTAAGACCCTCGCTGCTGCTCTTACCTGTGCTTTTTTCAGTGGCCCTTTGGAGGCTGCTCCTGCTGCCTGGGTATCACAGGAGGGTTACAGAGGTCCTGCTACCCTCCTGTACTGCTCTGCAAAATCTGTTCCAATGAAGAGAGTCTTCACCAGCCCCACAAGCTGAAACCCTTATATCAGCATGTCATAAACTCTAGCAGGAGGAAAAACCAGGCTCCAGCCCTGACCTAAAAATTCCTGGTCAAATTTGCACATATTTCTGGTTAGAATAACCAGAGCACTGAACAGAGATTTTGCCTCAGCTGGAACACCCATCCCAAACTCAGAGGCTATGTCTATACTAGTAAGTTAAATGTAAGGAACACAATTACTATAAAACAGGTACAGATATGTTTTTAGAAGTCTGAACCACCAATATATTTGATTAGTAAAACTTATAATGCTTTCTACCTTTTATAGATACTTAACTGAAATACCTCAATCAAGTTTGTGGTGACCCAGTACTATATGCTGAGGCAAGCTGGAAACCATATATCAAAGTGGAATACATAGAAATATTCCAGGAAAAGAGTAAAGTACGCCTGGTTTTATGGTAGTAACTGTTATAGTAGGTCCAGGTCACAGGCTTAAGTTGTGGCCTGCCATCACCCATGGCATTGACTGTTAGCAGAGTCTCATGCGCACTTTTTTGCCCTTGCCATCTAGCGCTTTCCCAGATATCTCCAGACACAATCTGGGGAAGAGCGCTGGTCAGGGACCACTCACAAAAGATAGTATGAACAAGTTTACAACAAGTCTAGCTTCTTCTCCATGGCACAGTCCTCCAACACAATCCCAACAGTCTTTGTACTCTCCAAACTCCCACACGTTCTCATCCCACATATTAAGTGATTTGTTAATCATCGATTTGGGGCTAAAAACCCACCAGTCAGGCAGGCTGCAGAGGAACCCTCACATTATTTCATGTACTTTGAACAGAGGAAAACACTCCCCAAATAATCATGTCTTATGGCTATGGCATTTGGTGACCCCAGAGGAGATCCAGAAGCTATGTAGTGGAAGTGGAGTAAGGGGGCACCACTTGACCCAAGGGCCTGAGGCAGGGTCCTGCTCCATGCTGTTTTCTCTTTCTGACAGAGCCATGGAGACGACAGGACATGAGCTGTCCATTACAAGGGTTGTGAAAAATTATTCCAGTTCCTAGAGAGGATTGCTGTCTCTGTCACTTGACATATCTTTTGTCATATGGAAACAAACAGATAGGGCTGTTTAAGTGTATGTTACTTCTCATTTAACAGTTTTGCAACAGGCACATGTTATGCTCAGGACCTCCTCGCCTGCTTACTGTTGTGGGAGGGAGTTCCCAAAGGACGTCACCAAAGATATAACCACATGAAAGTGTTAATTTTCCTTTGAGATATTATTTCAGTTTTCTTCTTTACTTGCAATCCACACTGGTACTCCTGGCCCTGGAGAACTTGCAGCAGACAAGGCTGAGGAGCTCTGGCATTGGGGGTGTGACTGATGAGCTTTGAGGGCCTTCCCTGAGGAGGCTAAACTGTGCTACTTCCAGTTGTCCAGCTCATAGACTAGGGTTTCACTGAAGACCAGAGAAGGTGGGGTCACAGAGAGACTCTGAAGTGTGAAATAGGTAGTAAAGGGCAAATGAATTTCCCTTTCCGCTGTGCCCAGGATGAGGTGGGGCCAACAGCCGATGGCAGTAAATCCTTGTGTCCTCCAGAGCTCATCTTTCAGATCCCCAATTACAGACATAGGGCTATTAGACAACATCTAGATTTGGTTTTGTTTTTTTTTTAAATGAGATTAAATTTTACCACTTTGCTTCCGTCTTTGAACAGAGAAAGAAATAGCAGTGACTATATGCAGTGTATGTCTTCTAGTAATAATCCTTTACTGTAGCTAGACTTACTTTAAAAGCATGATCTGTTCTCCCCAAGGCTACTTATTCCCTATCTGAAACATTAAAGTAACTGCTGAATAATTAGCCGTTGATACCTTGGAAATTAATGTTTAAAATGCGGACAAAAAAAATAATACAATTTCTTCAAGAAAAAAAGAATCAAGCTTTAAGTTGAAAGAAACTGCATAATCCTTTCAAATGTCCCCCACTTCCCAAGAAAACAAAACAGACAATATTATTACTATTTACCATATATACCAAGCTTTTTGTTACTTTTGGTGCATTTCTGACAGCTATAAGGCAATTAATTAGGCAAGGACTAGGATTTCAATGTATTATTGTCCATATGCTGTTTCTTGACATGATAACATGTGGCTGATATATAAAAACTACAACAGGTGGGGAGTACTAGAAGAGAATGGAACAACTGAGCAATAATTAGGTTTTAAATATTTAATATTGTTGAGAAATTATTAGATTTTCAAAAATGGACATAGGCAGCAGTCAACAATGAAACCCAAGAAGCTTTCTCAGGTGCGCGTGGGCTTTTCAGCCATTCATTTCTGTGTAATTAAAGCTGTCATTCTGAATACACCTGTCTGAAAGTAAATCAATGGAATCTTGTCTTACTGAGTATGCACAGCTTCAGAGCCTTTGCTGTTCCTTATTGGTTTGCACAGTTAAGGAAAATTAAAACAACATATATAGTCAGAATCTGTAAAATCACCTCAAATTTCTGGTGCTGCTTCTTGGGGATACAGTAAATTATGGTGTGGGGACTGGAATGAGTAGCTGTGGCTGGAAGCTGGAACTTCATAAATTGGCTTTCTCACTAGAGAAAATCTTCATATAACTACATCCTCTGTGTCTATTAGTAAAAGCCAGCTCTGAAAACTCCAGCTCCTAAGCAGCCGGATATCCCAGGAGCAGGGTGCTGGGTATTCCAATAACTTACGCTTGCCAGCAGTAGCTGGAGTTGTGGGAGGGAAAAGACCTTCTGATCGCTTTGTTACCACCATGTCTCTTTGGCAGGGCTTTCCTTGATATATAGTTGTCCAATATGACTAACTAGGCTAGGATCAGTAACTGGTTCATTTTCAAGATTTGATCAAAGATAACCGTGGGCCAAAATCCAGGAACCTCTTAATTACATAAACTTGCTATTAAAAATGTTGTAAATCATCTCTGAAAAAAGACTGACTGACCTGTGCTATGGGGCTACTGCATTATTTTAAGTAACAGTAAATCAATATCCAAAGAGCGATACCAGCAAGAAGAACCAAAGAAATAAGAGGAAAAGGCTCTCATGCTCTTCTTGCTTGTTCCTTATTGTCTCCCTTATTTCCATTTGACTATTTTCTCTGCCACCCCTCTATCTGCTCCTTTTGTTTAGAAATTCATCTCATTCCCTCTTGAATTCAATGATGCTTCTTGCTTCAGGGGCCCTTTATAGTAATTTATTCCATGCACTTCTAATCCTTCGGTGTGAAATAGTTTTGCCTTAGCATTTCTTTTCTTGTTCCCAACTTTCTAATTTTTAGATCATGTCTTCCAGCTTCTCTGGTCTTGCAAGTGTAAAGAGCTTGCTTGGATCAATTTTATCAGTCCTCTTCATAATTTTTAAAACTTCAATTGGGTTACATGAAGTCTCTTCTTTTCCACTGAGGATATGCTCAACTTTCTCAGTCTTTCCTCATAACTTAAATCGTTGATATCTGGTATCATTTGTATAATTGCTCTACACTGCTCCCCTGAAGAGCAATTAAACCTTTACAAAGATATAGTGGCCAGCACTGTATAAATTACTCAAGGTAAGGGTCTGAAAAGTAAAAATTATTCTTAAATAAGAACAATTCTGATTCTCTTGATTTAGATGGAAATTCCTCTAGCATCAATATTCAAATTCCAATTCAATTTGCTGTATTTTTAATTTCAGCTACATAATGGAATGAAAAATGATTAAAATTATTTCCTATGTATAATAGGTAAAATGAAGGGGGAGAAACAGTTTGCTGCTATAAAGATGATATAGCAAGGAAAAGGAAGGGCCAAATTAGAGAACAAAAAAGTTATGACCCAATTGCACATGACACTAAGGGCTCATATGCCCTTCCCAACCCTTCTAGGGGTCACAGACTCCCAAATGTAGTTCTAGGGGGAAAAAAAAAGCAAAAAGAAAAAAAAGCACCCAAATTACAAAACCACAGAAAGAGTACACTTCCAGAGCTTGGCACCGTCTGTACCCCACCATGGCTGTCCAGTGCTTTTCACCTTAGGTATAGAGACAAATAGTTGTGCTCAAACCTGGCTTTAGTCACTGCACTGACTCAAACTCCTTTCTCCTAGTAAGCAAGAGCAATACCTTTTCCAGCAAGCATATTTTTTTTCTCTCTTTATCTGTGAGGCTTAGACTTGCTCGCAGCCATCCTTATTTTACTGTGCTGCGTACATCTCCTGTGACAGAGGCTGAATCTTTTAGGCAGCACAGTGGCACTTTCACATGTTTCTTATCTGTTGAATATAAATATAAGAATCTTCCTTTAACTAACCACGCATGCTACAATGCTGTTCCAAAGTAGGAGGTACATTTTAAAATGCTCATTCACACTTTTTTCCTAAGTTGAAATTGTTTAAAGCTTTTTAAAGCTTTAAACAATTTTAAATTTTCTAAAATATAAAATAAAATACTTGTTTTTCAAAGCCCTTCATTGACCCACATTTCTTTAGAACACTGAAGAGGCTGGGTGGCCTTAGAGGACTGCACTCAAATATTTTATGCATTCATAAGCTCTTTATTGTTTTCATATTTATGGGAGATAAAGAAAACTGATCTTTAAATGTCCTCCTCAGATGCCTGGAAAATGTTTCAGTACAAATAGTAAGCCATTGACCAACTAACAGTGTAGTGCTGTGTATATTGCTGTTGTCCTAACAGTCCAACTGGCTCACTGAGATATTGTTTTAGATAATGGCCTGAACAAGCAATAGTATTGGCATTGATGTCTTGTGCCACTCCCAAATATGGGATGCTTTTTTATTAGCTTCAGGGTTGTGTTCTTGTATTCCTACCATCTAACGGACCAGATTTTGTGCTACAGTAAATCAGCTTATCTCCAGGAACGTGGAAAGGTATTTGTCCTATAAAACCATTAAGGATCTTTGCCACTAAATAAATTATATCTTGTCTAGATATATGTGTACAGAAACTACTCAAGACAGAGGGATGGGTGCTCTGCCCTGTAGTAGAATCTGGGCCAGGATCTGTAGTCTTCTTTATACAATCCTGTGAAGAAAACATTGTGGTGATCCTCCCAGAGAGGCAAAAGGCTACGTAATGGAAGAATTCCCCAGAGAAGAGTGAAAAGCTTTGCAAAAATATTCCCTGTGTAGTCCTCAACATTTCCCAGATGAATTGTTTCACTTAAAAATAGGAGAGATTCACTAAAACAAAGCTGTTTTCAGGAAACAGATCTTTACAGTAGGATGATGTTGTTACTATTTCTGTATCAACCACACTCTTAAATAGTTACTGCTTTTGTATATGCAGTCTCATCTTCTATTTTCCTGTAATAAGTAATCTAGTTTCTTTATTAGCTGCAGATTATCTGTTACCCACAGGTTGCACACACCCAGCCTCGCTACATTGACAAAATTTCTCATTCCCCCCAAAATCATGATTAGTTTGTCACCCTACACTTGCCATTATGTCTCAGAGTTATCATGCAAACCAAGAATCTTTCCTCTTTTATGCCACTGATGTCTACCAACAGAGATGATACTCTCTTACAGCATATTCTACATATATGCATCTGTTCTGTCACAGTTAACTGTAACTGTATTCCTGGCAGAAAAGTCAGGATAAGAAAAAATGCACGTGAAAAAGTGTGTTTTCCAATGTGTGTCCATTTGCTGGGCTGTTCTTCCTCACTGCCATCACTGTTCTCCACTCACCGTCCTGCGATTTGATGTGCTCTGTCAGCCAAGGTTTACCACAAGCTCTGCAGAATCTTGTTCATGCTGCACATTTCTGTTTGCTTGTCATTCACTTTAACTCTGTCTCTTTACATATCTCACTTATCTCTTTTTCCTCTTCCTCTTCTTCCTCTCTATAGGCTCTTCTCAGCTCGCTCTCATTGACCTCCTTGCTGCTTCTCATTTTCTGTATTTAAAACTAACCATGTTTCATTGATAAATCTCCTACACTCATTTATCCTCTTGAGGACTTCTGCTTCTCTTCCCAGCTCCTCCACATTCAACTTAAGATTCTTAATTGTTAAACATCCATCACATATATAGTCCTCTCTAAGCCCCTCATTGTTCACAGCTGAATGCAAACCACATCTCCAGCAACTGATGGCAGTACTATACTCACGTCAGAACACCCTGTTTTTCATACAAAAGCGGACACAAAGATAAACTGATAGACACTTCCTGCTAGCACGATACAACAATTTTATAGAAAAACATGCAAGTAAAAGAAAGCCATACGAGTCTGGTGGTGATAACTAATTTAGAGCGAGTAGCACAGTACACAGAAAGGAAGATACACTGTCTAGTTGTAAGTGAAGTTCTCTGTTGGGTGCACAGCCCAGTTTAAGAATGCCCAGGTTAGCACTCAGATATAGAAAAAGCCTTTCCATAAAGCTCCATAATGAATGAAACAATGAAGGTTTTCAATTCCATGCACCTACATAAGCAACTCAAAACCAACTACATTCCCTATGAAATCCTGTTGAGAGGAAACTGTTGGAAATCATGACCAGGTTCAACAGGAGAAAATTCAGTTATAAGATTTGTGAATATTTTCTATTTTTTGATGTATCTGAATTTTGGAATGTCCAAAGTTGGACAAGTCGGGTTTTTTTCCTGGAGTCCTGTGCTGACATAAATCATCACCCCATCATATGAACCCCCATATAGCTTTTGTTATATATGACAATGCCAAGACACATTGACGAGCTTTATCCATTAGAAGCCTTTCTCCTTACTTTCCTGGAAGACCTAATGGTATCATAGCAGTGTGTGAAGATGTATTGTTAAGATACATGTGCTAATAAGAGGAATTACTGGGTTCTGCTCACATGCACCCGGAATACAGAGTCAGCTCTTCTATTACTGTTTCCAAAGATGTTGTTTTAATATTCCCTGTTGGCTGGAACACAGAAGCTGTAACATAGTTGGGTCTACTCTGAGCTAGGAAATTCTCCATCTGGCTAGTTACTAAAACTTTACTGCCCTTTCACCGTGGCTCACAGGGGGAGGGAATATCTGTTCGGTGAAATTTTCCTCCCCAAACCTAAGATTTTTTTTTCATTGTCCTTAATGTTATCTTTTTCTACTATATCTATTTTCTCTTTTGACACAAAAATTAGACCTGACACAGTACTTAAAGTAATTTTATAAGTCATATATATTCTAATACTAATTTGTCAATGGTATCTTAATATTTTCCTACTCTCTGCTTTTCACTAGTTAGTTCTGTCATATTTTTATCAATAATCTGAAGATTTACTCCTACCAAGTACTGCAAGTTGTTCTTTCAGATGGGTACTGAGTTGCATTTGTTAATGGCCCAGAGTTAATACTGCTTATTGATGCTGCGTATTGGAATTGTGCCAAGAGTCCTCGATAAGGGTGAGCCCAGTTGTGATGTACAACAAATGGTGACTGGTAACCCCTGCCCACCAAAGAAAGAATTAGTAGAGGAGAAAAGAGAAGAAACAGGGCTTCCAGAATAAAAAAGCAAAGTTTTGCCATGTAAAAAAAGATGGTAACAGGGATAGGCAAGAAGTTGTCTTAGCATTCACCTTCTCCTCTAGATTATTCGCAGCTCTATTGAGTAATGCTCGTTCTAGTTCTGATCTCTGAAGTGCCACTAATGAATAGCCTCATTCCATTAAGAACTCAAAATTTATTCCTACTCTTGCCTTCCCATTTTGAAAGCAGTTTTTAATCCATGGCAGTACTGTATTTCTAACCCTGTGGTTATCAAGTTTCTTAACTGACTCTTATGAGGTATTTTATCCAAAGGCTTTTGAGAATCAAATGTCAATTTGTTTTACTTGTTCAAATTTTAAGAGAGTGTTTAGAATTTGTAATGTATTTATTACAATTTAGATGGTTTCATTATGTTGCAGGCAAACTGTACTGCCTTATAGAGAGAATTTTTTTAAATTAAAATTATATAATTGCTATTAATTATTTATATTTATTGTTGCATATTACATTGAGGGAATGCCCTTTATCCCTTCAGCACATTTCTCATTCTCTGATATTTGCCTAGGACTAAATCATGAAACATTGTCAAAAGTAACTGAAACGGTGGTGAGAAGTGATATGAAAACTCAGCCAATGACAGTGTCAACCTCTTGGTCTGCCAACACCTAGGAAACAAATGCACTATACTGATAGAAGAGACTAAAATGGCAGATATTACTGGGCTATCTGCAGCCTTTGAAATACAGACTATCTGCTGTATGCTGCTAAGACTTGACATCTTATCCAAAGAAGGGAAATTTATATTACTAAAGTCACTCTAGAACAATGAAGCTGTTGAAGTGAAGAATAAGATAGACAAACTCTTGTGGAAAATAATTTGCTTTCTGTACTATTTATTTTTAGACTAATTTCTTCCCTATGCAACTTGTCCAACAAAAGTGCCCTGGAGTATTTAAACAAAAAATTGGTCATGAGGGCTTTTTTAATTGTTATTCTTTTGAATGAATATGCTGTGCTTGTTGATCTGTTGTCAGAGGATGAAAAGCATCTCAGATTCATACAGACAAGAAAAATTTTAGTGTTTCAGTTCAGGTAATTAAGGTTCCTGGAAGAGAGAAATATAAATGTTACCCTTTCAAGCTGAGAGGGCTTATATACACAGTAGTCATCCATTTTTTTTTCCTATGAATTAGGAGTCCTGACACTCCTGATAGATAGATGGATTGGCTTGACTTTTTAACTTCTGTTGATTCTTTCTTTCTCTTTCTTCCTTCCTTTCTTCCTTCCTTCCTTCCTTCCTTTTTTTCTTTCCTTCCTTCCTTCCTTCCTTCCTTCCTTCCTTCCTTCCTTCCTTCCTTCCTTCCTTCCTTCCTTCCTTCCTTCCTTCCTTCCTTCCTTCCTTCCTTCCTTCCTTCCTTCCTTCCTTCCTTCCTTCCTTCCTTCCTTCCTTCCTTCCTTCCTTTTTCTCTCTCTCTCTCCCTCCCCTCACTCCTTTGTTCTTTCACTCTCTTTCTTCCTCACTTTCCTCCCTCCATTTCTCACTTTCCTTCTCTCTGTCTCTTTTGCTCTCTTTCTCCTTTCCCTTCTTTCCTCCTTCACAGAGAGTATACTTGAGGTTTAATGTAGTTCTTCTTATGTTCCAAATTCAAAATATTAAAAAAACCACCCAAGCTATTTCAAAGAAAGTTTGGGGAAAGGTCTTTTTCATTGTACTTTAAGACCTAGAATTTACAGTGAAATCTCCCCTCCACCCCCCGCCTTTTTCCCTTCCCTGTAATTTTTCCCCTTTCAGACCATTCCACTGTTCTTGGAGGAGATATTTCACAAGATCCATGTTAAATGTTAGAATACTTTGCTTCTTCACTTAACACTCACTTTTTCATTTGCTGAGCTTTCCTGCTGGCATGAAAAACTAGAGTAAATTGTGTGGTAAGATGTCATTTATGTTAAGACATAACATTTTTGAGAGGCCAGGATTTTAAAGGTATTTAAGTATCTAAGTATTTCAGTAGACCATAATTTCCAAAACTATAAAAACAGCACTTAAACTTCTCATTATTTAGATGCCTTTGAAAATACTGCCCAATGCTTTTAATTAAAGTATCAGTACCATCATAGGCTTTTGAACATCCACTTGGGTTATTCCTTTCTCCTAAATCTTTTTCTAGGTCAGGTTAGCACTGCACAATAACTATCTACTATGCAAGTTCCTATTCTCCCATGAGGTCTACCTCTGTAGCATAGTATGGATTTTTAAGTATAAAGAATATACACTTTTCTAATAAGGCAGTTTATCAGTTCTGGTTCCAATGTGACTATGCGAGAGAAGTCTGCCCTCTTTAAGTACATTTGCACATTTGAATTTTCAGAAAATTTGTATTGTTATATTAAACTTACTTAATGGGTGACAAGAACTGAATTTTGATTTGAGAAATCTTTTTTTATTTACATGATATGCTATTTATATTACAATAATGCTGGGTCTTTTTTGCTTGGTCATTGTGCATATGTGCCACAAGAGCTATGTTCTCATGAGGTTGTGCTCTAAAAAGACAAAACAGGACAGAATGTAAGAGGTGGAAGAATTATCATTCATATTTCACTAAAAACAGGGTCCTTGGACACATTCAACAGTTTGCCAAGGTCAAGTAGAATAAATCACACTAGGCACTGATCTCAGGTTTCTACTGTTGGTTATGCTTAATAAGTTAGTAGTCTTTCCCTCATTACTCCCTGGATTTTGTCGGAGCATGAAACCAATCAGCTGCTGAGAAAGCAGAGTCCCGACCCACCATGAGGAGCTCTGCACCATAATGCCCTACATAATGCTGTGCCATAAACGCAGCACAACACCAAGGAATCGCTAGCAAATTTAGCCCTCTGGGTCTAAACAGCTTTGGTGTTGGACCTGTTTGAGGTCTGGCTGATTAATATGCTTCTTTGGCATAACAAATAGCTTTTCCAAGATAAAATGAGAAATTATTTTAAGCTGGCGTATGGTCATAGCCTCTTGATCAGGCACCAAAGCTGCTTTTTTGCCTTTGCTTGATGTATACTCACTTCACACACATAAAACACTGAGACGACCACTGATTTCAGTGAAAGCTGCATACCTCAGCATATGTCTTAGGAGAAGGGCCTAAGTTCACACCAGGATGTGTATCCATGCTCGTCCTTTTTGATTTGAAAGAGCCTTACAGTGCTTGAATTGGTCAAATTGCTCCAGAATCAGGGACCGTAGGACTCTCTGACTTGGAGTGTGAAGTACCCTCCAGTGTTGCAGAGAGTGGCTTTAGAAAGAGCTAAACAGAGATTCTGCACCTGACACAGAGCCACAAAGCCCCAGTGAAACTCTCTGTTATGGAGAAAGTAGAGGTCTGTAAACAAGCCAGTTGCAAGCTAGGGATTGTGACTTTATTATTGTGCTCAGGAGCTTAACAAAAATTCAGTTGCTTTTATTAATATAAAGTGTAATCCAGAGTTAAAGCACCACCTACCAGCGCAGGTTTCATCCAGGGGATTCTGGGGCCTGCTGTCTTGGGTACTGCTCTGAAATTTTGAAATTGTCTCTGTAAATCTGCATCCCATTTATAAAAATGACTGAAGGCGCACACTGATTTTTAGGGAAAAGAGGATTGCTCTGAATAAAACAGAAGAGAAAACCTTACAGCAACTTGGGGAACAATCACCTGTCATCTTAGAACAGGGCATGTAATAGACAATCTGCTTCAAGCCCTCTGTCACTTCCCCCGAATTCAAATTCAAAGGGAAAATATAACAATGTTATTCCATTTTGCTGCATAAAGACTTATTTCTACTCATAACAAAAATAAGAAAAGATGGTTATTACATGTATTACTTTGGCAATTTTAATCTACGCTTTCCATTTTTTCTTCCATATCTAGAGGGCTATTGTGTGTCCAGTGGTTTCAACTTAACTTATAATGCAAGAAACATACATCGTGCCAAAATAATTTAGTTTTTATTACAACTTTTTCCTTCCAATTTTCTACTTATAATGAGTGCATAAAAGACCCCTTTTCACCCTATTGTTTTTAGTCTAAAAGCCACTTTATTCTTAATAAAAGGAATAATAAGTGCCAGTTGTAAAATATTCTGTCAATCACTCCAGCACTTACAATTGTGTAACACCTTTCTTTAGGACCTCTTAGAGTGCTTTAGAAAAGATAAAAACAAATAAAATAAAATTACAATTACATTTAAATGCAGAATTAAACTGATCAGTTTTAGATCATTTGAATTTTGTTACTAAAGGTTGAAAAGAGACAATGTGCCTCTGAACACCCTGCAAGTAGCTGAAAGCTGAAGTAGCCTTGTCCATGCTGATCTTTGAATGAACTATTTCAGAAGACCCTCATTAAAAGCAGCCTGAATTGTAGCAGAAAACATCTTCTTTTGCCCTGATTCCCTATAGCTGATATTCTTCATCTTACATTATATCCATTTTCCTGTTTTTCCACTGCATATTGTTTCTTCTGTGTGCACTGGTGGTGGGGGAAGAATTATTTCTTGAGATAAAAAGGTAAAATTTAGATCCTTCAATAAATCCCATATTCAGGTTAATTAGAAGGCATGAGGGGTGAAAACTAGGTGGGATGAAAGCTCAGTATGCTGGCATCAATGCTTTAGCTTGTGTACTATGGATATTTAACTTAGATTTTGAGATGACTGTGGTTTATAAATTCAATAAAACAAAAAATTAGTCAGAATAGACATTATCCGGTGATCGAAAATGCTGGCTACCT
The DNA here is from genome assembly GCF_965638725.1 of Aptenodytes patagonicus. NCBI lineage: Eukaryota > Metazoa > Chordata > Aves > Sphenisciformes > Spheniscidae > Aptenodytes > Aptenodytes patagonicus. The sequence continues at coordinate 28,576,671 of NC_134949.1, forward strand.
TTACAGTCACTAGTTAAACATGTTCGAGATACCTAACTTCGATACCTGTAGGAAGTGTTCCCATGTCTTTTCAAAAGGATCAGTGCATCTGCTTTTCTTATAGTCCATACTGTGGGTCCTCAGAAAGGCACGTCCATGGTTCATGATGTGAACTTTTTTGCAGTTATTTTTGGTAGCGGAGGTCTCATTACAAGGAGATCATAATTCATGGGTTTATGAAACTATTTGTTAAAGGTAATGGGAAGGTGACTAAACATAGTCATACAGGTAGCAAAACTACTGTGCTTTTTTTGTTTTATTTTGATTTTACTAGCAGACAAATCAGCTCCTCGGTATATGCTGCTTTCTTCTCTAAGGGCTCTTTCAGATTATGAAGAAGCGACGATCATCTTAATTTAATGGTAAGAAACCTGGTGAAACAGATTATATCCATTTTCTTTCTCATGCCTTAAAGTTCAGCAAGTCTGAAGGGAATTTTTCAGTGCTCTTTCGATGAAACACATAAAACACTGAGGAAGGCTATTAAAACTCATGCACTGTTGGAACAGAAGGAAGCCATCTAGTCAAATCCCATAAGCCAGCCCATGCAATGCCTGTTGTATGGCTGATCATCTGCAGTAACCATAAATAAATAGGGAGATGCTGTTAAGAGCTGACAGTGTTTGAGGGAGGAGTAAATGCACACTGATCCCAACCTACTACCAACAATAAATTAAACAGAGACAAGGGGAGTAGAGTCCAGCTGACTTGGGCCTCATGCCACCTGACATGTCCTAGGACTTCCTGGCCGACCTCCACTGTTCAAAATGGCACAGGTATTCCCTAGGTCCTGTGGAGAGTTTGCCATCCCCATAAGAATGTCTCAAGATGCCTAAAAAAGCAGCTGATCCCTATATTTAGGCAATGCAATGGTGCTATTGACTCCTGGGAGTTTCCACCTGTAGATATCTACATTAAATAGCTCTGTTTAGGTATCTTGGTGCCACCTTGGCAGCTTAATTCAGTTGCATAAACAGAGATGTCTAGTGCCATTTGAGGATCCTTTGGGTGTCTGAGACATCCAGAGAGGGCTGGTATATGTGACATGGTAGATCTACGCCCTTCTGGAGCTAGCTGGTAGAGGCCAGGCAGGTTACCTTAGGCAGTTTCAGATGGCACTAGAGGCCTATATTTATGCAACTGAAAGAAGTCCTACACCTCTGTTGATTATGATGGCAACCTAGAAACCTAACTTTCATGCTGTAGGCACTGAATGCTGGTTTAGGAGTCCTAATCTCAAAAAGAGTAAAACTCCCAGTAGCAAAGACAGCGCTATCAGGGAGAGAGGGCTGTGTGCTGGAGGTACGGCCATGCACACCCTTCTGAGCCCTGGGATGTGACCCCCACCCCCCCACACCCCCCACACCCCCCGTGTTGCTGACAGGACCTCCTTCAACAGCTTCTCCTCTCCTCAGCTGCACAGTTTCATTCCCACATCATAGGCTCTGCTATGCCAGCACAACTAGTTGTGGGGCTCTGAAGTAAATCAGAAAGGGAACTGATCCATTTCTGGTGGGTCATTTTTCACTGGGACCAGGTCCCTGACTCTGTTCTCCATGCAGCTGTACAAACAGTGGTGCGAACACAGGGAAGGGGAGGAGGAGGTGAACGAGTGGTGGACAGCGAGAACCAAGCCTAAGTAGGCTTAAACAGCCCTGCCGCCGCATGTGTAACCATAGCCTCGGTGGCTCTCTGATCATGCCTCTGCTTTAAATGATTTCCTTTTGAAACTTTCCTTTTGCCTGTTTACCTACTGAGGCAGATCAGTCACTTGGCACCTGTGTTTGCTTCCTGCATTTCTGCTTCTGTTTTTTCTCATGGCCAGTGACTGAGCAGTACCATTACTCTGGCAGCAATAAAAATTGTCACTGGAATTCCTCCAAAAAAGAGCCAGTTGGTGCTTTCTATTTGGTGTATGTCAGGGATTTGCCATTGTTGTTCTTTGCCATCTTTTCTTTCTTTCAGTCCATTGGTGCCTAAGGTAGCTGTTGCATGGGGAATTCACACTCTCCCCATCGTAAGGTTCGAGCACAGGGATGAAATCAACTTCTATCTTCCATGTAAATGGGCTCATCGTGTCATCAGTTCGTTTTCATTATTTTCTTTGGCTTCTAAAAGTGAGTAATTGTCCATACAGACATAGTTAGCCTGTAGGAAGATGCAAATTAATTTATGACTCATTGCAGTAGAGCTCTTGAAAACACATACAGGACGCTCAAAGCAGGAGTCAATAAGATTTAAACACGTGCTTAAAAGTAAGCATTCACTTAATTCCTTTGTAAACAATGTTTTTCACTAATGCCCACTGTTTATTCAGTGCATCAAAATTTTAATTCTTTCAGATCTTGTCTATACAAAATGTGATATCAAAACTTGCTTCAAAACTTAATGAACTACAGTGGATTAGGAAGCAAAATTTCCCACAGAAATATTGCCTATTTTTAAAATGGGGGAATAAAACGTTCTATAACCTCTTTAAACCAGAAAAAGTTTAAAAGAGCCACTCTTTAAGAACAGTTTTTTAAGATTGCAACAGTCCTCTAGATTAATGTTTACTATTCCAAAAATACTTTAGAGCTGTCAATGTGTACATCTTAAAAGTATTCAGTGTGCAAGCTAATAGTCTGCTAATGTTTAAATAATAAATTTCTCTACTTTATGTACAACAATCTTCAGGTTTGACTGTGTAAGAAACAAAGAAGGTAAAAGCTGGTGAGAAAAGTCAGCCAGTGGAGAAGATAAGTAATGACTTGAAAAAGAAAAGAAAAAATATATGTGATACAGAAATAAAAAAACTCAAACTCAAACTCCAAACCCTAGGATACTTATTACAACAAAGAGACAACATAATATTCTAAAGATGCATCTGCACTGTTTTTAACATAGAGACATAAAAGTTTATTTTCTTTTAAAAAATACTATATTGTATTTGTAATTCTATACAACTTCACAGTATTAAGTAAAATTTTTAAAACTTAAAACATGCCATTTTTATTAATGGTCCATTTTAAAACCACCAAACATTTTGATGTCAATTACTAAAACAAGGTTTAACGCTGTCAAAAAGCATTACTGCTAAAAACAGTCATCTTCTCGGTGTTTTCATCTGCAAAGCATTACAGTTTATAAAACAATTTTAACTTGGAATACGTAAGTCCCTATGTGAAGGTTTCCATATGTTAAAAATTTTATTTGTGTGTTTGATTTTAAATTGCTTTGAAAAACAGACAGTTGAGGTTTATAGAAAGGAATCTTTCTTTTAGGAAATAAACGTCTCAAAAGTACAGGGCACCAGCAGTAAAAACATTCTTACCACAAATCAGAAACACATTGAGACATGTTTGTCGAGTACACCTTCTGAAACCAGAATTTGTTTCTATTTGCTGGAAAATTGAAAAATCTGTTGTATCTTGGCATGCTTGTTTGGCGCTGTCCCAGGCTGTTCATGCAGCAGTGGCATTATTGTGCAATAAGGTTTTCAGGACTTGTAAAGCTTTCAAGTTTGTCTTCCATTTAATTTCTAAAATGCAATGTATCTGCCAGTGGTCTGTGTAGAACCAGCCGACACTGTTGTTTTATGAAGTGAAAAGCAAAAGTGTGTATTCCATGATATTTTATTTTTAATAAAATGTGAGGTATTTTTAAGAAATGAAGACAATTAATCAGCGTCTCAGCTTCTGCATGGCACTTAGCCAGAAGCCACCAAGCAGACAGCTGAAGTTTAGAGATTGTTTTTGCAAGGCTAATTTAAGGTGAACTTAGATGGATTCAAGATTTATAAGCACTACAAAGTCTTGACTGGAGCAAAGTTCAACTAAGTAATCCACAGCCCACTCTGCAGACAAAGTGCTGCAGCCGAAACTTCCCTGTGATTTAGTCTACAGTCAATGAGAATTTTCAAAACAGGCAGAAGATGTGAGTTTCACTGTTTCACTTCAAAGGTCTTCTAATAACTGAGAGGATTATACTCTTTTAACCAGTTAAGAAGGTTAGATGATTTTGAGTGAGTAGCTTTACATCCATCAATAATTCTAAGTTGAAAGTTTAAAGATATCGTATGCATGTACATCCTTTAACTCCTTAAGGGTTGCAGCGCAACAATGCACCTGTTTTGTAACCGCATCCAAACTGCTAAATAAATGACAGCTGTTTTTAAATTGCTTTACTGAAGTGAAGTTATTGGTAAGAAGATTAATTAAAATTCTTTACTGAAACATTTAGTAAAATTAAGATCCTTTAAACTGCTTTTAAGAGACTTCCTTCTTTCCCTGCTAAATAAATATATAATGCCCATTTAAGATCATTCTAATGCGAGTTGTGCAGACTTTGATGTTAGTATCTTTTACCTCTAGCATGCTAATGCCATATGTATATTTTATCAAATTAGAAAGAAGTTTCAAATGCTCAGTTCCAGTGACAAAGGTACTGCTGAAGTAAAAAAGCTGAGGATTGTCAAACTAAAATGAAAAAGGTACATGCAGGAAATGGCTATAAATTTCTTCTTTTTACAGGGGAAGACAGGAAATTATACATCATAATAGTAAAAGAACTATCCTTTATCATATCAAGTGGTTCTTCTTAAGTTCTTTTTGCTCACGTTTACCATTATTAGTGCAGTCAGAGAGCCCGGTTAGTAAAGAATTACTTCTGCATTATATGATTGTACCTCAAATCTTCTGCAAAGAAGTCAGGGTAACACATGTGCTGTGAATTCTTAAAGAATGGCTGACAATTTATTGTGAGTTTTACATAGCATATATTAACATTAGCATTAGCCCACAGAACTACCCCCAAGATAATTTTTAAAAAAACTCTAAAAAGACAGAGAGGGAATGAAGAAATGAAGAAAAGGCCGTATAGGATTGCATACACTGTATCAAAAATCCCATTAATATTATTATTAACAATAAAAATAACCATCATTGTATTAATGTAATGCCTAGGAGTCATAATACTTTTTGAATAAAATATCAGAGACAATTGGGAAAGGTAATTACAATTTTGATTGATAGAAGGACCACCCGTATCTTCTATCTACCCAGCAAGATATAATACAAACGGACTTAATTTCTCAAATGGAAAGTTGAAGGGGTGGGAAACGAATCAAATCTGCCATGATGACTTTTAGAAATGACTGAAAACAGGAAACATTTTCTCTTGGAATGTTTTAGACACGACTGCATCCTGCTTCATCAACATCAGCAGCTTTCTTAATAATCTCACATTCATTAAATACAGAAAAACACTTCTGAAAAATGGGAACTATGCTTTTAAGAATCAGAATATTAAAAATTTCTGATGGAATATACCACCAGCTTTCCTTTCTTAGCCACCAAAAAGAATGGAAAGATGTTGATTTTTTGTTTGCTTTGTACATATAAGATTTCAGGGCACTGACTATCTTATCGATGTGTGTTAGTGATAAAGCTAATAGCTATTTGACTGAGAACTATGATCACACAGTAATTCAAATAAAACTTAAAAAGAACATAATGTCATTAGAAACTCATCCTTGCATTTCTTTAAGCACTCAAAGCTAACCTTTAGCTTCTATACAAATTATATACTGGGAAGGTAAAAAAAAGTGTTCATGTTCCTGCTTAGAAAAAGTAGTTTTGCACTGTGCCATGGTTCCAAAAACATGATCAGAGCTACATATTTGAAACAACTTTGATAGTAATCACATAAAAGATGTTTCCAAGTATTTATATTAATCTTCTTGCAATTAGACTTAATGAATCATAGAATCATAGAATTGTTTAGGTTGGAAAAGACCTTTAAGATCATTGAGTCCAACTGTTAACCTAGCACTGCCAAGTCCACCACTAAACCATGTCCCTAAGCACCACGTCTACACGTCTTTTAAATACCTCCAGGGATGGTGACTCTACCACTTCCCTGGGCAGCTTGTTCCAATGCTTGATAACCCTTTTGGTGAAGAAATTCTTCCTAATACCCAATCTAAACCTCCCCTGGCGCAACTTGAGGCCATTTCCTCTCGTCCTATCGCTAGTTACTTGGGAGAAGAGACCAACACCCACCTCGCTACAACCTCCTGTCAGGTAGTTGTAGAGAGCGATGAGGTCTCCCCTCAGCCTCCTTTTCTGCAGGCTAAACAACCCCAGTTCCCTCAGCCGCTCCTCATAAGACTTGTTCTCCAGACCCCTCACCAGCCTCGTTGCTCTTCTCTGGACACGCTCCAGCACCTCAATGTCCTTCTTGTAGTGAGGGGCCCAAAACTGAACACAGTATTCGAGGTGCGGCCTCACCAGGGCCGAGTAGAGGGGCACGATCACTTCCCTACTCCTGCTGGCCACACTGTTTCTGATACAGGCCAGGATGCCATTGGCCTTCTTGGCCACCTGGGCACACTGCCGGCTCATGTTCAGCCGGCTGTCAACCAGCACCCCCAGGTCCTTTTCTGCCGGTCAGCTTTTCAGCCACTCTTCCCCCAGCCTGTAGCGTTGCATGGGGTTGTTGTGGCCGAAGTGCCGGACCCGGCACTTGGCCTTGTTGAACCTCATACCATTGGCCTTGGCCCATCGATCCAGCCTGTCCAGATCCCTCTGTAGAACCTTCCTACCCTCGAGCAGATCAACACTCCCACCCAACTCGGTGACGTCTGCAAACTTACTGAGGGTGCACTCAATCCCCTCGTCCAGATCATTGATAAAGATATTGAACAAGACCGGCCCCAAAACTGAGCCCTGGGGAACACCGCTCGTGACTGGCCACCAACAGGATTTAACTCCATTCATGAAGTCATGCTCTGTTTTGTTTGTTCCCTCACTGGCTCTATGAATCTTGCATTTTTGGCTGCCTTTGTCTCCCTACCTAAGATGCCTTTGTGGATTTTGCCCCTTAATCTTTGATTGCTCCCAAGTTTCCCATAGTTTCCTGAAACATTGCTGAAATAAATACATTAAAGATTATGAGACACAATGGGCTGCAGCCTAAGTATTATGGGTAGGCAGTAGTGCTGGATGATTTCTATTGAATTAATAGAGGGTACAATACAGTGAGATTAGGGAGATTTTTGCCTGGTCTGATGCTTTGCAGGACTGACACCTTTTCATTTTCCAGTGTACCTGTTGTGCATTGAAGCTTAGTGTACGTTCCTTGGGGCCTGCCTTTTGGGGGATACATTTCACCCTGGACAGGTTGCTCATATTTTAAATATTCCTTCCAGAACCTTTAAAGAGAATTTGAGATTTCATTTTCCTTAACGATGTGCACAAAAATAAACCCACAGAACTGAGTTGCTAGCCAGGTAAATAGGGTAGGGGGGAAAAACATCAAAAAAGACAAACAAAATTGGCTGGGTGAACAAATCTGGAAGTGGTGACTTAATACACATACCTTAGTGTATCATAAGTGCCACTCGATGTATTTGTTTCATCTCATTATTTTCCACATGGTTATGTGTTTTTCAGTTTAACCAGGACAAAACCAGCACTTTATGTATTGAGAAATCAACTGTAAAGGCTTGGTCAGTTGTTGGTCCATGCTGAAGGATCTCTTCTGCACAGGATGCACAATGTGATGTGACTCCTCAAGGATGCACTTCAATTACTCCTAGAGAGGGGAGTTTTAGGCTGGGTGAATGGGAGTCCCTGTGAGCAGCACTCACACATTTTGCCCATGAGAAGAGTGGATAATGTGGTTTTTATCTGAGATTTCTTAGGCATTCTAAAATGTTGCCTTTTTATTAGTAGGTGGTTCAGCCTGCTTGATATTGCGGCTGCTTTGTTAACCAATGCCTGACTGCATCACATAAGTGCTGTGCGTTTTATATTATTAACACAGTCCTGCATGGTGTTAAGCAAGACAACCAGTGGGAATTGGTAATGCTGGGCACTTCATGAGATGTGCTCAGCACCTTCCAGTACTGAGCCCTAAATAATGGTCTGGAATTAAAGCAGCATATTAAATTTCACAGTCATCTTCATAATCAGGTAGGGGGAAAGGTCATGATATATCCACCAACGCCTCGACACTAGCAAAGCTCCATCTATATGTATGAAAAGCAACAAAATTTATTTTAAGAAATGTACTTTAAAAAATTGATCTAAGGACTGTAAAAGCACTCAAAAGTCTTTTAATATGCATTCTTTTGCAAAAGTAGTTCTATAAAACATAGCTAAGAACAGAATGTATATAATAATTTATCTATGGTATGTTAATCTGAAATGAGAAAGTTTGTCATCTCTTTAGTGCAAATGAAACAGCAATCTTAATCTATGGGAGATGAATATTTCAATCCTTTCACAAGGAACTGAGATTATACTGTGGTATCTAGTCAATGACAACTTCAATGCTCTAAAAAATGTTCTTTCCAAAAGAAATATTTTTATATTTAGAATGAACAAGTAGGCAAATAATCAATTACAGGGATACAGTATGCACACTTCCCTGGTACTAATGTTACGTTTAAAATTTTCTGACAAAACAATAGCAGGATTTTTTTCAGGTAATTAGGATTTTTTCAGGTAATTTCTGTGACGAAAATTCTGCAGTCCTTATGTAGGCAAAACTCTCACTGAAACCAATAAATGTGTTTTTAAAGAAAGATGTTCCCAGGGTTTTAAATATAATTATATAACTTTATCCTCTTAAACCACCTCAGTGCTGCTAGGAGATGGACAGTGCTCTGTTATATAGACTCAGTCTGGAGCAAGTAGCCCTCACGTATGATCCAGCTGCTGACCGGGATCAGGAGTGGACTGAGTCATGGAGGAATTTGGCCCAAGGTATGTAATGACAGTACAATCCTGATCAGCCATGCGTGTACTCATTTCAAGTTGCTGACTACACTGCTGAAATGCAGTCTAATATTTTGAGTTCTTAAGTTCTTTTCCAAATTTAACACCACATATTAGTCCTACTGAAATGAATGGGGAACGAGAAAAAGCATCGTTACCCTTTTTGAAAAACAGATCTCAATTCCTTTTACAATGTTCACCACCTTTTTTCATGGTGAACCATAAAAAAAAAGAAAATCTTTAACAAGGGGCTATAAGCTTTTTCCACCCAAAATAAAAGTGGTGAGGACTATAGAAGTATATATATACACACATATATACAAAAACCTTTGAAATATTATGAATGTTTTTCTCTCTAGCATTTATCTCTCTCACCTGTCCGAAGCACTGTGGCTGCTTTACCTCTGGTGAGACTGAGTGCACCTAGAGGGTACACTGATGCTTGGGACAGCTGAGTATTTCATACCTGTCCATCTCTACAAACAATCCACAAATATTTAAAACAGAAAGAAAACCCGCTGCTGCCATTCAGCAAGAAGTCTATTACGAATCCCTAGGTGGCATGGAAAGCATTTAGACTCATTTCATTCACATGTCAGGTAAAGACTTTCATTTAGAAGTGAGATGAATGCTGAATAATGGATCTTTTGAATAATGTAATTAAGAATTCATTAAAGCAGCCCTTAAAATAAAATCTCCAAAATGCAATGCATGTATATTTCCCCCCTCTAATGTACTAGAGAATCAAATGAATGAACATAACATAATATAATACTGATGTTTACAAAATTTTCACATTTAAATTAGATGAACTCTCAATATAATACAATACATAATTTTTAATGGCCTCTGAGTAGGAACAATTAGGATTCTTGAAAGAGATTGGTGTCCTTGTTAGGAGGAAAACGAACGCATCCAGATTAGTGATAATGTCTCTAAGTCTGGCTTTTGCAATATGTATTTACGTGAAAATCTTGACTTCACTGAAGTCTATGGAAACTCTCACACTGATGTTTTTGTTTCCCTCAACTTTTATACAACTGTTCTGAGTAAGCAAGAATAAAAAAAATAAAAGCTGATATGGACTTGTGCCCCAGCTTTCTGATTTCCAGCAAAGCAGCTCTCTCCTGTGAAATGTCCTCCAAGACTTTTTCTGTTTGCCACTTATCCCACCCAGTCGCTGAGGAGATTTTGTCTGAATTGCACATCGAACAGGAAAGTGCAGAATGTGCTCTCAAGCTGCTATTCAAACAGGCACTGAGTTATACACTCAGCATCCATCTAGGGACTGCCTAACTGGGAAAAAACAGTGATCCAAATGCTCTGGGAGTGTATTTCCTACTCTTGTCAGTGGGAAATCTGGGATGAGAATTGCAGAGAGCAGGACCATCCCTGCTGAAATCAGACTCCTTCCTGCATTATCCTCCATCTGGTCCATGAGCAGGACAATATCCAGCATCAGGATTTTGAAGCAAAGCCTTGGCTTTTTTTCATGCTCAGCTTAAATTTGAAGGTGAACTTGGACTATTAGAGGGTAAAGACTTGATCCAATTTGTGCACATGGATATGTGCAGAGGGACAGGACTGGTTTCATGGGCCTTGACCTCTGACATTCAAGAATAGGAGTGTCAAGCAAAAGATACATTTTTAAGGATTTAATGATGACAGAAGCCCTTGATTATGCATAAGTGACTAAAATCAAGCTGGAAGTTAAATGTCTGACTAAGAATCTAAGCACACAAGACATTTAAGTCACTGTTGAATGGCTTAGACTACAAGCCTAACTTTTACACAGCCAGGGTTGGTTAAGATGAATTTCATTTAGGTTTGTCTTCAAACAAGAGAAAAAAGGGTGAGTGGACTTAAGAAGCTGTTATGTTGACAGAAACAGGAGTACCCCAAGATAAAATGGGGAAGGATAACTGCCTTGACGATGTTTAGGCTTATCTAATGCAAATGTCCTTCTGATACTCAAGTCACTTTTCATTTTTTGAAGAAAATGTAGTTTATGGAAAGCAGGGCCAGGTGGGGCCAGGAGGACTGAATTCCCCTGTTCTTTGTTACAGATACTCGGCAAAACATTAGAGGCCCTCAACAACTCAGACAATATTGACTTGCATTTTTAAGAGTGAAGTATTACAGCCCAACAAATGTTTTCACCTATTCTCAGGCCCAGTTTTGAAAATCTGTCTCTACTGTATCACAATAAGAATATAATCACAGTTCTACATGGATGGTGATGGTGACAATCCTTTACCTTACTCTTTTTTCTCTCTACAAAACATATGCAGAGATGTGGGAGGCAAGCCCATCCTGCCATCAGTAGTTGTAGTGATGCTGAATGAAAAACCTGCCATTTCAGCAACTTCTGACTATTTTGTCCATCAAGTTTCTTAGACTTGAGAAGTCCCTACATAGACATGAAACATGGTCTCAATACAGAGGTCACCCAGGTAGCACATATGGGGAAAAGAACAGAACAGACTTCATTTCAACAGCCCACAACGACACGCTTGTTTTTAAAGAGCCAAACTTGGCAAACAGAGATTTTATCACACTTCTTGCTGGAAAAGACTGAGAGGTTTCAAGTACACAAAGATTTTTCTGGGCGTTCAGAAAAAAATTCCTCAAAACAAAACCAATATCAGCTGACATTATTACTAAACTGCTTTACCATACGTGTCAATATGTGGCTTCCTGAATGTTTTTGAAAGGCTCGTTCAGTTGTTTACAAGGAAGATGGTTGTCACTCTCACAGGATGCAGGTCAATGGAAATTATCAGTCCATGTACTGGTGTGTGAAGCTTCCTGAACCTGACTTTCCTCCATACCTTTATGTTTCTGTCATGTATCAGCTGACTCTGTTTAGCATTGACCCCCAAATTTAACATGATCTATTTTATCCACTTTGCAAGAGACTAGGAATGCTCGTGGAAATGATGATAACATCCAGCAGATTTGTGGAAATTTCCAGCAGTCACTTTTAAACTATTTTAACTCAGTAGCTTGCAATTATCAGACTATATTCAGCTTTTCTGCTTGCACAGCCAGTCACTGAACTTCTCTTTGCCCTTGCTGCTTTCCTAGTGGCCCATGCAAACATACTGCAATGCTAAATTCACTACATTTTGTAAAGCATCTTATGAAGTTATTCTGAGAGAAGATACTACAGAAGTGGAAAGTGTTCTCATTGCAATGTCACTTTTGGCGAGCAGAACAATTGTGCACTGAGAAATTTGAAGGGAGGAGCAGAAGTGTCAGAAGGAAGGTAGACAGCTGCCAATACAACCACTTCCAAATTGCTCTTCTAAGTAAGACAAAGCAGGTCATTTCTTTAAATCGTTCCTCTCACAGAGAAGTCTCTGCCATTGCTATGTAAGAACCTTAAGGTTATTACATTGCTACGTGGGAACCTACGAAGCCTTCAGCTCAGTCCACATGGGCCTAATGGATGATTCTGGCCTGAAGGGGAGAGTCCATCGTTTCATTAGGAACTTAGAAAAAAGGCTGTACTTGATGGCAGTCCCCCGATGTCACTCGTAGTTAATCAATTGCCATATGTGCCAATCAGGCTAGGCTGAGCTACAGGCAACTCTTTTTATTTATGGCTAAGAGACTGGGAATAACCTATGCAGCTGGGAAGCCAAGCAGACCCAAGGATTTTCCACAAGCTGGCAGTCAAGGAGGCAATTTATTGAGGGAGAAACCCCAGAGCAAGAAATTAAAAAAAAATAAAATAAGGCAGTGATAAGTTTTACATTACAGAATTTCTCTTGGTATGGGTATCAGCTTCTGAATATTTCAGCAACATTGCATCTCATCTCTCATCTACATATCCATTGAGAAGTGTTCAGCAGAAATTGCCTTTTGGACTGCAGCACAGAATTAAACTGACTTGCAACTCACTGCCATACTTGGGTCCTGAAAACTGAATACGCTTTGTGATGATTTTAGAATGGTCTAATCTTTACTCTTGTCAAACTAAACTGCAGGATTATCATATGAAACTTTTTCAAACGTCCAGATTAATCACACATGGCAATCAATCTTTTTTTCTACCCAATAGGGACAATCTGTTTTATGCATTTTTGAGGGTAAAGGGGTTATTTAGCAATTGAATGCTATGATTTGTGACACTTGTTTTGAATTACACATCGTCTTGTCCTGGGAAACCACCAAAAATAAGATGTAGTGCTGTCTCCTCCAGAGGCATCTACTTTTGCCTTCCTCTCGTGCATGTATATCTATGTATATATTTAAGTTTACATATACATATCTATATAAAGGAATATATTCTTGCCTGTTTACTCATCTAAGCAATAGGAAGTATACAACACATTTGACATTGGCTTGATGTTGTGATACAGAGTAAGTTAGAGCTAAGTGCTAATATCTGGAATGAGGCACTTCCAATCGTTCATTTCAGCAGTTATATCAGCACACTGTCAATTGCAAAAATGTAAGGTATGTAGTGTTTGTATTTTAAATTGATTTTGCTTTAGAAATATGGATATTTCCCACCATTATATTAACAGGGTTCTACATAGACACCGAGTTCTCCATACACTGAGGACTGAATCTTTAACTTTTAGGTTATACTCTATAATACAGTTATTATTAAACAAATGCTAAAATAATGGTGGAAACAGTTCCCTAAGTTTCTAAAGACCATTTTAATTCCCCAGTAGCCCAGATTCTTCTTCCACAACTCTGTAGCCTGTGTTAAGAGACAGGAGACTGCCCAGCCTGGCGAAGTCACGGCTTGAACGCTTCTGAAAAGAGACTGAGGACTGAGGATATTTATATATTATATATTATGGAATTAGTTACTGTACACATACGTTGCTTTAAAGAATAATCTGCATGTTGTTTGACTGGCTGTTAGATTTCTATTTTTTTATTTATTTAAATATATGTCATGACTCACCAAAGCAATGAAACCTATACCCATCTGTAAATTGTTTGTCCTGTGTGGTTAAAAAGGCATCTTCAACATTTTTACAGTTTAGAAATCACTAAATAATGGTACATTGAAAGATTCAGACCAACATATCACCTAAGTATGAACTGCTCTTTAACCATGTGAACGGTCCCATCACAGGAACAAACTATTCCAATGTTGTTGCCTTTGTAAGTGCTACTGGTTTATTGTGACAAAGACTCATGAATCACAATAGAGATCGTGGAACTTTTGCTGCATAATTAACACCTCCCTAAAAACATCTCAGCTACATTTAAGGCCATTTTGCTCTCATTCAGATAATATACTTTTAGAATATGGAGTGTGGTCTATCGCAAGGAGGTCCTTAAAGAACAAATGAAAAGATATTTAAATATTTACTGTAGGTAATATGATAAGTATTGCCAAGGAGACAAAATGGTTATCCCTAGACAAGGGCTGAAAATCTTAACAATCTTACAAAACACTGTTTTCTCCTGATTTTTTTCCCCATAACCTCATTTTCTACCCCTTCTTCATTTCTCAGTTGTTGAAAGAAAAATACAAAAGAAATGTTCATATAGATAACCAGTAGGACGCCAGAAAGGGCCTTTTTCAGTCAGAAATGGTGTGGTACCCTCAATTGTCCCTGCAACACTTTAGGATTTTTCATGCACTGAGATGCAAACTGAGCAATTTCTTCTTTTTTTTTCCCCCCTATATAGTTTGTTAATACTGGAAAGGCAATTGGACAGTGGGGCCTCCTCATTCTTGGCTCTATTTCAAAAGCAACTTGAAATGCCCTGACAGCAGTTCTTCTTACAAAGTAACGTTAAGGTTGTGACACGGACCAACAAAAGGCTGACACGCTGTCGTTAGCTTACCCTGTTGTGCTTAGGTAATGGTGGAGCCTCAGATCTGTGTGTGATGTTAGCATTATACGTTCTTCAATAACAAGGCGCCAGAGGATGAATTGAATGTAGAATGTCGTCTTTAACTTTGAATTTCTAAGTTTAGGCTAGCTTCTTTCTTTAATATTAAAGACTGACTCTGCATTAATTATACAAAACCATTGATAATAAACATATTAGGTCCTCAGAGATGGTTAGTATTTAAGTGTAATATTTTCAAAATGAGCATGTTCTGCAAAAATGCAGCAGTAAAGTCACTGAAGTGTTCTTTTACACAGTTACCCTGATGTATTAAAAATCCTGGCCATAAGCTGGCATCCACAATCAAATTTCCCACCTGTCCAGCAGTGTTCAAAACTGGGATTTTGTTCTAAATACATTTCTGGTTTTAACTAACCAAAACCCCACTATAAATTGTTTCCCTTATAAATTTCATGGGACAGTTAATCCAGATCTGGAATTTTGGGGCTGAGTTTCACCACAGCCATGGTAAAATAGTAAAAATAATTAGATGGAGTACAGCACAAGTAATACCCTCATATTTTTGTAAAATTGGCTAATATCAATCACTGTGTAAACCACTCCTGCCTGTTAATGTTTAGCAGTTTCCAGTGTCTGTAAAAAGAGAACTCACATGTTTCTTTGTAAAGCCAGAGAAAAATTGGCTCCTCAAGGATAACATATTCAGTATTTTTACACTCTCCAGTTACTTTAAATCAAAGTATTAACTGTGCTTCTCTTCTTACATTCACTGTGTTAGTGTGTTGGGTTTTTTTTACCAAAAAATCTTTAACTCTGTTATTTTTTATGTAATTATATAAACATGCTCAAGAAATGAAATTTTGCAAGCTTTTAGCTGAACTGGTGGCTTTGAGACTAGGATCACATATAGACTTAAATTTTCTGGATCGGATAATGATAGCTAAACATAGCACACCAGCATGTTGTTTTTCAAAAAGGGGAAGGATGCCATTCATTTCACTGCCTGGTCTTAGGTGATTTAATAGTCATTTGAGGTCCTGTGTCTGGGAAGAAAAAGCTCAGATCTTTCAGAATCACTTTCTTGGAACATTCCTTTCTTCTCGTGTTAACATTACATTATATGAATGAGGTATAAGCTTTAATTCCTGGAGTAGGTACTCATTGTTCAGAAAATTTGCGGGCAGAACAAGTAAAATTTGCTTTGCGAGCTCCCCGTGGGAACCAAAGGACAAGCTCTGTCTTCTCCACAAGAGGAAATAGCTGGCATGGTATTATCCAGTTCCTGAAACAACATTTTTCACCCTTTTCTTTTATCTCTTTACCCCTTCCTCAGAAATCTTGCCCAATCTATAGCAAGCCTCTTTCATCTTTGACTCTTGATCCTAAAGCAATTGAGAATAAATGCTGTTAAAAAGAATACCAAAGAGTATCCTGTAGGATTCGGTCCTTTAAGATACAGTCATCCTGGGGGAGATAAGGGAATTCTTCTTTTCTCAGGAAAAGAAGTTAGGTTGGAATTTGACAAATATTGACATCTGCATCTGTGCAAGTCCTCTTTGGCTTCCTTTATAGTCAGTGGAGAGAAACTGGCACTTCTGGGGTGCAATTAATGTCATTCTTGGGTAGAGGTCTCAAGTAAGTGAAATGAATTCTCCCCTTCCATTGTCCCCTGTGACAAGTTCAGATTAATTCAGATCCCACCTGAAGTTAGGTGGATAATTTCCACCCTTAAATTTATATAGTCTGCCCTAAAAATCACCAGCGTTAAGTAGGGACTTCTGAAGTTATCGGGGATGCAAACTTTGCAAGAATTATTCTTTTGCATGTAAATAACCTTGAAGTTATTTTAATAATTATATTAAATTATAAATTGCACCCTTTAACAATACCAGTATACAAAAATAGTTCCTCACATAACTTGGCCCATTCAAATAACTGAGACAAAATCAGACGTGGATGTGGTGGCTAATCAGAAGCACAGGGGTTATTAAGGTATATGAAGCATAGCACAGAGGTTTGGGGAAAAGGACTTGGGAAAAAGAAAAAAAAAAAAAAGAAATATGGTTTCCCTTCATCATATTCATTGTTGCTTATAATCATCTCTGCTGAAGCACAGTCTTGCTTGTTTGTTTTAGAAATAACCCCTGGTTCATGCATAAGAAAATATATTAAGTATTCTAAAAATGATTCCTTTTCTTCTCTGTGTAGCAGAGAGTCAGGGGTCAAATTCTCAGCTGCTGTAATCCCCATTGGAGTTATTCTCATTCATTATTGAAATGGGCTAGATCCTGGGCTCACGTAAGCTGGCGTAGCCTTATTGAAGTCAGTGGCAATGTGTTGATTTTTTAGTAGATGAAAACCTGGTCCTTGAAATGCAGTAATTTTGACTAAGAGCTCCAGGCCAAATTATTTTCAGTATTTAGCAATGTCTGGCATTTTCTGTACAAGTCTATCTTATCGCCCTTCAGCGTACCTAAAAAGAAAAATCCCTGCAGTAGTGTTATAACAGTGAGTGGCAAAACAACAGCCTCAGTGTCTGCTTTCACTCTTTGCCCAAAATGATTTATATGCTAGTCTGTTTGAGGACGATGTTTTGCCATACAAAACATCTCCTCTGTTGTTTAGTAACAACAGCAGGGTCCCTGGCACTTTTTTTAAAAATCTTTTTTAACATTAAGAGACACTATGGTGCGCAGATCATCTCAGTGGAATAATGCACTGGTGCAGAGGAGCACTAAATCAAATGATAAATTGAGTGTAACATCGATTATGTTAGCTATGCATAGAAATATATACATTTGATGGTCATTATGACACATGAATGTTCAAGACGAAAAGTGAAAAATACTTTTCAAGTTCTGTATATGTGAAAAACTGACAATGATCTGTAATTTGTGTCTAGCATTAAATTCTATAAATCTGCTGGTGTTTTCAGCATTGAAAGCCTGATTCTAAATGGAAAGGTCATTATCATTATTAAGTTTTATAAGAAAATCAGTACGTGTACTAGTATCTATTTAATAACTGAGACATCATGAATGTCAGACTTAACACACTTTGCTGGGTGCTAATAACTCTTTAAGTGTACCCTTGACTCGAGTCAAAGGCAGTATTGGAATTTTTATATTATCTGAACTGCCTGGTAGCATTTAAAAGTACTTCCATAATAGCCAGGTAAAAATATAGTGACTTCACACAACTTTACCTAATTTTGCTCCTGTTTCAAAGGTTAAGCTAAACTCCTTACTCCCCCCTTGTATAAGAACTGGATGTGCAGGCAGCTGAGTCACAATGGACCTGTCCTACTTAACCATTCCCTCATTTTTATTGGAGCATATTGTGCTTCCTGAAAAAAGTATGTGTCAGTAATGACAACAAAATGAAGCCTTTTGTACCCAAAATAAGTGCCTGACAAAACAATATTTGTATCAGTGTCAAAATTGCTTTTTGAAACATCTTGGTGGAATGGTGCTATCTAAATATAAAATATGTATTTATTCAGCATTTTTTAAACTTTTATAATTCCCGCATTATATTATCTCTAATTCAAGTCCAGTGGTAAGTTGATACAGCTTGTTTCTTTTTCTATTATATATTTAAATTAAAAATTGGAAGATGTAGTTTCTATTAATGAGTTTTGTAGGGGTCTTTTAGTATTATGTCCCTAGGCGAGTTCCTTACTTGATATAAAGTCCTCATAAGAGGTGCTTGTGCACTTATTAATTCATAAATGGTGTTGAGGGCTGCATATTTGCACAATTCTTATTAAATCATGGAAGTCTGCTATCTCTGTACAATGTATTGCCAATTGTGATGCCTATATTATGCACCTAATCACACAACTCTACAAGTCCCATATTTTCCAAGTATTCTCATCTATGCAACATTCATCTCCTATGGTAAAGGTCAAGGTCCCTTGGCAACATTTATATCAGTTCTGAAGCAAAACAGGCAGTCAAAGAGAATATTCAGTTTGCTGAAAAAATAAGATCAACAAAAGCAAATGAGTAGCCAAAAATATCAGAAAGTTTTGTATCACTGAAGAGAGGTTTTAGCAGCTAATACTAATTCAATATTGATCTACATAAGATTTGACATACAAATGTACTGATATATGTAGCTGTTTCCTCAGACGTTGGGTTGGGAGGTAAGGCGAGTTACAAATGTCTATGAAGGTTGCAATACTCTTTCCTGACTGCTAAAAATGTAAGTCTACTGGAAGAAAGACCAGGGAATACAAATCCAGAAGTTTCTTCCAACTAATTTGTGTAGACTAGGAGCAGTGTTTTTTTAATGAAGCCAAGAGCACTGACCACTTGCCAACATCAGTTGAGAATTCACCGGTATTTGAGGGCTACAGTTAACAAACTGGTTTGCCAGGATATTCAGGGAAGGGAACAGAAATGGGCAAAACCACTGCTATAACACACTCCCCCAAAAGCCAGATTGTTGTTGGCTATGAATTGCAATATAAAACTGGACCTTATTTATTTCCGTGCAAACAAGATGACAGTTGTTAACAAATTGTTTTGCTAAAAACACCATTCATTTGAAAGACACAACTTGTTCCATACTGTTACTGTTGATATTATAGTAGGAGCTCTGTTGCCCTATGTGCGTACAAAGGCATAAAAACACATGTACAATCTTTTTCTTCAAGGCAGTAGGCCTTCAATTTTCTTTTCATTCAGGAACCAGAAGAAATTATCTGACTTTCTAACCTTGTGGCCAAAGACCTTTACCTCAGAGGAGGATACCTGAGGTTCTCAGTTCTTATCTGCAAAATACATCCACTTTATGTAAATATGTTTTTTTTGAAAAATGCATAAACGATTCTTAAGGCACAAAGAGAAAGCTAAATTGCTGGGCTGATTACTAGTTTCTAATGCTTTTTCTTTCTTTTTTGACCGTTCACTTCTTTTTATGTTATTATGGGACAGGGAATTCAAGAACATATGGCAGCACCCCAGAAGTATTTAAATGAAAGACAGAAGCTTAGCATGGCCAAGACTTCGAGCCATTATGTACCAACGTGTCAGACCACCCTGGAAGTATATTTCCAGATTATGCCATTTGTGTCTCTATTCTTTTGTGGTTAAAATGTTTAATTTTGAACTTGGTTTTAATCTGGGCTCAGTTTCTTTTCCTGGTCTAAATAAGCACAGGAGAATTTCACAAAATGTAGGTTTCTTTCTACTCCACTTTTCAGCCACTTGTCAAACAATGGGATGCTCGATGTGGTCAGCTTGGTTGTAAATTGTGCTAAAAAAAGAAAAAAGTCCTGGCACTGACAGCACTGAACTAAAAAACCTGCATTAGATACTTCACTCTGAAGATCTAAAACATAAGCAAGATCAGTTAAAAAGTAAAAACAAATTAAAAAAAAAAAGAAGCCAGAACTGATAAATTAAATTGAAGTAGATCCATCTCCTTGTGTCAGAAAATGTAAAAGCCAACTAAATTGTAGAAGCTACATTCAGATAAAGTCTTAAGGATGGGCCTAACTTTGAGCTTGTGAACAGCTGTATTAACTCAGGTGAGACCGCTCAATTGCTTGGAGACTTGTGTGTGAATAAGGTACTTCACCAAGTCGAGGCCATTGTGCAATAAGAATACAGTGTCAGTGTATAACAGCCATGGTCCCCAGGAAGGAACTTTTTTTTTTAAAAAGAAGTGTTGTTATAGAGGTTGCATACGATCGGGCTGCACAGTATTCTTTGTTTCAACCCACTAGGGTCCCGTCTTTTCCCATATTATTATTATTGCATGCTCTGCAGTAATTTAACATCTCAGAAAGCTAATAGTTCTCCTTAAATTGTAACCTGCATACCATTACTGCTAGTTACAGTAGAGTGCAAAGTCTATTTGCACACTACACACCCTATAGTGGGGGTTTTTGCAAATGAAAGAACAT
This sequence comes from Aptenodytes patagonicus, assembly GCF_965638725.1. NCBI lineage: Eukaryota > Metazoa > Chordata > Aves > Sphenisciformes > Spheniscidae > Aptenodytes > Aptenodytes patagonicus. The sequence continues at coordinate 28,597,218 of NC_134949.1, forward strand.
CAGTGGAAAAACACTTTATGCCCAATGTCTCAGAAGTACTGGATCAAGTTCAGCCTCTGAGGTATGCAAAGGAAAATCTCTTTGCAATTGGTGAGTGATGCTTCTGCTTATATCAGTAATGAGGTACCAAATATAGTCTATTGCATAAATAGCACCACAGATACTTCAAAAAGGGGTAGCACACAGTCCCTATTGCATCTGCTTTGTGCCACCTCAATAGCATAAAGAAACTTAAAGCACCTTAGTGTAGAAGCAGTAGTACACACTAAAGTTTATCTGGCACTACACTGACAGCTTTACACCCCCATCAGAAAATAGAGTTTAATAGGGGAATGTGCTGGTTTTGGCTGGGATAGAGTTAATTTTCTTCATAGTGGCTAGTATGGGGCTATGTTCTGGATTTGTGCTGGAAACAGTGTTGATAACACAGGGATGTTTTCATTATTGCTGAGCAGTGCTTACACACAGTCAAGGACTTTTCTGCTTCTCACACCACCCCGCCAGCGAGTAGGCTGGGGGTGCACAAGAAGTTGGGAGGGGACATGGCTGGGACAGCTGACCCCCACTGACCAAAGGGATATTCCATACCATATGATGTCATGCTCAGCAATAAAAGTAGGGGGAAGGTTGGCTGGGGGGCCACTGCTTGGGGACTGGCTGGGCATCGGTTGGTTGGTGGTGAGCAATTGTTTTCATTTGCATCACTTGTCTTCTTGGGTTTTATTTCTCTTTCTTTGCTATTTTCCTTTTCATTACAATATTATTATTATTATTATTATTATTATTATTATTATTATTATTATTATGTTCTTATCTCAACTCACGAGTTTTCTGACTTTTACCCTTCCAATACTCTTCCCCCCATCCTGTTGGGGGTGGAGTGAGCGAGCGGCTGTGTGGTGCTTAGTTGCCAGCTGGGGTTAAACTGTGACAGGGAAACAGGCAAAGGCACTGTTTTACTGCTTTACTGCTTTACTGCTACTTCTTAGAGCTACTGTAGTACAATTTAGTTGTGAGGGCATGTGTGGAAAGCTATACTATGGTCTAAAGGGAGCTTACAGTTTGTTGTACACACAGTACTCTGATTCTGGAGTGCTCCAGTTATATGTGTCCAAGAAGTGCAGCAGGGACACTTGCTTTGGTTCTTCTGCTAATACCATCTGACACGGTGCCCTGGGGGGGCCTGCTGGGAGCCTGGGTATTACCGAACTTTTAAATGGTCAAGCTTCAGTTTTACATGTCACCATACGAAGATTAAGCAAAACATAACAAGGCTTGCACTTAAAAAAATAAAAAGGAGCTGACATCCTACTTACCTGTTTTCACAGAGATCCAACAGAGAAATGAGCACAAATTAGAAACTTCTAGGGCAAAAACAAAACTATGGTCTTTACATTGACAGAATCAGGCCATGATCCTGCCCGAAATTTCCATCAAAACAGGAAAGTGTGGGAATGTAACACTGAATGATTATTCACATTACAGTATAGGCCTGACACGAACACCAAGCAATCAAGACTGATGGTCAGGGGAAGGCTTCAGTGGCTGCTCAAATCAGTTGTCCGGGTGCTGTAATATGGGATCAGCACACAAAGAGCCATACTGCAAATACTGTAGAGTTTTGGAATTTAATACGTGGTCTAGATGCAACTGGTAGTAAAAAAAAATTCTCATGTCTTAAGTTTCACTGGTCCTCCAGCCTATATTCCAGGTTAATTTGTCAGTTGTATACTGAACATCTTAACAGTCCTGAAACGTCCTTGAAAAAAAGTCACATCATAACTCCTCTGGTTAATTATGCTGCCCTAGCTAAACTGTTCTGGTACCTGTGCTTAAGGTGCATCCAGGTTATTAATTTAGTGTGCTATGGAGAGTTTTCCTGTTTCTAGTTTGCTTTGTACTTATACCTGGAGACTTGCAGTATGCACCAGAGACACTGCTGGTAGACTGAGCAGTTTCCCTCTTGGCGGAACTGCAGCTGAAGCCATGCCTGGGGGCAGCCCTCTAACATGCCCCATTGCAATGTGGACACAAGGCCCTCCAGCATGCAGCTCCCTGCGTGTGCACAGTGTGTGCCTGGACCAGGCACATGCCCTGAACGCTGTAAAGGTATTAGGCAGGCATAGGGTCCTAGAGCCAGAACACATCTTGCTAAATCAAAGCCTAGACCTTTCCTCTCTGCACTACACCATATGACAACATAAACATGTCCATAAAGCCAGTTCTGGTTCCTCAGCACTTCAGTTTCCAGTGTAGACAGTGTGGTTGAGTATGGGAATGGACTGACAATTACCATCATTGCTGTTATATCACCCCTGCCTGCAATTATCTAGTGCTTCCTTTTGGAAGGGGCAAGGGGGGAATCACATTCCACTTCCAGTTGCCCTTTCCTACTTTGCCAGGCTATACAAACTTACTGGTAACCAGAAGTGAGCCTACCTTTGCTCATTCTCACTGGCTAGCCCCTGATGGTTAAGACACAAGGGTTTAGTCTCAAACTCTGTCAATATTTTCTATGTGACTGAGCAAGACAATGTGGCTATGTTAACATTAGCAAATAGTGTGGAGCAAAAGGAGCAGATCTCTAGAGTAAAACAGTTGATTCTGAGGACCTAAATTCTTCACTATACACACTTGTGTATTTTTTGCTTCAGATTAGCCCTAGTTTGGTTGCATGGATTGACTGCTCTTTTGTGGCTGGAAAACATTAGGTGTGCTCCTGGATGCATCTCGGGGTACTGTGTAAAGCTATACAGTCTTTGAAGGTACTTCACATGAATGGTAGCAGCCAGAATTTTGCGCTGTAGAAACTTTACTATCATTGCTGACACTGATTTTGATCTGGATGAGAACCGTTGGGTTAGGCAGTCTGTAAATGCAGAAAAATTTATCCCTTCATCCATGGCTCTGAGCACCGCAGGGAATAGCAGGATCAACACAAGAGGACAACCAGCTCTTAGACTAGTTAGCAGATTATGAATCAGAGTCTTTGGTAATGCAAATGGCAGCAGATAAATGGAATAGTAACCTCAAAATCTTTCTTCTCTCAGACAAAATCTCCAGTTATCTCAGATCATTTGTTTTGACAACCCTAAAAACTGGAAAAAATAAAACTGAGGGAGTGAACGTTAAGCCAAATATTTAAAGAAGTATCTTGGAACTTCCAATGTGTATTTTCCTCTCCCACCAAATGTTCCCTGTTTTAGCCAGCTTTTGGCAACTCTCAGTTGCCAGTACTGGATTACAGAAAATTTAATCCAATGTGAGTGATAATCTATCCCAAAATGTACAGGTTTTTTCAACAAATAGTGGAGATGGGAATGTCCATATATCTGTATGTCTCAGAGTATAACCAGTCAGTCTGTTACAGAATAAGATTAATTAGACAAACTTTGAATTTGTCCAGGAGAACATTGAATTCTGAAGATGAAGCAAGAGAGACAAAAATGCAGCAGGAAAATTCTTGGCTCTCCTAAAGTCAACGGGAGCTTTCAGAGGAGCCAGGACTTCATCCTGTATGTTTTGTTTTTCTTCAGATGTCAGTTACCTGCATACAACATAAATACGATGTGGTCAGAGAAGTGTACAGTGAATGGCTGAAACAGTTAACAAAATCAATAAATGTGGGGAAAGTAGATGAAAACATAAACCAGACTGAGATATTTTTTCCAGACTAAGATTTTTAAGTCTTCTGTATTTTGTCATTTGTTAAACCGCAAATAGTTATAAACAGAGCTGCAGTTCAGAGAGTCTTTGTTTCTAACATAAACAAGGTATAGGGCATAGCTCTGTATGTCAGCCAAACATGACTATAAGTTACAAAAATGATATATATGTATAAAAGAAGTGTCAGACCCTAATTGAAAAATTGTATTTGGACATGAATAAATATAAGGAACACACTTAACTCCAGAAAAGCGGTAAGTATTTAACAGAAAATAACCCAGATTAAATTAATGCATGCATTATACAGTATCTGTGAAATTAATTTAATTCAATATACTGAAACTCAGAAACTGAGGAACTTTGCATCATTTAGGTATCACTATTCATACTGGTGTGCCTGTCCTAGTTGAGAAGGCTTATACTTATAAAACCTATACTGAACATACGCAACTTTTCATTTAACTAGATCTAGGAGCAGAATAGCAGACTGTATCAAATTGGATTAAATATACAGCGGAATTTCTTTTTTTAACAGACAAGCTTTGCACAGTCGTTAATAGGAATAATATTTTTCATCTAAAATGGCTGTATTTCTTAATAACTGGGTCAACACTCATTTAAATACTGATTTTTTCACTTAATTTACTTTTTCCTAAAATAACATTTTCTGAACATCATGAACATTTACTTTCAAATCATTACTTTAAATTCTTTTACAGTTTGTTATTTAGAACTAAAAAGAAATAAAGTTCTCAGATAAGTATGTTAGCCCTCAAGTGTTTTGGTGCTACGGGCTCGTTTAGCTGCATGCTGGGTCACAGCAGTCACTGCAGTAAACAATGTTCCAAACTTCCAAAGCCTGCAGAGGTCAGTATAGCAACATCAACAAGAAATTATATACTTTCACTGAATAGATTAGCAGTCACAAATATTTATTGTTAAAATGCAAAAATGATGTATCATTCTGGCTGTTACTGTAACTGCTGGGACTACTGTGGCATGTGATGGTTATTCCTGCAAACCTCATATAATACTGCAGATGCTAAAAGTTTTAAAGACATATTTTTGCATTTGCATTTGTTAGTTATAAAAGGGTTAAATATATTTTTCTTGAGAGTGTTTGGGAAAAGTTGGATGGGCATTATGGAAAACTTAAGCACACTCTTCGGAAGCTGTCTTCTCTGTGTTGCCCTGTCAATGACCTCCGCTGTGACATTGAAGGAATACCCTCCATGTGGGTGAGAGGTAATTTGCTTCAATAGCTCTTCTACCCCAGACATGTATAAAAAGGAGACTGTAAACATATACCCCGCGTTTGCTTTGGCGCTGACAGAGCTGACACCATCAAAGTCATTTGGAGCAGAACTTTTAGATGTTTGTGATAAACTAGACCAGGACGAATGATCCAAACAGTAAATGTTAAGCTCCAAGCTCGGTGCAATGAAATCTCCAAAAGTGAAAGGAAGTGACAGATAAATAGCGCTAATCAGGTCCTTGAACAATACCATATTAATTTTATTTACCCTCTTGGCCGGCCTTTCATGACCCGCCTGTTCATGGCACTAAAAAGCAGTTACATTAGTGTTTCACTGCACATTCTCAATCATATATTAAAGAATAAGCAGATGTTCAGACATGACCTTGGGGTCCGCAGAGAAAGATTTTGAGAGACACCAATTGGGCTTGGACATATATGATTTGCTTCCTTCAAAGCACTCCACTTAGGTAGGCAAAAGTAGATACATGATACCCACACCACAAAATTTCCCCTCCCAAAAAAAGCTGTTTATAAATAAGATATTTTTCTTTCAGAAGTCTGCAAAAGTTCAGGGCGAGCTTTTTGTCTCATTGATACACAGTGTGTATTCGTCTCAGCTGTCCACCATAACATTAGTTTTGCAAGGTGGACACTGAGATGTTGAAAGTGGTTCTGCATTCATTTTTTTCCTTTCCCTATGGACATTCATGTAATGCAGCTCTTCATATTTTTACGCCTTCACAGTTTCTCAAAAGAAAATGTGAATTGCTCAAAACTGAGTAACTTTAGCAGAAACATCTGAAACAGAGAAACCATCCTGAATATGAATGATGGGTCAGATGCTCTGCTGCTTCTCTTTATGCATGCCTACTTGAACTTAAAGAAAATTGTATACAGATCTGTGGCAGTGGGAGGATTACATTTGAACTTTCTTGGCCTTAAGAGACCCATTCTGAAGTGCACATTTCTCTATCTATGCATATATAGAATTACACAGAAATTAAATAGAATTGATGCCTGCAAAAGTCCAAGGTGGCAAAGTAAAATGATAAACAAAGAAACATGTCTAATTTCACTTACTGTCTCTGCAAATCTACGTTGTATTACTAAAGATTAATGAAATTACTAGTGCTTACATGCATGTTAGTCGCCCTCAGGTTTTAGTTATAAAGTTCTGCTACATAAGAAAGCCATGGGTTTGGGTATCCAAAGAGTCGGGAAGATTTAATTTAGCCTCATCAACTCCCAATCAAAAACTATCCCTGAGAAGCTGATAAGAGCCAGTTGTAAGAAAACTAATGGGTGGGAGGGAGGTCACAGAGAAAAAGTTTAAATGTATATTAAATCCCAACTTCTACTGAAATGGCTTGTTGCCCATAGCAGCACTAGCATGATACTGAATCAAGTACCTGCTTCATGCAGTTCTTGCAAAACCAAGTCTAAGGATTTCTTTCTCTGCAACACTCATAATTTTCTTTCTGAGAAAGACAAAGAAATACAGTTCACAACCTGCCTCCTGATAGTGTAAGTATTGACATGTAGTGTTTCCCTTATATATTTTCAAAATAATTGTATTTTGCCACTTAAAAGAGGAGACAGGAATGTGTAAACTATATGTTAATGTTTTAAAAAAAAACACCTCACAGTTTTTGACTTAAATCAACACATTCAGATAGTAGAGGAAGCTTAAATAGACCAATTCACAGACTTTTATTTTGGGAGATTATGTGCACTGAAGTGAAAGCAAAAACTTTTCTAAAATAATCATAAACTAGCTTCCTCTTTGACATTCTGTTCATGCGTGGTAGATCTCAGACCAGCTAAAGCAACAGCATAGATAAAGGAATTTTGGTCTGAACCTGGAATAAAGTACAGTGACTTGAAATTCAAACAAGAAAGGTAAAGTTGAACAGGCTAGAGCTGGCAATATATATCTTATCCTCACACCCTTGCTTCTTATTCATTTATTTCCCCCTGTGCAGAATGGATGCAGAGTGGAGATGAAGGAGATCATCTGAGCAGAAGTGCTTCGTCCTCACTTTGCACAGACATGCATGACTGTTCCTAGTTCTAATTAATTAAACTCAGTCCTGTAAAACAAATGAGACTTAAAACATTTGTGATTTCAGCAGGTTCAGAGTAACTGTAGAAGAGAACATCAAAGCCTTATTTCCTTATTCATCATCATCACTGTATTTCTCACACCATCAATGGCTTACATCAAACATCAGAGGACTGATAATTCCTGTCAGAGTCTGTTTTTCAGGTCTTTTTCATTCCCTAAACATTATCAGTAATATTGTAATTTTTAAGTCAATCTTCCAATTGTCCCTTACCTCGCTTCTGAAACTCAGGTTTCATGGGGAGGGGACAGAATCCTCTAGAAAATCTGCAACCCCAAGAGTGCATCTTCATTTCATTTAGAGCAAAGTATATTTTCTGAGTCAACAATGAAAGACTGAACGGTTGGTAATGCAAGGCTGGGACAGGTACACTCAAATGTTTTCAAGAAATAATAGATCTACCCTGACACACCAGTGGCTGCCCACTACTGAAAAAAATACCGCATTCAGCCTGTCCTCAGGGAGTCTGTAGCAGAAATCCCACTGGCTTCAGAAGAAGCAGGATAGGATGAGAGCACACTTTCTCCAACTCCCTGGAAAGATCTTCTTTGGCAGAAGACAAAACCAAACTCAGCATATAGCCTTACTTCTTCCTAATACTTGCCGAGATAATCTCCTCTTCCCACACCTCCTGACTTTTAAGAGAAGCTTGAGAATCTGCCAACAAAACAAAGTGGCAAGAACAGCCAATGGAGGCAGTAGGTGCTGTTAATATAAGCAACAGTCAAATATATTCAGTACTTCTCAGTCTCTACACAAAAACAGTGCGTGACCCCCATGGACATTTGGCTAACTAGAACTCTTCAATAAAATCAGATACTTGTGCGATGGGTACATGCAGCTGTATGTGTAGCACCCTGGGCCACACAGCAGAAATCATCATACTCTCGATACTACAGAAAAGGTGAACATTTGCTGCACTATGCAGAAGATATCCTCATTATATATAATTAGAAAATTTATTTTCCCCCTGCTGCCCTAATTTGTTTTTTTCCTTCATTTTTAAAACTCTCCATTGGCTTTAATTAGCTTCTCTCTGAAGTCACCAACCAGGTGAAATTAGAGCACTTTTTAAGTTTAAAAAATGTAGTTGGATTTTTTCAAACTTTTTTTTAAGTTGAGCTTTATTCCCTGAAGCCAAATCCTCCCTGCTCTTACTCATGAGAGTAGTTCTGTGCACTTCAGTGAGGTAGCTTTTCAGAGGAAGGCGGGTTTTGGCCCTAACGGGATGTACCAAAGCTCTTCTAAATATAGATGTAAGTTATACAAGACAAATCCTTACTGAGGGAAATCAGCAGTGTTCTTAAGTCAATGAAGCTAAAGCCATTTACAGGCACTGAAGATTTTTCCATGTGCTTTCAGACTTCGCAAGTCTTCACCAAATATTTATCACATGTGAAACGCTACATTTTTGCTAATGACATTTCTATTCCTTCGTTTAAAACCTCATCATTATATAATCAATACCAGTGACTCAGTCCTCACTACTATGACAGGAGCAAATTTTACCTAAAAGAAATCATTTGTGTGGTCCACATGACATGGCGTATCCTTAAGTGTTTCATTGTTAATCAAGAAATTAAGAAACAAGCCATTTAAGAAATATGATAAAAGAAAACACTAGCTGCAAAATAATACAGCTCTGAGCTTTAAAATGTTCTGCTGGAGCTCTGGAGCTGGAGACAGTCATGTCCTTGTGATATTTCAGTGACAATTTCTATTTTAAGTGTCAAAAACAACTCTGCTATCTGGAGCAAGTAGTGTAGTATTCTCTCCTTTTAATATTCTAATCGTGAGGTGTAAAGTGAATGGTTGCACAGTGTAATGGTGGTAAAGAAGCTGAGTGTCAATGAGACGGGAAAGGTGACAGACACGGAATGAGTCCCCAAGGTGCTCTCCAAGTGCATTGGATAAAGATTCCCCTGGGAAATTTTTCTCATTAGTTCTCAGACACAGTTCAGTAATTCAATAGCACCAGGTTACCATTAGTCACAAGACCAAAATATGTTACTTTCCATGCTTTAGCTCCTTGATTTGTATATGTCATTTTACGAGAGCAAATTATGAGATTGTCTATCATTCAAAGTAAGTTCATATGTTGTTTACCTACCTGAGGATGATCCATGACAAAAAGACTCTGACAATCCTATTACAAAAGAGCATACAAATTAAACAGGAAACAGACACTTTTTTGATATTTGAAACTGCATTAATGAATGATTACATTGTACAAACACGAGAGAGACATTGCAGATTGATTTTCTACACTAGTATCTCAAAAAATAATTATAGTTTGAGAGGCAAACCAAAAATTATCAACAAGTGAAAAATGAAAAAAACCCCTAGATTGTTTCTGTGGATATTGCCAGGTTAAAATAATTTTTCTGTCCTTAAAGATGAAATGTGTATGTATTCAGTTAATATGATGGGGAAAAGTAACTAAAAAGTTTGATGGTTAGCTAATTTTATGTGTAATTACTCTGTGAAAATGTTAAACTGAAGAGGTTATTCTCAACATTTTTTTTCCTATGCAATAAAAAATGTACTTACTTCTATGCTATCAAAGTTAACTGCACTCCCACTCGGCACTCGAAGGGATAATGGCTGGAGGTGTTGTCTCTCTCATTACCCACCAGGGTGGAAAGAAAGGAGTATCTATCCATCCCCAATGGTCATTTAAAACCTCGTTGTTATATTGAAAAAGTAGTGATGACAAAATCCAGAAAACATGAAAATTATACACACAAACAAAACAAATTATTATATGTTGTACCTGTGCAGAGGATTAGTTTATCGTTTTATGTATCTGTGCATGTGCTCCAGAACATTCTAATTTAGTTTCCACTCCTGATTAATGTATTTAGCACTCATCACTGCACCTTGCACTCATATTTAAGAGACAGAAGCTACAGATAATTACTCTGCCTAAAGTAGTTCAGGAGAGTACCGATGTTTTAGCTTTTTTAAAAAAAAGATGCATTCTCTGTAAGCTTTTTCATTTTATTTGATTTTGGTTTATGGAGTGTGGGGCTGTTGGGTTTTTTCCCCCCTTATGAACAATGTACAACATTTAATATGAGCAACAAAAAAATGTTTGCATATAATTGTCTGTCTTGAACAAAAAATATTGAAATGTGTCAGTCAATAGGTGCTTCATTTTCAACCCGTCAGCCTGGTGAGAGCTGACTTTTATTGCAGTCAGATCAAAATCATGCACCTGAGGTGTCTCATTTAGCCTACAAAATCAACTTATTAGTAGAATTCCTTAACAAGAGGAATTATATCCCCAACAAAATTATGTCTCATGCAGTAAATAGGACTCACTGTTTTATGACTAGATTCCGATATGCTTATCGTTGTACTGCAAAAAGGCCATATGTTAAGTGCTGTGGTATCTGTGCCAAATAAATCACCGAGAGCCAGTTCCTGTTAATCTTACTCACGTACGCTATTGTACTGAAGTTGGATGTTTTACTCCCATGATTAAGGTGAGAATGGTTCTTCAGAATGGCAGTTTTCCAGAAGTGTGAACTCACCTGTTTCATGTATATTATTTTCTTCAAAGCTGTGCACTGCAGTCTCCAAATGAAGCTCTTTTAATTGAAAATGTTTCCATAACTCTTTAACACTAAGCTATCTCCAAACTAATGATCAGGCTCCAAATAAATATGCCAAATACTTACGGTATTATTTATGTGCTATACACAAGCTCATCATTGACTTATGAATTGTAAATATTTATAAGTGGCTCATATTAAAGTAGTTGTCAACTGCAGCTACAGTACTTCACCTTCTGTCACTCCCAGGTATCAAGGGGGCTGATTCAATCACTCTCTTGTCAGGCTACCTTTCTTCTCCTGAATACCCAAATCCCTAAACACAACAAAATATAAATGAATGAAAAGTGCTAATGATGCATCATTACCAAGAGGTATCAAGTTTTTTAAGGTCCTTTGCTGACTAAATTTTAAATTAGCACAATTATTCAGAGCATTCCCCAAGGCACCGTTCATTATGCTTAGCCGCTGAGCTGAGGCACACTGCAAACGAAATATATATTACTGTCCACATGTCTGTCTGCCTTCCTGGAGTAGGAACACATGTAATATCTACTTGAAATGGCAAAACTCAGAATTCATCATATAAATTTTTTTGTGTATTGAAAGACATACAAGTGTGCATATATTTTAGCACTGATGATTTTACTGCATTTTTATTGGTGCTCTGTTGCCTAAAATGTATTTATTATCCTCAAAGATCCTGAATAACATGGACAGGCACTTACAGACTGAGTATTTTATTTGCAATGTTGTTTCATCTACTTCCTAACAGAGCAATTTTAATTTCCAGTGAAATGCAAAGACTGCTGAACCCGGGAGCTAGAATGTCTCTGATACTGCCTAAGCCTTCCAGGAGCTTATGGTTCACAGTGGATTCATTTTTCCTTTGGCCCTGTCATCAGCAAACAGGTCTGAGTGGACACTTGCCTGCTAAATGTATCGGGCAGCCTGAATATCAGATCTTTTAGAATTCCCGATAGTAATGACCAGTGTTACATCTACCATGTATGTCAAAATTTGTCAAAATTTGCTTTTTTTTCCATGCAGTAAATGAAGAGTCTGAAGCCCTTGCTCATTAGGATATTTAGCAGTTCTCTGAAGGATAAGAACGGTAACATTGACATGACAGATCCTTCTTGGATTGTCCACAAAGTAGATCAATTTGATGCACGCGGCAATATGCATGGTGCTCTTCCTTGTAAAACACTGTTGTATTTTTTAGAAGAATAACAAAACAACCAGTCCTTATACCCACATTACAAGTTAATAAGAAAAGAGGAAAAAGGTGTGCCTGCCTACATGCAAGTGTTATACACGTGGGCTCACCAAACTACAGAGTTGACAGCTCTTCTAGTAAAACGCAGTCCCCATTTGTCCTCACACAGATGAAAATAGGTATATTTGTAAGAGAAAATTATTTCTCTATGTATCTAGCTGTGAAGTCCTGAGCTGCTTTTTTAGCCCAATGACATCACCAGACACAAGTCGGGCCCCATAGCACAGATGTGCTTTCATGTGCAGTGATATCACTTTCACTAAAACAGTAAAGGCATGACTTTCAAGCAGTTTTAAAATTCAGATCAGTTCTGCTCATATTTAATCTAGACATGTTGGTTTAACACCAAGCCAAGCCAGACCTTTTAATGTTCAGTGGCCATGATATAAAATTCTTCACCGCGTTGCACCAATAAATTCAGAAGTGCAGTGTAATTTGCTATAGTCACAGTGACTGTTGTGAAATTTAAGCAAGAGTTTAAAGCAACCCTTCTTTTTGTGTCTTACCACAGTACTTCAGATCTTTGGACAACATTTTTTTTTCCCCAAAAACTATTAACTGTGAGGACAGCATAACCTACTCCTGCCTGTTTCGGTCAGGTTGAGATTAGATTAAAGGTAGGTGGCAAAAAGCGATCAGACTCTTTCTGAATTAGGAAGAGTTTCACTGTGGAGTTATTTAGGAGTTGTTTAAAACAAACAATGGAAAGAAAGTGCCACTTGACACTGACAGCAAGTATCTCTGTTCATTTTGCATTGTCAATAGCTCCAGTGGTAGCACTATTCTTTTGACAGCTAAAAGCAGATGTGTGGGTTAAGTATGGGAGCAATTCAAATGTCCATAGTAAACTGCAGGGGGGCAGAGAGAGCTCAGAGAGCAGCAGCTTTAAAGTAATTGACTAATACAGTAAGGATATTAAAGTCATTTAGTGCCAAAAGGGAACACACTGATCCTTGACCCTGAGCCACTTTGGAGTAATCTAGTATTCAATCCAGCGTGTAATGACTGCCAGGCCTGTCAATCCTCCGGGCTCTCCAGTCAAATGCCTGTGGCTACTATTGGCTTATGGTAAAAGGACAAAAATGCAAGGAAATGCCTCTCAATCAGGCTATGATGTGATAATGTTATTGCTCCAATGTATTCTATATTGTCCCTGCATAGTTTAATCTGTTGAGATCCATGTCAAAAATTGCCCTTGTTCCCCAGAGGTCTTTACTCAACCTTTTAGTAATACAAGTGGATTTGAAAGGAGAGGGGTAACTCACTTGATGAATTGTTTCCAGTTAATATAAAAAATAAGAGGTCAACTGTGGCTTAAAGGCTAACCGTGGAAGGTATAAATTAGAATAAGCGTGCTAGTAATCTGATTAGTAAAGCCTTGCTCTTCATTTACCCCAGTGGGTAAAATATTTTACAATAAATAATATTGACACAGAAATTTATTTACATGAGTGACACAATTCCTACAAAGTTTAGGTGCTGAGCGGACTTTCGGCTGGGAAGCAATAAGAACAAAAGGCTCACTTGCTTCTGTCACTTCTTGTCCTTAAAATTTTTGCAACTACTGGGAATCTTGTATTTTAAATTAGGCACCTCACATTTGGAAAATATAATTATTGCTACAGGCTGAGTAGTCCACTTGAGCTTGAAAGAAGGAAATTGCCATTTTTTGTTATTTTGATTTTGCTAATTAAAACAGGGAAAACTGACCCACATAGATTCTCTAAAGTTAAAAAGTCAAAATGGGATAATAATTATGCAAATTTCAATGCATTGCTGTAGAAAGGATCTTTATATTTCATTATACAATCTCCACTATTTCCCGACCCCGCTTTCCATGTGCTGTACATAAACTTCAGGAAGGGAGAAGCTCAGGTGATAGTGATGCTCCCATTACTTTTAGAGAACCGGGAGGTTATGTAACAGGCACTTTGCCTAATTTTGTTCTGTATGATTCCACAAAGCTCTCCATAGGGATGATACAGTACAAAAAGGAAAGAAAAAGAGAACATCTCGTGAGAAATATCTTGCTTATAACTTTGAAATAACTTCAGTGTCAAAAACAAATTACTTTCTCCAAAATTCTGCCTGTCCTCTCTCAGTTCAGTGCCCCAAAGTCATTATTCAATGTAAGGTTCTATTTATAAAACCATTTTCCAGCCTGTACATACTCTTTACACTTGAAAAATTATGATTTTGTGGACAGTTTTAGGGGGTGAATCGGAGAAAGAGGAAAATTGTCCTTTTGTGCTCACTGAATTCCCCGACTGTGAGGGTGGAAGCACACGCAACGCAAACTGTGCTCCCATCAGGAGACAGCTGGCTGTGTTCTAGCAGATATCTTCACAGGTGGTTTTATCACAAGCTGGTGTTTTCACAGGGGAAAAAAAAAAAGTCTACAAGCAAGCTAACCTGAAGTAGGGTATGACAAAAGTGTTGTGTTATTGCCCTGTAACAGAGCAATTAGTGAGCGTCAGTGCCACGTAAATGGCTATAACTTACAATTTGGCAAAGCAGGCTCTTTGCAGGGTCCCACAGGAACAAGTTCCCTCTTTGCTTGGGAAGCTCTTGATATGGTGATGACAGACCAAAAACTGTGCTCACCACTACCCATGTTCTCTCTGAGCACTCACTCACATCACTTTTCCTCCCAGGTTGCGGGGTGTCTCTCCCCCTTAAGTGGTAGTATTTACATCAGCATGGGCACCCAAGGAATACTTCATCTGGGATAAATTCAGCTGGGTGATTTAAACAAATTACTCTCCTTTACACCTCAAAAAGGAGGGTGCAGCATGAACCTACACGGATTTGTGCCCACCTCAGCAGTGCAAGCGGTGCCACAACAGCACCTACCAGCTGGTGTGGAAGATGCTTGAACCAATGCTCACCCTCCAGGAGGGAAGGGAGTGTACGGTCACTGTTACCCATCTGGGACTCAGGGCCCCCGTCCTTTCCAGGTTCAGCTTCCCTTTTTTGGAGAGAACTGTGTTCTGTGGGTATTTTCACTGGCAACTCACCATCGCGACGTCAATCCATTGACCATTTCCCTGTCACTCAAGGGGCCTGGAGTGCCTGGGAGGTGCTCAGAATGATGATCTTTGGAGCGATGATATTTCATGAGGTATGCTTTTAAATTACAAGAAGAGGGGGGAAAAACTTTTAGAAAATGCAAGAAAATTCCTGCTGTTCCTTAACCTACTTGAAACCTGAAATGCCTTAGAGCTAATAGGTCAGGCATTGCTGAGACGCCCACAAACCGTTTCAAAATGCAGGTATCTCCGTTCTAATACATCTTCCTTTGTGTCTGTTCCAGGATGATTGTGTTTTTATTTAAATTCCAGACTTTAAGTGCAAGTCTAAAAGCACCTGGACCCCTAAGGGTCTGGATGTTTTTTAAGTGAATCTGTAGGCATACCCCCTGCTGTCTCCCTCTTATTAAATTAGTGTCATTTTGCAGCCTATGAGAAGAAGAAAACTTGTCTTTTGCACTCCCCTTTTAGGAGCATTTGAAACCATTAGTACCATTTTGTAAACATATTTTGAGATGACAGTGCAATCTTTTCAAAGCAGGGCTTCAAACACAGACACACACACAAATGCATGCATGCATTCCACTTTTATGACTTTGGAATAAAAATGCAAATGAATTTATTAGCTTAAGCATGGCACCAAATAGAAATTTATGCACATACATTTAAAAAACAGACCCCTTGAAAATAAAGCAGTTGCAGCCTATTAATTTTCTTCTTTGACAGTTTTTAAAATTCCCCTAAAAAAATGAAACAGCATGAATACTGTCAATATATCACAACAGCCACATTAGGTTTTGTGATATACATCATAATATAAAGAGCACTATTAGAGCACAACCTGGGAACCATTAAATCATTCTAAATCACTGTTACATTCCATTAGTGTCAATGGTGAAACCACATAATAGGCTTTATTACAAACTTCACCTTGGTAGGCCATTGTCTCTAATAACCACTTCTCTATGATGTGGTATCATACCCAGAAATCCAGGGAGATAATAAAGGCTCCCTTATTTCTTTTTTATTGGATGGGTAAAGTTAAATTTAGCTGTAAGTAAAAAAAAAATCTTGAAGCTTTGTTCACTAACTGTGAGTTGCTGCTATTTGGACAAAAAAAAATTAGGCAGACTTGGGAGAACAGTTTGAAATAAATTTGAATCCTGGTAAATGCTTGAGGCCAAGGTAAGATAGGCAGTCTCAGCAATTACGATGTCATTTTTGAAATGCAGCTTAGTGCATTCATGCCCTTCTTTACACTTTTGTTCAGATACAAAGCATTGATTATAGAAACAGTATAGGAATTAAATCTGTATTCTTGCCTCTTCAACCCCTATATATTCAGCATCCATTAGAAAAGGAAGAAAAGGACAGAAAGAAAGAAAGAAAGAGAAGAAAAGGAAGAAAGGAAGGAAGGAAGGAAGGAAGGAAGGAAGGAAGGAAGGAAGGAAGGAAGGAAGGAAGGAAGGGAGAAAGAAAGAGAGAAAGCGAGAAAGCGAGAAAGAGAGAAAGAAAGAGAGAAAGAAAGAAAGAGAGAAAGGGGGGGGAGAGAGAGAGAGAAAGAAAGAGAGAAAGAGAGAAAGATAAAATCTGTGCAAGCCAGTGTTTTCTTCCTTCCTGAATTTTTAGAAATGTTTCAGGAGAAACTAATGTACATGATTAGGGATCCTTTTTTTCATCTTGCAGGGCTAAACTTTGCTCACCATAATACTCATGATAACACAGATCAATTCGACAGACTGTAACATGGTTATTCGGGATTAGCACAAAGAACTTTCCTGTTTAGGGGAGCTGGGGGTACTCCGTGCTGCCTGGGTGCGGGTCTGTAAGCAGTTGTGGAGGAATCCCGCCTCTTTGAAATGCATTAGACTTTGGTTTTAACTGGAGCAAGGACTTCAACCTCAAGTTTTGAAAATTATTTCACACAGGCGCCTTGTATTTCTTGTAAGAACACTGATGAATTTTGATGAATTAACAAATCTCCATCATCACAACTTTTCAGCTTAGTCATCTTGCAGAAGCAGACTTGTGATTTCCATTTGCACAACACTGCAGCCTCCCACCATCATTATTCAGATATTGGTGTGTCTGAAATAATTTCTTATGGTGACGCCTAATGTATAGTGCCTGTCTTTATAATTCTTTCATGTGAGTTCAGTACAAGAGTTGGAGTAACTGGAAGGTAGATGTGAAGAGACAGGTGAATACACCAGCCTCATACTGCAGCTGAGTTAATGAACTGTATCCCCTTGTCCACCTGACTGAATTCTAGGGGCTGATGGCATTTTATCCTTAAATTTTCCTGTAGGGTCTGATCAGGGATGGGTGTAAATAAGAACTGGTCCTTACATCACAAAAAGAAAAAGTCAAAGGTTTTTACAAAGTCAAAAGTCCTTTCAGACTCGATCAGTTGTTATCAAAAAGAAAATATCCCCCCTCCAATGAAGTAACCTGCAATAGAATGAAATAAAATAACTAGTAATATCCTCTGTTAACCCCATAAAGCTAGAACTTTTTTTTAATTCCCCCTATTCTATAATTTAATCGATTCCTCTGACCAAATCCTCCTGTCCATTATTTCATTCTTTTCCTTTCTGCATCCTGGGTTTTTCTGCATTTCACTCAAATGCTCCTGTTTTAAAACGATGACCCAGTTTAGCATTCTCTGGCATGTCCCATATCTTTGTGGCATTTTTGCACTTACCTCTTCCTTCTAAATGGCAATTTTATGTAGCAGTGGATAGAGAATGCAAGTCCTTTGCATATATTGGGAACAGCAGTCAAGGTTTGTGTTGTGTTTCCTTACACTCATTCCTGTTAAACATCAGATCACCACTTTCAACATTAATTTTAACTTCCACTAGATCATCCTGACTTTCTTACCAGAATAATATCTTGCTATGCATGAAATAGTGTTTTAGAAGTGTGAATCTGGTTTCTTTGTCTACATAGTATGAATCTACCAATCTCCTGGGCAAACTGTACTGAGAGCTACAGAAATCTCATATCTCCAGTGTGTAAGATGTGAAGTTAGAATGTAAAACTCACTCTGAACTTGGAATATCCCCAAAGCTAGCCAGATCAGTCGCTGGAAACAAAGGAAAAACTGTGAGGAAGGGGGACTATAAAAGAATAAAAAGGTATGTCAAAGGAGATAAAAATGGCAATAATTCTGGGTGGCACAGAATGATGAATTTCAGATTTACTAATAAACCATATGTCGTGGTTTAATCTCAGTCGGCAACTAAGCACCACGCAGCCGCTCGCTCACTCCCCCCCACCCGGTGGGATGGGGGAGAGAATTGGAAGAGCACAAGTGAGAAAAACTCATGGGTTGAGATAAAAACAGTTTAATAATTGAAATAAAATGATAATAATAATAATAATAATAATATGATAATAATAATAATAATAATACACAAAACAAGTGATGCACAGTACAATTGCTCACCACCCGCCGACCGATGCCCAGCCAGTCCCCGAGCAGCGGCCCCCCCGGCCAGCTTTCCCCAGTTTATGTACTGAGCATGACGTCCCATGGTATGGAATGTCCCTTTGGGCAGTTTGGCTGTGCCCCCTCCCAGCTTCTTGTGCACCTCCAGCCTTCTCAGTTGGTAGAGCATGGAAAACTAAAAAGTCCTTGGCTAGTGTAAGCATTACCTAGCAACAACTAAAACATCGGTGCCTTATCAACTTTGTTCTCATCCTAAATCCAAAACACTGTACCAGCTACTAGAAAGGAAATTAACTCTATCCCTGCCGAAACCAGGACACCATAGTGACTGGACTTGCATTCATTTACTTCATTTAGGGTAACCTGAGTCCAAGGTCACATTCTTCAGCTGTGGATGAAGTCAGATGTCGATGGAAGAGGGACAGAAAGGTGGGGAGAGGAAGTGAAAGATGTCAGCAGACAAGAGAGCTAGGAAATACACTTAGTCTTTTGGATGCTTTTATCAAAGTCTAAACCTCCTTCAATATTGCTTGTTTACAGTTTGGCATGGCAGACACCAGCCCTGTTCTCAAAGTCAGCATTGTATATCCTGCCCCTCTTACTGGTGTTTCTCATAACTTAAAAAATGCTAGTGGTTTGTTCCATTGTTTAAAATGAGCCATAAAAAAGGGTTAACAAGACACTCATGTGAACAATAATGAATAAAAATAAAAAATATGGGAAACAGAACTTTGCCTATCAGGCTTTCTAGGGGCTTACAAGAGAGATTGCATGAACCTTGTTTTAATTTGTCGACACCTGAAGAAAACATTTTAGCTAAAATATCACCCTTGACCTTGTTTTCTATTTCCATTGTACGTTATAACATTTTTTTACTGTAACTGTTTGCAATACCATTGATGTTGACAAAGATGTGAGCAATTTCTGATGCTGTTTGAACATGATAGTCTGTGAGAGCTTGAGCTCTTCCTTGAGCTCCTTACTTTTTTATTCCAGCTTTTCTTTCTCTCTTCTTTTTTTTTTTTTTTTTTTTTATTTTCCTTTTGAATCTAATACAGTCTAGGCAGTTAAATATTTAGAAAGGTTAATTTTGGGGTGTATGCAACATGTAAACCCAATACAAGCGCAATAGTGGCAGTGTGCTTAGCCTTGGCTTTAATTTTCCTGTGGTATTAACTTGGCACCTGAGGCAACTTTCCCCTCTTGAGAAGTGTGAAAATATATCATGTATTTGTATCAAGCTTAAAATAAATTCATTACTAATTTTAAGAAAGAGCTGACTCAATACTTTAGATGATTAACACAGAGCACTAGCTAGAGCTTGTTACCATGCGCAACACCCAGCTTATACACCATATCTAAACAAGAAGAAGCCAAATAAGGAGAAAAGCTTTAATTTTCTACATTCCTTTTTTTTTTTTTTTTTTTCTTTCAATGCTGTGATGTAAGCTGGTCCTTTGGATGGTTTCTTTCATTCCTGGCATTAAATGGTGGAATGATGGACAGATTTGCCTTCTGCAGGTCAGCTCATAACCCCCTTCCTTTTCTCCTCCCTCCTCCAAAATGTTGCTACTGATAAGTGTGTATGACACTGAAATATTAGTCCCCACTCAGTATATGCAAGGGTGGCAAAGAATGACGACAAAACATCTGCAAGATGTGAGTGCTTCCAGGAAGAGGATTATGGATGCTGAGTATCTTGTGCTATTGCGCCTAGTGACAGAATATTTCTTATGCTCTGACTGAGCAACATAAACATTTATTAGCATCCTTACTCCTATGCTCTTCTGTTTTTCTGGCAGTTTGTGATGCAAAGGATACAACCTCTGGTTGAAACAGTCACTATTTCTTCTCTCCGCTCTCTTACAGAGTGTTGCTCAGAGAATAGCCCGTAGTCTGTGACACAACTTTAATACAAATTAAAATAATTCTCAAATGTCATTTAAGTTAGCAAAATAGGCTGGACTAAAATGGATCCAGGACTGAAGCAGCACACAATAAAACTATTTGTATCCTTTTTCTTGGACCTCACTAACCATTCAGCCGGCAAGGCTGAGGATCCTCGCTCCTGTTTCTTATTTGCAGTTGCTAAAAATAAAAATCACCTGCTATCTGTTCTGTATCTAGTATGCTGGCCTGGCAGACTAAGGAATTAAAAAAAGGAAATGACTCTTCGGAAATTAGTGCATGATACTGTGTCTGTACAGTGCAGCCCAGGAAAAGAAGCAGTAAGATTTTAATGATGGATCTTTTTTACGGAAATATTTGAGAGCTTGGTGTGTTTTGAAATATATGCAAGCATTTGATGCTGCATGGTTTATAATGCCCTGAAGCAAGTTGTAAGCCTTATCAGCATCTGGGAAGATCAGAACTTTCCGTTTGGGTTTTGATTAATCAAATATATTATGAAATCTTTGCTATGTCTGATTTTTGAGAGAGTCTATTTTTGATATTAATATGTCTCTACAGATTAGATACAGATCAGTTGTTTCATGAAAATAATTCTCTTATCTTTTTTCTCTTGTACAAAAAATTATGTTTTTTAAAATAAAAACCATCAGATAAATATTTAAACACAGATTTCCTTCATGTGGGTGTCTCTTCCATGCTATTTCACTTATAAGTCTTTGTACAAATGAGACACTTTGAAATGTAGGATGTTTAAGAGTCTCTAACTTTTGAAACAATCACTAGAGGCCTGCAGACTGCTTCCTAGGAGGAGACAGCCAATTGTATTTCATTCAGTGTCTTTATGGCTGTGTGTTAGAAGCCTGAGTGTTAAACCACGGATCTCATCCTATTAACACAGTCATGTAACCTTGAGCTATCCAGACTTGCAGATGACAACACACAGTACCTCTAACATGTATATCAGCCATGGTGTGAGGTTTTTATCAGGTACAATTAATGTTTGAAAGTACCTGCATTAACCAGACAAGTATGTATAGTTTGACTCAAAAGCATCTACAGTAAATTTTCCAGTGTTAGAATAATAACATCAGTCACTTCTACCACTGTATTAAGGGTCTGTTGGTAATTACATTATAATCCTCTTTCATCCCTTTAGATAGGGCTAATGAACTTTTTTTATTTCACTAAACTGGAGAAAATGGGTGTTTTAATGTTATAAATGTGCATATCAAAAAGGACTATCAAAACGAGTGGTCTCAAGTATTTTTCTGCTCTCTCTTGCTATTCATAATAGCTCAATAATTTATTTGTTTTAAAACAAAAAAATTGCACACAAATTGACTCTTTAGATAAAAATGGACGTTCAAGGTTATTTAATATTTTAACTTGAAGGAGAACACAGCTTTCCTCTTCAGAAAGCAGATTTACTACACAAGTGCAATCTTTTTTGAGCAAAATGGCAAAGATCTTTACCACGCAGGCTAGAGGTCCCATCCTGCCAGCCGCTGAGCAGTCTGAGCTCCAGCTGAAGCTGGCTGGCAGGGACCCAGCATCTTCCAGGATCAAGTCCATAACGCATAAGCACACCAGCTACTTTGATACCAGCGACCTTAAACGTTTTGGTCTATGGTATCAACGATCCATGAACTAAGACAGATTTACCATACACAAGTGACAGCAGCGGTTTAAGAAGAGTAAGTAAGGAAATTGTGTCAGCCTTCGCTTTGACTCTCCTTGCTCACAATGTGTACCTTAAGCCTGGTGTTTACCTATGTACCGCAAGTTCTGGGTTTTTCTCTTGAGATCTCTTCTGTTTCTCTGTGTATAATCTAGCTTTGCAAAATTCCTTCCCGGCAAGTAATAATTTTGCTGAGTAAACAATCAGTAGTTTAGTAAGCATAATAATTGTAGTGACAGATTTACAAAATCACTATTACACTCCCTGCTATGTGAATATTTATAAGAGGCACATTTAGGACATGCACATGGCCTGAGGCTTCTGGATCAGTTGTGTACGATGTCCCACATCTGTGCATGCACAGAGGAGATCACCACCCTGGGGAGAGCAGTTGGATGCCCCTGATTCTTGGTCCGCAAGCCTGGCATGTGGCCTGGAAAGCGTTAGACATACTACTCTCTTGTGTTACATTCTTTTTCATGTCCTGCCTCTTAAAAGTTATTTTAAAAAAAAAAAAAATTCTAACTGTTGGAGCATGGTACACAGCAGCCATTTTCACTGCCTTTCTGTGAGCAGAGAGCTGCCTATGCAAATGGAAATTTTTCCGGCTTTGCTCCCATGATGTTAGGGTCCCCTTTCTTCCCAGGGGACATGGGAGTGGTGCAAGAGGGCTTTCACACCTGGGAGCATGTGGTCACTTCTATGCCGAGCTTGAATTCAGCAACATTTCTCTGTTGGGACTGCCTGCCGCTCCGGGCTCACTCCTACCGAGTGCTGAGACCCCCAGCAAGGGTTTGAGAGGGGGAGCTGCTCAATGCAAAACACATCTGGCCTCCTCCACAACCCATTCCTGAGTCTCCCCCTTACCACTATCCTGCTTTTTCTCACCCTCTCCCATATGCGTAAATACCGCACATGCACGCGCACACACACATGCACACAGAGACATGCAGTGCCACGTAAATGAGTGGATAGCCTGGAGGTAAACGACTGCTCTTAGAGCATTTTTTAAGATATTGTTAATGGTTTCCAGTGTACATATTGTAAACCCATGTTTATGCAGGCAACAAATGTACAAATGCATATTCCTTTTCTGTACTCTGAAAGAAAAGCAGATAATTTTGTGACACAGAGTTGGCAGACAGATGAACAGCCCCAATTTAAAAATACATAAGATGATGAATAGAGTTTCAGAAATGAACCATAGTTTATCTTGTTAATTCTTACTGCATCTGAGTAGTGATGAAAGGAACAGTGCCAGAACTCAAGGATATGATGAATAAGAAAGAGCAAAATGACAACCAAAGGCCCTGGTGACCAGAAAACAAGCTACAGTTTGTCCCCCAGAGAGAGACAGTGATGGGTTGAACTTGCCATTAGAGGGAAGATTAAGTGTCCTTGGTTCCTCAGTTAGTTAATTATACACTCAAATCTTCCCAGTATATCACATAAGCCAGGCGTTTTGCTTTTGAATATCTGTATACTGACTACTTGGATTGCTTATTGGTTATTTCTCTTGACAACTCAAACCTGAACATTAAATCCCATTGGCAACAACTATCTGTCAAGAGCAAAAAAAATAAGATTTGTGTATTTAGTTTTCATTATAGAAGTGCTTGTAGTTGAAAAAATATGTACCTGTCAACTTTTCGACATCTCGCTGGGGATGCAAGCAATGCTGTTGTGATTTCAAAACCTGGCTGACAAATTCACGTTCCAGTAGTAAAGACAAATCAAGGTTTTTTTCCTTTTTTTCTTTTTTTTTTTCTTTTTGCTTTTTTCACCGCTTCGACAGTCATACATAACAATTTGAGACCTAAGTGGCACTTTGATGCACTATTCCATTATTAAGTGGTATAGTCACTATAGAATAGATGACGGGCCTGTACTCAAGGCATTGTGAATTAAACAGCTTTCAACAATGGGGGAAATTGAATGGCCTAAAGAATTCTGAAACATAAAAAAATAATGATTAAAAATGTGTTTCAGAATCAGCAAGGCATATAATTTAAAATAATGTCAAGTACTGAAATTCAAACTGAAGAAAACAAAGTATATTTTAGAAGAATCTTTAAAGTTCAGAGGAAACATTAAATAATTAGCAAACATCACTAAACCCACAATTACAAATTTTAAATATGACTCTGATGAATCTTAGAAAATTAGCATGACATAAAAAATCCTACCTAAAATTTAAGATACGAAGACATAAACCCTTTTTCATGTGGCAGTACTTTGACAATACATTAATGGACTAGTTTTGTACTGGCATTTCCTTGTGCCTAAAGGTAGAGTTTTCAACTAAAGTAACATTGACTTAAGGTACTTAAATTAATTCTTTTGTCAATAACTCTACAGCTAATCAATACACCTGGAATTAAACAACAGTTTTTGGCCAGAAGGCATGCTAATCCCCGGTCTCTTTTTGTTACAATTTATTAATCATTCAGCCACTCCCAATAAAATTACTTCCCTGTTTGAAGCAGAAAGTTTGATACACCACATAGCCCACAGTGGCAAGCAGAATAAGGAAAACCAAAGAAAGGTTTCCAAAATGACTTTTTCACTGAGAAAATAAAAATTCAAAGGCTACGTTGGTAACAATTCATGCTATATTTTTAGTTAATAAAATGTAAGTAGATATTTTTTCCTATTAAGATAAAAAACAAAAATGTAATACTTGTTATACCCCCGAGCATAATTGGTCATATATTATCTTTTGTTTTTAAGATTATTAAAGGCTAAGAAATTACTTTTCAAACATTGATCCAGTGAGATTACTGGGAAAAAAAGACACCAAGCAATGAAAATTCTATTAATCCACAAAGTTCTAAAATATTTGCTACAATACTTATCTCTCTGCAGTTCTGACAACTATATCAAACTGATCTCTATCTCCAAATAGGACGTGGATTACAATTTCAGTGCTTAGTACTCCAAATCTTCTTTTTTTCCTTATTCTGCACTAGAAAGACAAAATTGAATTATTCCTTTATCCTTCTCGACTTTGTAGCATGCAGCATTTATCCTTTTCAATGCTTTGTAGCATGTAAAGCCACATTAGGAATGTAGTGTACTTTATAAGGTGGCATAGGGTATGGCTTGTATCTGAGGTAAAAAAAATAAATAAATAAAACAAACCTTCCGATTTGGGTATGATATGTTAGAAGATAAAGCTGATTTGAGCAAGTTACTAAAAAAGATTTCATCAATATCCTACTTTTTCATTCCGAGGTACTAAAGGAGCAAAAAAAGAAATGTAATTATGAGAAATAAAATAAGGATTTTCCTAGTTACAATTCCTGGTCCTTCACTGATTGCAGTAAATTATAAATTATGCAGTCAATGTAGGCCAACAAAAGAAGACATCTTCAAATCTCAGTCAAAGGTAATTACTTAAGTCGGCTGAATGTTCTCTTTTCATAGAGTGTGATCTCTCTTTGACAGCTCACACTGACAGATGACCTTCTCGGCGACGTTCTTATCCCTCGGATCATGAGCAGTGTGCCTCTCTCCCTGAATATCTCTATATATTTGTGACACTAAGCTTTCAAATACAGCTATTGACAAATCAGAACATCAGTCTAAGTGCTGGTCTTCCTATCACTCACAATAAAGTAGCTATCACTTGTGGTGTTGTAGAGCAAGCACATCTCTGAAAAATGAGTTCTCACCAAGTGCTAATTTGACACAGCTCGCTTGCCTTCCCATAATTGCTCTGTCATTGTCAGTTGGCAGTTCGGGCTCATTCCTGGAAGCTGTGCCGTACAATTGGATACAATTACTCCCATTTACCACCACTATTATGCCACTGATGTTGCCCAGTCCGCATATTGACATGCCTCATTAAACCTGGATGCAGGCCATTAATGAACATTGTTAGCATTTCTCTTAAACTTTTTGCCTCTAATAAACAGTCAGTGTTCCATGAAGGAGCACTGCCATCCTTGTGATATGATATTTATTATCTTATGGGGGAAGGGGACTCTGCAAATGGAAACTATCCAGATGCTGTGAGAGAGATATATGGTTAGATCAACGGAGAATAGCCCTGATCAGGAGGACCTTTTCCATCAGGGGCATCCTACCATTAACCAAGTGACCTCTCCTATCCAAGAGAAGACAGGAAGGATAAACACGATAACCTCGGGGCGGCCCAGTCGCTGCAGGTTTCTCAAGGTTGCCCCGGCTCCCGCGGCTCCCCTCAGCCCCCTCCTACCCCCAGGTGGTGCTGCGGGATGCGGCAAAGAGCATTTTGCCCTGGGTCCTCAATCCATTATGTCCAGCCACTCCGACGTGCATTTTTATTCAGAGATAATTATGTGTTGATCAGAGAAGTCAGCGGCTGTCACCCATATGGCAGGCACACCTGCAGTGTGACATAGGTGGTAACGATGGCATGCTCTTGAGCTGTCATGACAGGGACAGGGACTTTATTATGTATATGTCACCATTTCTCTTAGGGAAATTATCCTTTTCCGCACAATGACAATAATGAACCTTACAACACTTTCATAAACCCTGTTTCCAGGCCCTTTCCCTGACCTTCATTAAAACTCTGCCTAGAAAATTCAGTGCTTTATGAACAAAACGCAAACTTTCCAAGCAAATGTAAGTGAGCTTTTGGAGTTTCTTTTTAACCGCTTTTCACCGTGTGGCCACTTGGACAGTCAATGACCCTGCACAGAGCACATCCCGCTCCCTCAGCAGGGCAATGACCACGTATAGGAAGACTAGGACAACGACTAACTAGCTTTTAAGTGCTAGAAATCTGGCTGGGTCTTAGAGAGTTTTGCACTGAAAAACAGGTTTATAGGATATAATTTTGTCTCTTTGAGTGTTAAAGGGAACCCTTCTGTCCAATATAGAATAGAATAGAACAGAACAGAATAGAATAGAATAGAATATTTCAGTTCGAAGGGACCTACAATGATCATCTATTCCAACTGCCTGACCACTTCAGGGCTGACCAAAAGCTAAAGCATGTTATTAAGGGCATTGTCCAAATGCCTCTTAAGCACTGACAGGCTTGGGCCATCGACCACCTCTCTAGGAAGCCTGTTCCAGTGTAATACAATATAGAATTATATTATTCTAGAATTACTCTCCCTCTCCTTTGCTTCATTCTTTACATATTTCCTTCTGCTGTTTGGTTCATGGCACAACAGAAAGTCTCTGTGGCACTGAAACCAAAGAAGAACAGACAGAAAGGCATTTTGTACCCAGACAGAAGGAAGAAGAAAGAAAGGGAAGTGAGCTTATGCTATTTCTCTCAGGCATCCGCAAAAACCCTGTCTGAGTATCAAAAGGGGAAACTGAAAAACTCCCATAATAACTTCTATTATTTAGGTGGTTTGTTTTTTTTTAATGCGGACTATTCTAATTACAGTGTTCTCAGTTAAAAATTAAAGATCGAGGCATTAGAAAGATATAAAGCAAACTGGTGTTGCCAATGTCATTTTACAGCTAGCTTTTCTTTTTTTAAAGCCTCAAAAGTTTGAATATGCAGTTTAAGTTGACATTCTTCACCTTTGGTTTATCTTTCATACAGATATTAGTGTGTGAGTGCATGTGTGTAATATGCCTGCTTGGTGTGGTTGTGCTTAACATATTTCTCCCATTTTGATATATACAAATCTACTTTCTACAACATTATTTCAATAGCAATAGAGTACTTCAGAGTGGAAGTAATTTCTTACATGTGAATGCTGTCTATCTGTCTAGGGAGAATTGAGGGACCAGGGAATTTAGCTTTAAATTTACATTTTAACTTTAAACGGCTTTAGCAAAAGTTTCTAGCAGAAAAAATGTAAAATTTGGGACAGTTGCAAACTTAAGAACTTTCTTAGACTCTTTTAAATGTAAATATTGTACTGTTGAAAGTGCTTGTGGGACATGTATATGAATTCTGGGATAACATGCCCTTTGGTTCAGCTGTGGTCTAAACAACCATGTAGGATGCAGGAGTGTATAAAAAATATCTGAACACTAAGTGAATAAGCCCATTTTTATACTTAGTAGCTTCTTATTTTGTTCACATTGATTTGAATAATTTTCTCTATGATAACCTCAAATTACTATGACAAATATTAAGGCTAGGAGATGAATTTGAAGTTCTCAGCTGTATTTCTAAGGAGTTATAGTTTATTTAATCAGGTAACCACCACAATTACAAATAATAATATCATGATGCTACATTTAAAAATGGAAACATACAATGCCTCATCAGCCACCAAAGTCCCTAAGCTTCCTGTTGGTATCTTAGTCAATATTTTAAGAAGCTGTAGAAATATTGCATTCTCACTGGAGACAAGCAAATAAGGTGACTATCACAGGCAACTGAAAATTCATTAAAATATAGGTCATCCAAAAATAATTACCAGAGCTGAAACTGCTCAGGGTGTAAAAGTTAACTGTTTTGAGAAACAAAAAAGGACTTGTTAAACAAGAGTGGTCAAATCTCTGTTTACATCCAGAAATAGCATCACAAATAGCCTAGTGCTATCTACCAGTGGGCTGGCCTGTGTTATACTGCCCAATATATATACATAACTGCCAAATGAGTATATACAAGCTCTCCCATCTTCCATTCAAACATTAATCAGAACCCATTTAATTAATTCAAAATAATCCGATTGCAGAACAGAATAATATAGTTGCTGAAAGGATGATTTGCACATCAGGTTAAGGTAGTACACATAGCTTCTTGAGTATCTTAGATATGGATGCGGTATTAAAAATAGGCAGTGAAGTAGTAATATAACACAACTTTTTTCCAAGGTTTTTTTGAGATAGGAGTAGTAGAATATTTGCTATGTGGGAGGAGAAGGCTTTTGTCTTGTGATGATGTAATTCTGCCTTTTCTGAATCTGATCACTGTTCTTCGGTCCTTATGAGGGGACTCTCCCCTCCCCCCCCAACTATCTAGGGTGAGGTAAGGTTGAAAGATAATGAAAAATAAATGAAATCGTGTATTTTTCTTCTCTTCCTATCTGAATAGGAATGTATGACATGACAAGAACCATACGGGTCACAGAGTCCCATCCTGCATATAGCAGATCATGACACAATAAATAATCCAAGAGTACTTCTACTTTCACCTTTCCTGTGAGCCACACAGCACCCATCTATCCCCTAAGCACATATGAGCTGGTGAGTGCAAAAAAATTCAAATACCTCGGAACTTTAGAGTGTCAAAAGAAAAGAAGAAAAGCAACCAAGGAAGCCATTACTGTTTTTGATTCCTATGATAAACAATTTGTTATGAGGCCCTATGTGGTAACTCCATATGAGAAACTGCTGGATATACATTTTGATATACATTCTGTTCTATGGCAGTAGCAGGATACCTTCATCTGAATAGCAGATTAGGTTTTACATTCGTCAACTCCCATGTATCCATTCATTATTTGCAGAGAATGTTGATGACTAGCCTGGGAAGAGAAAAACAAAACTGAGTGAAAATGAGCTAGTGATTCATTGCCAAGGCTTTTTTTTTTTTTTTTTAAACTATTGTCACACATTAGTAATTTTTTTTTAATAAAAGAAAGGAAGAATTACTGACAATGCTGCTGTTGTACTTATGAAGACTTCCATGCAGTCCCTGTACTTAGAGGTTCCTCTGTCATCACCGGCAGCTCCAAACAGTCTAACCTTACAGACTAAAGTAAGTGATGGAGAGGTTAAGAATGCTTATTGGAAATATAGTCTCCAAACTAGTACTGATTGATCTTATAGGCAATAAATAAATAAATAAATAAATAAGAAAACTGCTACAGCTATGTCTTTTGGTGCCAGGGAGAGCAGGATAGCATAGATTATTGTGCTATTGAGGTATTTCCAACACAAATCAACATTAGAAACAAAAATCACCAGGAAATACATGTACTTTCATCCAGATTCTCTCTGTTGTTTGTTCCGCTCAGGTAGTCTCCTGTTTCTTTTCCAGATAAAGTCCATTCAGGGACAGCACTTTCAGTCACCCAAATAGTGTGTTGCACACTTCATTAGGAACTTCTAAATCAGGCAGGAGGAAGACCTGGGGAAAAATCCACCAGCCAGTTACCACAGGAAAAGGAAAAGAACCGCTCTCAGAAGTGTTCTTGAGCAACAAATGTAGTGACAGCTAGGCTCCTGCACTTTAAAAGCTGATATAGCACGACAAGAGATGCTGAAGTCTATTAGCAGGGTTTCAGTTCCTAATGCAACAGTTGCTGTGAGAGGGATACTAGTGTGGACTACCAACAGGGGCTCAGGGAATTAGGGAAATTACAACAGAGAAAGCTTATGATTAGGGGGAACAAATCACAGCGTTCTGTGAATTTGTGTAATTACAGCTATACACATCCTGGTTTTGCTTCTTCTACTCCTCCAGATCCAGTAGAAATTTACTCCTAAAAGAAGAAGAAAGTTTACCAGAATAAGCTTTACCGCATTGCTTACTTCCTTTGGCAAAACAAACACACGACAAACATAACTCATGTTTTAGTTCTCCATAGAGTGGTTGAATGTTACGGTGATGAGCCCAGCATAATGTTCAAGATAGGATAGGATAGGATAGGATAGGATAGGATAGGATAGGATAGGATAGGATGTTTATATACAAGGATTTGGGTGAAGCCAGTGGGAGCAGTTTGAAGAGACTGGTTTAGAATGAAGGTGACAGGTAAGTGAAAACCTGGCTAAATGAAAGATTTTCAGCATGTGTGCAAAGAGCTTCTACATGGAAAAATGGACTGCATTTGCACTGTCAGGGGAAGGTGTCAGATAATGGGTGATCAGGCAAGGATATGTATATAGAAATGGGCTGGGCTGAGGGCATCCAGTAATGCAGAGAGAGGATTTGGGAGTCAGACGGGCTGACTGGCAGCTCTTGGGAGGGGATGGCTCAGAAAAGCTAGCTGTTGTTTGGTGAAAAGAATGAATATATGAGGAAAAGAAAATGGCTGTGAGCAAGCAAGTGTAGACTGGGCAATAGCAACTTGTGAGTAGGAGTGTATGCAATTTGTGAAAGGAAGAGGGGGAAGAGAAAGAGGCAGGGAAAGATAAAATCATAAAGGAAGAATAGAGGCATCTGCCATGCTTTACAGATAGGATTGACTTCAAAATCCCACTCTGCCTTTACTGAGTGCTACTACTGAGAGTGTCAGAGTACAATGTGGCAATACAGAAAGTAAATAATCTGCAGAAAAAAATAGTATTAATTGAGAAAATAAAACTTGAAATATGCATTTACATATTTCTTTATTTGTAGAAGAAAACAGTATCTGTCAATCTTTACTCACCTTTTAAAACTTCAGGTGGCAAAGAGTTATTCCATAAAATGTGTGGGTGAACATTACGTTACGGAGAGAAATTTTTCCTCAAAGAAACGAATGCTTTTTGTTCTGGCTTTCATTTGTATGTCACGCAATAGATTTCACGTTGCTCAAAGTTACTGATCCATGACACATTTGTTTAGAAACCCAAGGCTATTACTTGTGTTAAATAAATAATATTTGTATATCAGGATATTAGTGTGCATGTATTGTACATTTGTATATTGTAAATGCCTTTGTATTTTTGGCATGTGGGATCATTTTGGTAAATTTCTTCTAATACAACGTATACACCCCTGTATAAGTAACCAGAGGCCACCAGGAGGATCAACAGGCCTCTGTGCACATGAATCCACAACATCCCTCTGCAATGATGGGCAGCTACGGTTGTTTTGTCAAAGAATGAAACAGATCTCACTTTGTCACAAGAGATGGAGGTGTAAGAAGCATTATACCTAGTAAGTCTTTAATGTAAAATCTGGGAATGGGCCACATTCTCAGTTGCAGCCTTTTGGTACTTTTCCTGTGTAGTGTCTTTATAGACTTGGCCCAAATTTTAGTTGTTCAGTAGTTGTGGTTTTAATTTATGTCATTGATGGCAAGACCTGAGGGCCTTGACTTTTTACAAAACCACAACCCAACACATCAGGGTTTTTTTTCAAGCATGAACAAATTGCTTATTTTTTCCCTTTCTTTTTTTCCTTTTTTTCCCTTCTTAGAAACAGTGCAAAAGTTTTAGCCAAGATATATTGGAGGAGATACATGAGGGAAACATTCTGTCCAAATTTGGTAAACTTATCAATTGTTTCAATAGTTTAAAAGAATGGTCATGTGTTTATAGTTTGACACTACAGTAAGTCTTTTATTAATCTGGATCTTTAATATGATATGAGAAAAAATGTACTGTAACAGCCATATGAAGGAATTATTTTACAAATTCAAATAATGTGATCAAAGAACAACATCAGCAGTACATTAAGGTCCTATTTTTACAAGTTCTTACCCACAAATGTAGGTCACCCTAATGGCATTGGGCTTTTGAGGAGCCACAGGAGTATGAGCTATAGACATAATGAATCAGAATCTTAGCCAGGACAAATTGGCAGAGTAGTATTAGTTTGGACTGGCTGATTAGTCAGACCAGAAAGTGAAAAACCAAAGGACCTTATCAAGCTTCCAAGTGTGATTCTGCAGTACTGCTTCATTGGAAGCATGTCTTCATCAAGAAATGGAGCCACATGTAGAGATGCCTGAAGTAAGAGGGATTTGGATGGAAGGTCCATAGGAGAATGTGTAATGTTGTGCTGGTTTCCAGCTTCATGCCAGATGCGGGCTGTCAGGATTTATGTGACTGTAGTCATCCTGCATCCAGCCCTGAGCTGGCTCGCATCGAGCCAGCACCGAGGAGCTCTGCCCCATACTTTCCCAGTCTTCTGGCCTCTCTCTGGCAGGAGAGTTGTGGGGTCTGTACTCCCTAGGAGGTTGGTGGTTCCTCTGTGCATGAAGCTCACTGCAGTTTCAGTGTCTCAGAGGCAAAGCTAGCTGGATTCCATGGGAATCTTTCTGTTCTCCTCCCTGTGCTTCAGACTCACCTTTAGTGACTAGGTAGGGATTGTTCTGCAGTTTCCTTCTACGGTAAAAAAAAAATAAATCCTGAAATAATTTAGTTCTAATGGCATGGCAATCTGATCTCCATGATGCTTTACTACATTAAATGATTTTACCATGTATTTTTCATATATGTACAAATATATATATGTATATATTTGCATGTAGAGTTAGAAGTCTGACTTGTTAATGTATTTTATGAATTGTTTCATTTACAGTTTAGCTTATTCATGTATTTATTTTCAAACAGAATTCAGAAACTTCTTTAAAAAGGCTATAATTTTATTGCAATGGTGGATTGTTCTGCAACAATTACCTGTAACCACCACCAATACCTATTCAAAATACCCAACCTAAAGAAATGGACTCATGCATTTGTGTTCCCAAGCAAAATATTTTTTACAAAAGTTAGCAATAATACTGTATTATTTATTACATGTGTGCTGTCATACTTGAGGACACAGTAACCCTCTGGATATATTGCAAATTAAATGAACTCTGCTGAAGAAAAAATAAAAAAGCAAATAGAGACTTGGAGCCTGAAGCCATGAGATGTTCATCGGCAGAGTCTGAGTCAACAGTTTCTTAGCTTTCAGAAGCATAGTGTCCTCCTAGGTGTACGTACCCCGCTGATCTTAAACAGAGCCCCTATTCATGACCAAAATAACTGCACAGGGCAGTGGAGTTCCTTTTGTATTTGGATTTCAAGACAGGAATGCTGCTATCTGATAATAAATACAACAGAAGTTCTTTGTTTCTGCAGAGACTGCAAATTATGAAGGGCTCTGTTACTGATCTGCTCAGTGTTATTGTTTAGAGACCTGAAATGTACATTGACTAGTCTTTAATGGCTTCTGTATTTACATTTCCCTGCAGAGATTCATTTAGTTGGCAATGTTGAATACATATGTGCCTGATGTTGCATAATTTTTGTTTTCCTGAAACGTACCGCCTCGCTCATTTTTGTGAAACAAGTGCTCGTTGTCTGAGGCCATAAGTCACTTGCATGAAACATTTGCTTTACAACATCAGCCCAAGTGGGTTTCGCCATACCCAGAGACAGTACATAGTGAAGGATGAAAGTTTGGGCTTTCCACCAGTCTAACAGCCCCAAATGCTTTACAGTTACCAGACGCCTCAGCCTGTTCTTGCTGGACTCAATTATGTATTATAGAAAAGGTAAGTAAACAAAGCTTAGGCCGACAGATAAACCAGTTATTCCTGCAAATGACCTAATGACTTTAATGAAGACATAGCCTCCAGTCTTTGCATGGATGGAGAAAGCATGGATAAGACTCTCCTTCTAACTTCAGCTGAGTGATTAGACTCCCAAAGCATGGTCATCTACGACCTGTTTAGATGGCAATTTAAGAATTCCCCCAATTTTCCCTGCCTCCTGCTGCCCCTCCAGAAAGCTGTAGGACACCTATCAGACTTGTTCGACACCTGCTAGCTCCACGCAGATGTTCCAGATGCAATATAACACCTATCCAGAATCCCTCTACAGCTGAGCTATAATCCAGTGCCCTACTATGTATGCCTAATCTAGGACAGCAAAAGAGTACTGTGAGAGAACCTTACTTTCCATTGACTCCATTGAGAGTGATTTGGTTGACTTGTTCTGGTGACAGCAACATCTGGACGGATGAGTCCCACACCCCATTTCTAATACTCTCCTGAAAGGTGTTAACATTACTGAGAATACCTACACCATAGCCAACACTCTTGTTTCTGGAAGTCTTGGTGTCTGTTAGGTCATGCTCCCTTTCAGGTTGTGGTAATACTGACCTCAAGCCTAAACTCTGTGCTGTTATAATCACAGCACTTTCAAAATTTTAATTTAATAACTATCACAGCACTTCTCTGACACAGAATACTACATGTGAATAATTATTTCCATTTTGCTGCTAATCACTAGTGAGCGCAAGGGGATAGAGCGCATTCCATTAATTTTTGAAAATGTGATACCTGCCAAATTGTCTGGGGGTTTTTTGTGCGTTGATCTGTAGCAGGAAAAGAAAGAATTCCTTCTTGTCTAGCCCACCAAGTGCTACTACTATATTTTTATAACAATAACCTTACTGTAAATGAGGGTTTCATACTTCTGCACTCATAAGCAGGCAATGACCAGTGCTCTGATTTGACAAACGAGATAACTGAGATGTCACACGAGGTCTCAGAATTTGGAGCCGCTCCTAAATTTCTCGTATGATAGACTGAAATGTAAACCACTTCATACTGTTTTCCAAAAACATCTGCCAATTATATGTGTTTGACTAAGCTGTCTTTAAGTACTGTTTCAGACTTAGATCAACATTCCCCTTGTGGGGCAGAAATTTCAGCACCTCATTGCTATCTTCTGAACAGCTGCAAACCACAGAACAAATGTATGTTGTTTCCTCCTCTAGAGAGCCATCTGCCTGATGGATAATAGCTCGTGTCTGCTACTTCTCTGAGTCTGGTGGCCAGAATCTATGCCATGCGTTGGAAGATCTTATCTTCATACCCCAGTGACAAGGCAGGCAGAAGAAATAAATGTACTCACAATTAGACCATATCTAAATTTGTACACAGAAAGAGCTAGAACAAGGCTTTCCTGGTAGCTCTGGTTCTGGTATCTCACTGATTTTAAACGTTTGATTTTAATGACATTTTATTCTTGTTTTGGTAATTACGTATGTGTGGATGTGAGGCTCTCACTCAAGACACTTTTTGCCTGTAGAAGTTAGCAGGAAGTTCCGTCACTGCTAACCAGAATATCTCTCATCTATGTCTCTATTTCTTGCATACATTTGTTCAACCTTTTGTTAATTGTTAAGTTGTTCAGATTAAGGTTTGTGTTTCTGTCAGTCTCATAGCACTTAGCACATCTAAACTGTGAAACATCAGAACTTCTCCAATATAAGCAAAATATCATGCATTTATTTTCATGTATTAAAGTACATGGCAATGAGCTCAGTTTCCCAAAATAATATGAGCATTAACAACAACAGATGGCATGCTCTCCTCATGCTTTAATTCTCTCTCGTTCTTTTTTTTCAGTTTGGATTTTTCAGTCCAACACTTATTGTGACACTAAAAGTGTTTAGTCCTGTGTCTCAGGATGGGAGCTGTATTATTTTAATAATACCCGTAAGTACTTTATCATGCAATCAATGTAGACCTAAGAGCTTTTGAATAAAGAATTCTCTCTTTGTGCAACAGTTAGAAAAATAAAGATTGTTGTTGTAGGTGGAGTTTTGGGATGTTCCCATAATATAGGTACAGAATACTAATATTACTGATGGTGTTGCCAAACTGAAAGGTAAAGAAAGTCACCTTTCTTGTCCATAAATTGTTTTCATTAAAAAGCACGCTGAACATGTTTTTTACAAATACTCTGCTACTCCAAAAAGGTTTCAGGTTTCTAGGTGCCAGGTATGGGGCACTTCATGCCAGAGAGATTTTTAAACTGGAGTCTTATAGAGAGTGATTAGTTACATCTTTTTAATGATGAATTAATGAGCAGTAAAAGCATTGTAATTCCAATATGTACAGAACCTTGTGTTTAAAGGCAGAGGTTCAGTGAGAGTTGTTCTGCGACCTTTGTGGTGCCAGTAAAGGTTGGGTTCAGTGCAGACAACGTCCAATCAGTCTTTCAAGGTTAACTACACATGCCAGGCTGGGAAATGAAACAATTACTAACAAATTTTATAGGTATATTCTGTCAAATTTAAAAGGCAATCAGAAGTCTAAATGAAAATTATGCCTGAGGAAAGCATTAAAAAAAAAAAAAGAAAGAACGAAAGAAGGAAAGAAATGAGGAAGGGCTTTTTTTTTTTTTTCAGTCTTCATTCTGAACTAGGCACTGAAAATAGTGGTGGAACCAGAAAAGGCATGTGGGAGACACCCCACACTGTTGGAGGGAAAAACCCACAATGGAAAGGGTAGGAGTGCTCAGGAAGGATGACATCAGTAATCATCTGGGCAACACTGGCACAGTGAATGATTCATTATACTGTAATTAACTTTTAATTAACTTTACCCTGCTTTTCTTATTTTAGAAAATTAAATAAACTTCATTTTATGGTACCTGCTAAACCAATGAGCAGAAGCTTGAGTTCTGCTCTAATTAAACTGAGCAATATGGCAAAACTGTGTGTAAAGCACAATGAAGAAATGTTTCTTTGCAACCGGAGCTGTTTTTTCAAATATTTCCCATTAGCTGTAATACACTGAAGTCCCACAAAATATTTTTTCATAGTCTTGCATTTTGCAGGATAAACAGCAAAGGTGTTTGTTACATAACTAAATGATTTCCCAAAATCACAAGTTCTATTCATTTTTCATTCCCCTCTCCCCCACGTAATTGTAAACACTCTCAAAGAAATAATAACAACCAGAACAGGAAGCTGAAAAGAGCAGATCTAAAGTTGCTGTTCAAAAGGTTTGGGTAGGGAGTAAAAAAATCTGATATTGCTGTTAACAAATTAAGGAAAATTATATTTCTGCCTATCGTGGCCTGATTCTCAGTCAATGGATTTCACCCAGTGGATCCTTTGAGATCTTTCAAAACTGTGTTTTTCCATCCGGTAGCAAAATGAGCTAGATTTTTAGGTTGAAAACTTGTCATATTGGAGTCAGCGGAACTTTGCCATTGACTTCAACTCTACATGAGTGGGGATACAAGCTATTAAAACAGATTGAAACATAATCTTTTCCCACTTTAAAAAACCTCCTTAGTTCAAAATCAATTTTGTTTCACTGAATGTATTCAGTTTTGAAAATGTCACTGAATGACTGCATACAAGATGAAGTTCCTGAAGAGAAGTTGAGACTAGCCTCTAGCCTGCATCAAGGAGATTAGCACTCAGCTTTGGCTTTCCCAAAAGAGCTCCCCATCTCTAAGCTTGTGAATATTTTTGAAAACTCTCCTTTTTTTTTCCGCCTCAAAATCCCAAATAAATGACAATAAAAATAAATTCTTAAGAACAAGAGAATTCTTGTTTTCAAGCCAGCTTTACCATCTACATTTCTACAGATCTGAATCTACCTTGCTATATCTGTTTTGCAGCTGATGATGGGAGAAAGCCCTTTCCTTTTCTTATTGATTTTCTTACTCCACCAGTGTGCAGGACTCCTTGTTACTCCAGTTACCTATAACAAATCGGCACTGTGGTATACCTGGATTCCTTCTCTGCTCTTCCCATCTGCCTGCTATACTGGTCCCCTCTGCAGGCATAATTGTAATGAAATTATATAGCCTGTTTCATATGCCTGGGCAAAGTAGAAAATCTTCTGATCTCAAATCCAACTAAGACAGAGGTAGAAGGAATGTAAGGGAAGAAGAGAATATTAAAAATGGGGGAAGGAAGGCAAATTAGTAAAGTCAGAGGAAGAAAATGGCATTTGAAACAGGCAATGGGAACAGGAGGAAAACATACTTATTTCTGTGGAGTATGAGCTGACCCATAAGTGAAGAGGCTTTCAAATAGCAGGTGGAACACAGAATAGGGGAGAGAAGAGAAATTCTTGCTGATGGCAAAGTTCTTGGTTTTCATTTCATTTGCAAGGAAAAAGATGGCAATGATATGTGAAAGAAAAGGCACAAGTTGTTGGTGACCTGCTGCTTATTTTTTCAACATCTTCACTTGCTATCAGCTACTTGAGGAAGGGAAAATCACACAATTCAACAAGTGAAATAAAAAAGTTCAGTCTGACATTTGTATTATTACTGTTAAATTATGGCATTTTCAATAAGTTAAAAAAGCAAATGCACTTTAGTAACATGCTTTTCATTTACAAATTTAAAAAATTAATGAAAGCTGTTACCCCTTCTACAAGATTACCTATATATTCCTTCTTCTCCCTAGGGATGTCAGGCTTGAATTTCTATTTATCAGCTCCGTACTTCTTTCTGTATTACTCTGATGTATAGATTAACCTGTCAGACCTAACCCAAAGGCCTTGGCCTCTACTCTGCATTAGGTACTTCAGGATTTTCTTCTGCAATGGCATCTACACAAAATCTGTGGTGGAGAGGTTGTGGTGCAGTTAGGGAGAGCTAATTTTAATTAATTAATCAATTAATTAATGCTTTGGAACATTCAAGTTCTATAATGGCTCCCTAAGTAACCTCATTATCTTATTTTCATTACCCTCCTCTTGCCTATTCCCTTCTTTCTTTTTGTGTCAGATTTGCTTGCTGCATCTTGTTTTAAATTAGATTCTTCAGGGCAGGCACACTGGCAGACCTGGTTTGTACGGTAGCAGGCGTGTTTGGGCCTCATCCTGACTGGAGCTTTTGGACACAACTGTAATTAATTATCATTTACAGCTGAGCCATGGTGATGTTAAATGCTTTGTTCAAGGTGTCAAAGCAAGTCGGCAGCACAGTTGCAAATGAAATCCAGATGGCATCTTTCTCTGCTCTAACCACAAGACCACTGCTTGTTCTGTGGGACTGCTACGCTGAAATAAATGTTCAAAGATATTACAAAATTTTCTCAAGAAGAAGGATGGTATTTTTGATTTCCCCAGGCTTCTCAGAGAAAAAGGCCTCAGATACCTTTTATGTTAAAATTCAGATCTTCTTTTTTAATCTATAATTTCAGAAGCCTCTGGTTGCCATAAAATGACTTCTGCTTATTTTCAATAAAATCTCTTTGTTTTATTCTATCCAAACAAATTTCAGTACGGAGTGGAGATACGAAAGATTTAGAAGACTGGGGAGAATGTAATATAATGATTGGGCCCTGAAGAGGGGACTGGCAGTTGCTAGGGCAGGTATATTGTACTGTAGGGATATGACAGGTAAGAGTGGTTGCTCTTAGATACATTTGCAACATTTGAGACCATAACCAATCGTGCAGGACATGCCTAATTCAGGAACTTATTCTTATCTGTTAGTAGTTTAATTCTTCTACACCTTCAAGAGCTTAAAAATATATAAGCTCATAAATATTCAGCCAAAGATAGAAATCCTCCATACTTCAGCTCTGAATTCGCTGAGATATGTAGCTGAATCAATTAAACTGTAGTCTTTCCAAATCACGGGCTACCAACTGCCATGATCAGATCTTTTTTATTGTTTCTACTGTCAACAACAAGCTTGAGACAGTGACATTGCTATAGTGTTCTTACTAATTAGTTGACAGGAGACATACTTGCCAAAGGCTTATCAACAAATAAGAATATACATGAAAATGACTGTTGCTTATGTGCATCTGCATGAGTGAGTGTCATGTAGTGCGCTTTTTCAGAAATGGGGCGGAAATGTTCTCCGGTCAAGCCAGCTCTGGAAAAGAAGCATTATTTGAAACAATGCTTTCAAGCCAATTTTAGGAAAACTGTAAAGGCTTTATGAGAGTACCTAAGTATCAACGGATCTTAGATTTTAAAATAATAAAGAACCTAGCCAAATACAAGGTATCAAATGCTTGTATAAACCAGTCTGAGGCATGTGAATAAAACTAATTGTGAAGCTAAACTTCAGATGCAGAAGTTGCATCTAATGCCTACAATGGCACTGAAAGAAATATAGACATTCAAATTTTCAGTTTAAAAAAACAAAACAAAACAAAACCTTGCTCAGCAATTTGCAGATATCTAAACTCACCAGATATCTCCTTTAGGGTTTTGAAGTTCCCTAGATACCAGTGTTTCGCCGATGTGCATGCCCAGAACCACTCTGCCCTGCACAGCTGCAATGCTCCTGCCTCCTCCCTGAGTGTTGGTCTGCCTTATTCAGTGTGACATATTCCAATGCTAACATACCTGAAAGTTAGATACCTAAGGTATCTAAGATAGGTATCTAAGGCTGTAGCTACACAAGTCTTTTAGTCTAAAATGGGAGAGCATTTTTAAGATAACCTCACAGTTATCCCCACACAGTGCATTTTGGTTGACATCATGGGGTGGCTTTGGAGCACGTGAGCTGCATGCCATTCAAATGAAAATAAATCAGAATATGTGCTCTAGGGGTGCATCTAGATTTATAAATCTGAAGTTGGATGAAATTAATGGTTTGTGAACTACAGTTTACTCTTGCCTAATCAGCTTGGAGTAATACGCATTTGAGTCTTCCCCACTTGACTGCTTAGATCTGCCAAGAATGCCTTTTTGAGCCTAATCTGACTCTCTTAATATTCTCTGACGTGGTCAGGCTGCTAAGAAAATTCACTGCTTTTTCAAACACAATGGCTACTGGCTGTATCTTACATATTAACAAAACTATTTCTGCTTTGTTTTTTGGTTTGGGTTTTGGGTTTTTTTGTTTTGTTTTTGTTTCTTCCCATGATAGCTAAGGAAACAGATTTCAGAAAACAGAGTTCCCACTTCTATGTTTTAGCTAACTAATTACAGGAATAATGTTCTTCTAGACAGGTTCTCCTTCTGAAGCCGGAAGGAATTTACACTGGCTATGTCATGGCAATAAATACATTCTTAGTTCCAAACATAATGAATTTCTGCTAAAAAAAATCATGTCTGTCCAATACTTAGCCTTACTGAACAGACTCCACAGCTTGACATGGATTTTTAACTTCACTGCTAGAAACCACCAACTCTCATTGCCTTCTTAGTATTGCCTCTCTCCTTGCTCTTATTTCACAGGGCCATTTCATATATGGAATTCTTTTGTTTTTCTAGTTCATTAGATAATATTTCTACTTACAGAACCTCAAACACAAGCCAACTTTAACTCAGTTTTTTATGCCCCCTTTTCTTTTACAGATCACAACCTTTTCCTAATATTCAGCTAAACATCTTCAGCCTTATTTTCAGGACATTTTTCTTTATCCTACCTATTCTTTTAAGATGTGAATACCTACATCCCTTCTTTATAATATTTCTTTGAAGGTATCTATAGACTGTTATCATGTCCTGCATTAATCTTCCCTATTCTCAACTATATAAACTTAGACTCCTCATCTCTTCACATCTTACATCTTACATCTTACATCTTACATCTTTTGTCCAGTGTAATGCTCTTGCTGCCATTGTTTGCAACATTTGTTTGCATTTCACATGTAGATTTGTTTACTTTTACATGAAAAATTTCTGTGAAACTTCCTCTTGTGGTGGGTTGACCCTGGCTGGATGCCAGGTGCCCACCAAGCCGCTCTATCACTCTCCTTCTTCAGCTGGACAGGGGAGAGAAAATATAATGAAAGGCTTATCGGTTGAGATAAGGACAGGGAGAGATCACTCACCAATTACAGTCACAGGCAAAACAGACTCAACTCGGGAAAATTAATTTAATTTATTACCAATCAAATCAGAGTAGGGTAATGAGAAATAAAAACTAAAACTTAAAACACCTTTCCTCCATCCCTCCCTTCTTCCCAGGCTGAACTTTACTCCCAATTTTCTCTACCTCCTCCCCGCCAGCGGTGCAGGGGGACGAGGAATGGGGGTTGCGGTCAGTTCATCACACATTGTCTCTGCCGCTCCTTCCTCCTCAGGGGGAGGACTCCTCACACCCTTCCCCTGCTCCAGCATGGGGTCTCTCCCACGGGAGACGGTTCTCCATGAACTTCTCCAACATGAGTCCTTCCCACAGGCTGCAGTTCTTCACAAACTGCTCCAAAGTGGGTTCTTTCCACGGGGTGCAGTCCTTCAGGAACAGACTGCTCCAGCGTGGGTCCCGCATGGGGTCGCAAGTCCTGCCAGCAAACCTGTTACAGCGTGGGCTCCTCTCTCCATGGGTCCACAGGTCCTGCCAGGAGCCTGCTCCAGTGTGGGCTTCCCACAGAGTCACAGCCTCTTTCGGGCATCCACCTGCTCCGACATGGGGTCCTCCGTGGGCTGCAGGTGGATATCTGCTCCAGCGTTAACCTCCATGGGCTGCAGGGGGACAGCCTGCCTCACCATGGTCTGCACCACAGGCTGCAGGGGAATCTCTGCTCCAGCGCCTGGAGCTCCTCCTCCCCCTCCTTGCTCCTCCTCCCCCTCCTTCTTCATGGACCTTGGTGTCTGCAGAGTTGTTCCTCTCATATATTCTCACTCCTCTCTCCGCTGCTGTTGTTGTGCAGCAGTTTTTCCCCTTCTTAAATGTGTTATCACAGAGGCACTACCACTGTTGCTGATGGACTCAGCCTTGGCCAGCGGTGGGTCCATTTTGGAGCCAGCTGGCACTAGCTTTATCGGACGTAGGGGAAGCTTCTAGCAGCTTCTTACAGAAGCCACCCCTGTAGCTGCCCCCCCCGCCCCCCCCCAGCGCCCGCTACCAAAACATTGCCATGCAAACCCAATACACCTCTCAACCTTTTTTAAAAAATTTAAATAGTTTCAAATTTCAGTACAGCTAACGCTCCATCTCTCAGGCTAATATTTATCTGAAAGACCACAGAAAGTGCAAAAACTTAGATAGTGTATATATAATGCTCCTTCCAATCCTTAAATGGTTTCCAGAAAGTTACAAACAGGTAAATCTGTCCACAGATTATGGTAATTTCATTCTAGTATTTTTTTACCTGGATTTCTGAGGAATGGATGTTACCCCATCAGGTTCCACATGTCTGCACTCCTTTGTCTGCTCCTCTCCAGTAATTCTCTAATCTGCTGGCAATTTCAGTTTCAGCCACATTTGAGAAAGGAGTAGAATCATGAGAAGTATGTGATTTCTATATGATTGATGAAAATGTGTGATTGGGTAGAAAAGATGGAGAGAGTTACTAACACTATTTTCACGGAGAAGAGAGCTTTACAGTAAGAGAGCACAGTTTTATTAGACACCAGAGAATCTAGTCTGCATTGGTGGTTTCTCTCACACACAGATTCCCTAGTATTCGATAAGGCAAAACCCATAAATGAAGTTTTTCCAATGCCTAATTTTCTTAATGGCAGCTCTTCCCTGTGGATTCTCTATGGGGTAATAAGGCATGAGTTTATGCTGCAATCTTAGTATAATTCAGTTAAGAATTATCAGTCAACCACAAGACACAAATCCATTTGCAACCAACCTATTTATTAATTCTTGTGATGCTTGTTATGTATATTTGTCACCCTTGTTCTTTCTTAGATTTGCTAATTTTCAGACAGCTGTCATCTACTCTTTTTTTTGTAGTCTCCTTTGACTGATGACTATATTCAGTATGCCCTCAAACGAAACTTTGCTTCAGACATATTGGTCCTACATTTTCTGTGTTGTGCTGACATTTGGGACAGACTTAAACTGTTTGGTCCTGTTTGGTATCACGTCTGTTCCAGCTCCCCAGTTTATGCCTCACTCATTGCTCC
Organism: Aptenodytes patagonicus; assembly: GCF_965638725.1. Taxonomy (NCBI): domain Eukaryota; kingdom Metazoa; phylum Chordata; class Aves; order Sphenisciformes; family Spheniscidae; genus Aptenodytes; species Aptenodytes patagonicus. The sequence goes on from NC_134949.1 coordinate 28,641,318, forward strand.
ATGCTAATTAGCACAAGAAGTGCTCACTAGAATTGAAGACGTATTTGCCTTGTAGAGAAGCTGCACACTTATGCTACTTTAAACCTGACTCTTGCTCACCTTCTGCCTTTAGTTTGCACCTTTGGGTGTGCTACATGGAATTTAAACCCTGACTGCAAGTAGATACAGTCCCTCCCGCTTTGATGTGGAAACCACTTCTTGCATGATGGAAATGACAGCTGTGAGTTAAACAGCCAAACCCTCTGCATTGCATGGCAAATAAGATTGCTGAAAATGTTCATGTTTGGAGCTAGACTGGCCAATGAAAATAACTCAAGATATGTGTTTTGGCTTAAGCCAACCCTCCCCAACACTTTCAGGGGCTCAGACCTAGATTCACAAAAGGACACTGGCGCTAACTGCCACTGTAGGTACCTAACTCCAGGTTGAATTCTCAGATTGCTTGCTAAGGTTTAGCACTCAAAGCTCAAGCTGCTGAGGTTATCACCTGTAAATTTCTTCATGGATGCAAGGACTGGCTGCTGGATATGCTTAGAAGAACTTACATCCTGGCAATCCATTTTCCATTTCATTTTTAAATTAGAAGAGCTTTCTACCCAGCATGCTGCCTACAGTGATTTCAGCACCAGTCTACATTAAAGCTCTGGATCCTTAACTTGGAGCCCAGTATTTCAGTATATATAACAGAGTACTTAAAAGACTAAGAGCTGCAATGTGGAACATCAGTATTCTGTGAGGATTTAACTCTGAGTGCTAAACAGAAAGATGCCCAAGAGTGACTTCTGCAATGGCATTTGGGTACTTTCCAGACATGAAAACATTACTGAACAATCTCCACAGGACCCCTCTATCTGTTCTTTTAGCATCCTATATGTTTGCCTACATTTAGAAGTGTCTTCCTGCACATACACTAATGGGATATGTGGAGCTTTGTTGATTAAGCTCTTCATACAGCTAGATAGCACTTATACATGGAGTTATGGAGTTACAAAACCCAAGTACACCTATGGCCCATACCTTCTATATAGCTACACTTTGTGTCTTCACATCTGACACTTTGAAGGCTTTAGGTTAAGCAGTACCTACCCCAGCTGCACAAAGGGACTGAAAAATGGTCAAAAATATCACACACAAATGCATTCTTGAGGCATAACAAGTTACTGTTAATTAGGTAAGGCATAGTAACTATTCAGCTATGAGTTTAACTAGCTCAAATCACAAAGTAATTCAAAGTGGTTTAAATTTTAGTGAGAACTATGTCAGTGTCAATTGTGACTGTTGTCATTTCAGCTGCAATGACTCAATCACGTTCTGTCACGTGCTCCTTCCATTGGGCATAGCATTGTGCACCTATCCCATCCATACCTATCCTTTATGAAGTGATTTCCTGAATCCACATTTGGTGCCTGAATTCAGAGTTAGACACTAAAAATAACATCCACAACCACAGGACTACTGAGGAAGAGGAGGACCAAGAAACAGCAAGGGACCAGACCTAATCCAGCTGATAGGAAACATGGTTGTGTCCAGAGTGCCTCCCCCCTTCATCTTAGGCACTGATTCTAGAGCTTATGTGAGATTGGTAGTCACAGCCTGAAGTTCTACTCCTGCCCCAAAGCACAGTTTTCCATTGGGTATCAAACTTATACAGCAATTTCTTATAAGAGCAGGACTGCAGATGGTAGTGCAGCCATTAGCCTTTTATGTAAACCTCCTTGTGCCTATAACATCATTTAATGTTCCTCTGATCTCAGCTCCCCTCCACTGTCCATATTTTTCATAGAAAATGTCTATGGTCACTGTGCATTTTGTTATGTGCAAATATTTTCAAGGGCTGCTCTGAATTAGGCCAACACAGAGTTTGGCAGACTCTGATTTATTATTTATTCATTAATTTTGAATTTTAGATCAGCATTATGGACCAAAATATTCAGTCCACCCAAGCTGGCCACAGTTGTACACATGGACAATTATAATACTTGAGGTATAAACATGAATTTTCTGACCAACACCTAGCAGTCTAATCAGTTTCAGAAATAACAATTTTTAGTAGTTCTCACTTTGGACATAAATGCCTAAATTCCTCATAAATCGGACTTCAGTTGCTTACCTGTTTTTTTGGATCTATGTGCTTCAGAAACCTGATACTTCTGTCACACTTGTCTTTTATTGCCAAGAGCCAGTAACTTGCTTTTGAACAAGTGTTGTACTGTCCCAGCATATCTGTATTCCAGTACCTAGCCATGTCCTTGGGAATTTGACAGATACCAGGCTGCAACCAGGATCAGAGCATATCTGCAGTATTGGGTCCAAAAGGGCACTCTTCCCTATATTTTAAAAAATCCCACTGATGGGTTTCCTGAATTTCAAATTGAAATAGAGGTTCAAGCAAATTGTTAGCCAGCATCAATATTTTGTCTGAACACAGAAACACAGAATCAATACTTTGAAAATCCTCTTGGCAGAAATGTGTTTATAAGTACTCTGGTACTGCAACAGTGGTGGCAAAGGAGAAGTATTTGTTGGCATGTCACCTTTAACTTTGAAAATATCTGTTACATCTGCATAATGGACAAGACCACTCTCTTTAATACCTTTAAAAATTTGCCATTGGTGCCCAAGCACAATTAGTGAATCTTCTGTACTTTCTATGGCTGAGATAACAAAGTTGTCATTAGAAATAAGATGGATTCCAGTAGTGATCATGGTGATGCTGCCTGGCATTCCTAGATAATGCTGTCCCCTGAGGAGCCTTACCCCAGTAATTACTTTCTTCTCCCTTTTGTGAACCTATTTGAAATCTATCACTTTTAATGAGTATTTATCTCCAAGTCAGTAAATCTATATTAGGTAGCATTTTGTATAATGTCTTATTCCAGTCCATTATCCATGGTACTCCATCCTATCTATGCAGGCTTCATTCCTACGATTTGCTCCATGTTGACTGAACCCTTTGTTCATGCAGAGCCACTTGGACTCCAGCACCATTCCATATGGACCTAAGACTCCATCTACATGGATAAATGGTGAGGTCTGGGTCAGTAATTACAACATAGAAAGTGATTAGATTTTTTTTAAGCATTGACTGTTTTTATTAAGCTTACTTTTAATTATTAATTAGAATCTCCCTAAATATTCGCTTATTGATTCCCTTGTATGCCTGAATATTATACCCAGAATCTATGTAAAATTCATTGGCCAGAATTTTCCCAGTTCTTCTTTCCTGCTGTATGGGGTTATTTTTAGTCTCTGTATCCCTAGCTTGATGAACATTACCTGCAAAAGTTCAAGAAGTACTTCCAATAGTTCCTTAAAATATTCAGGTGCACCATTTCTAAATGTCCCGATGCATCTTACTTAATTTTGTCTAATAGTATTTAGGAAACAGAGAAATTATTACAGGACACATTAAGAAAGACCATTGTCAAAGGTAGACAAGCTAGTGAACTGCAACTTGGAGGGTCAAGTACTGGCCCTACAATTAGAATCTGCATATTTTTGCTAGTATTAACAAAGCTTATGACTGTTTTTATCCTTTCAAATTATCTAGCCCCAGTGAGGACACGGGTCTTGTTGTGGTTGGTACAATACAGATGAGGAAACAGACTTTTTCAACAGGCTCAAGCTCATCCCAAAAGTTGGCATGTGGCCAATTAATTGATTTGGTAGAGATGCCAGGTAGGGAAGTTTTACAGCCAAGAAAAGGCTATCTCCTTAGAAAAAAAGCCCTTACTGAACCAAGGCTGAAACTCTGGGACAATGACCAAGCCTTTTGATTTGTTGACAAGGACTGTCTTAGCAGCTCCTGACATAAGTGGAGCTCACTTCTGGTTTCAGTCAACAAAGAGCGTGCTCCAGGAAGGTAGTCATCTCTGGTGGTGACAAATGGAATATGTGAAGGAATACTGCAAAAATCACTGTGAGACATGTATGTTCCTCCCTGCAAGGGATGGCCAGCCAAGGATCATAACCCCTGCAGATCAACAGCAGACAGCGCAATGACCTTCAGTGTGAGGAAAAGACAAACATGGGGGCAAAGGTTTTTCATCTCTAATTGCCTAGTGTGTATTTGGGAAAAGTCCATATAAGGAAGATCATCTGTCTTCTCTGCTTTGCCATAGTCCACACATGGATACAATTGTATTTACGCAGCAGGTTGCAAGACTGAGCCTGTAAATATATTTAGTAAGTTACAGGCAGACATAAACTAAAACCATGTGTATTTGCTTTTAAGGCAATCAGCTTCAGTAGTGTTGTCAGCACCTCTGAGAGCCCGCCCCAGGTGTAGACGACCTTATTCTCTATAAACACATTCAGTGAAATAATTCTGATGTTATCCATTTATGAGGATGTTAAGAGGTATGACACCACCCAGTTCTTAGGTGTTCACTGAGGAATTTTTGGAACCTGATTACACAGCAAGTGCTTTCACTGGAAAATCTTGAAGCAATTTTTGTAGGATAAATTTTTGTTCTGTGTTATAAGTGAAGGTTTATTCATGAAGAGACACATTCAGCTACAAGCAGTAAGCAAGTGTAAAGATTTTTCACTGCTTCAGATATCAAAATAATGCCTTACTAGGACAGGCACTGGCCTCTGTATGGCAGGAAACTTCACCTTGGAAAAATCAGAGCTGAGAACTAGCAATCTAGACTCAAATCCTCAAAAATAGTTTTGGCAACATGAAAGCCCATAGCCTTCATATGGGTTACACTTCTATAGAAATCAGTAGATGACACTGAGAAAGGTTCAGGTTCATGAAGCAATCAAGGGAATGTTTCATTTCAGGAAGAACATAGGCATCTACATTTATCAGAGTATTTCACAAGATCCCGTTCCACTGATACAGGTTTATCTAACAGCGCATGTGCTTTTTTTAACAATTGTTTTTAAGCATATAATGTTCTGCAATTGCAAATCGCCCAGAGGAACCCATATCTTGTCTGTACTAAATGCTTTGGTAACTTCTTACAAATTGACAACATATTTCATGTAGAAGGATACTTCCCCTTAAAAAGGGGAAAGATTGACCGTCATTCTCTATTTTTACTGTGGGCTTGTCTTTGCCACAGAATTATGTCATTAATGTTTGTCACAGGAAAAACAGTCTTGACTCAGGGAACTTTAATTAATTTAATTTATTGACAAGAAACACAAACTTTGCATTATTGAAATGGATATTAAGAACAAAGACAGCATAAACAAATAAAGAAACACTTAAGTAAACACCTTCCCTTCCCTTTCAGCAGGCTTATCTTCAGTCAAACACCCCTTCTCCTCCCTTCCCAGCCTCAGCTCCCCTTATTTTCTCTGTGGGTTACACTTAGTCTATCTTAGTTCCTTTAGTGAGTTGTTGAGGGGAAGAAGAGGTTGGGGGCACTGTGTGATGGTGTTTTTCAACAGTTCCTTGCTTCTTACTGATGTTGCTCTGCTCCAGCATGGGTTGCCCACAGCTGCAGTCCCTCAGGGTTGTCCCTGCCCCAGCATAGGCCACCCATAGCTGCAATTCCTCAGGTGTTTCCCTGCCATGGCATGAGTTACCTGTGGGCCTCAGTCCCTCAGAATTTCACATCCACTGGCATAGAGTTCCTCATTCCAAGACTGCATCTTGAGCTGTGTTTCCAGCAGTGTCTCCTTCCATGCGTCTCCTCCATTTCTTCTTCCCCACAGCAGCAGGTGCTCTTTCTTAAACACGTTTCAGCAGGGGCACCATGTGCTCCTGTAACTGGCTGAAGTTTTGGCACATGAAGGAGTGTTAACACTTGTTTCAGGGCAGCTGGACCCAGCTGTGGACAACACAAGGCAGTTTGTGGCCTACTCCCACAGAGGTCACTCTGCAGCCCCTAGTCAAAACACTGCAACTTCTGCCCAGTACTCTAATAAAGGAGGTTGGGTTTTTTTTTAAATAACATTTAAAGAAGTTAGAAAAACTTGAACGGAAGGGGTGAGAGGAGACATTTGAAAAACTTAGAGAAAACAAGACTTTAGGAATGAGGTTTTGATCAAGGGTCTGGAAGATCAGGATGATATCATGTAAGGACCTAAATCAAGTTCCAGTTTGGTGAACAGAATACCTGAACCACTGACACAGCTCAAATGATGAGTTGTGGACAAAGAAACATACAGCTAAGGATTCAATGGATCATCAGCATGGATGCTGAAGTTACTTGAAATTATGGTATATCAAACCATTATTCTTTATTTCCAGCCTCCCTGGTGCTATGCATTTCACACCACAGATGAAAGGTTAAATTCTCAAGAAGGGCTTAGCATTGTGATATCTAATTTTCAAGCAAACTGCCAGCCAGTTACCCCTCCTTATTCCCCAAGCCACGTTATGCTATATGCCAATGGAAGAAAACTGAACCAGAAGCTAGATGGTAGCAAACAGTGAGAAGAGTAGTGGAGCTGAAGGGATTTTCCCTTTTTATAAGATGTCTGTTTGCTCACAACTTTCTTAGCTGTGAACTGTCTCCTGCAATGAAATACTTAAATGATGTAATATCTTTTTCACAAAGAGATAAAATAACGTAAACAAAATACAAGGACCCACTCTAGTATCACTTGATGATGAGGGCATGCAGCCAAGAGACTTGTTCTCAAAAACCTATTTCATCCGAGCTTACATTCTTCATGAAAGATATAACCACAAGGCTATCTGCAAGTCAGAAGTTCACATCTCACCCTATCACTTGCAGTTGCTGTTCTATTAAAAATACCAAGGTGGGGCATTAAATAAGAAAGAATATTTAAAAAGTTGGTATCATCCCTTGGTTAGGGTACTCTTCCACTGCAGGAAAGACCTCATGTTAAATCATAGCCTGAAGAAGGTAAAGGAGGAAGAAGAGTTTAAATATATGCCTGATTTAAATCTATACTTTCCAATCTCTCATCGAAAGGGAAGGAGAATCTCACTGCCTTTTGTTGGATAGGCATGCTCTGAAAATGGTTATTGTGATGGATCTGTCAAGTAAAAAAAGGTGGAGGACCACATGATTTGTGAATCTCTTGTGAACCTAAGTATGAATTGGAGCTTCAAGAAATTCAGCACTGCCTAGGTAAGAGACGTTTTGCTCATACACAGCTATTGAAACTTGAATACCTAAAGGGCTTTGCTGGAGAAAACTTCGGCTGTCATAGACACCTGCTGAATTGAGGGAATTTTAAGTGCTAATGATGACTAAGTATTAAACTACATGCTTAGAGAATCATTAAGGCCTCTAAATCACTCTTGCAAATCTACCCCAAAGTGCTAGGTACAACAGGCAGCCATAACGTACAAGTAAAATAGAGTTTTAAAAGGAGCTAGTATATAGACAGGAAAGGGATTACTTAGTGAAGAAGACAGATGGAGTGAACGATTGAATGACATTTACTAAACAGGAGAGGAAAGTGATAGGGAAAAGGGACAGCTGTAATGAACACAAACATGTAGTAGATAGAGGAATGGTGTGCTAGATTTAAAGGACATCTGGTGTAAGGGACAGCTGAAGTGTATGAGTGACATGCCCTAGATATAAGGTTGGAAGTGCTGTGCATGAATGACAGCTGGCTTAGCTATCGTGGGTGACATGTCCTCCACAGAGGAATAGAGTGCTGGATACAAGTGACAGCTCGTGTGTACTTTATGAGTGAAATATCTTTGTTACAGCAGCCAAATATGAGGAAAAATTAGCTGGAGTGCCCGAGCAACATGTTCCTGACCAAAGAAGGAAGAGTTAGATGCAACACAACGCTGCAATGCATAGGTAACATGACCTAGAAGGGGAAGAGAGCGGTAAGTGGGACAAGTGCAACAGGACTAGATTGGATTAAATAACCCCGGTGGGAAGGAGATGTCAAAAGTATAATTCATGGCTGGAGTGTACAACTGATATGCCACTGGCCGAAAGTACTGTCAGTGGCCAAAGCTTATAGAGTTGGCAGCTGGCTGCGGCCAACATGATGTAGCCATAGTCCTTGATCTTTCCAGCATTTCCCCAAACTGGGTCAAATTTTCCGTGGGGACCATCATGGGGATTTCTATAATAAACACATTAGTAGACTGTTCCTGCTGGCATCATAAGCAGAGAATTTTTAATGGTGTCACTGTACTTTGTCCTTATTTGGACAATTAAAGATGTCACTGAGACATGCTAAAGTGGTCCACTCTCCACTTTTTGGAAGTCATCTCTCAACTGATTTTTTTTCTCCAGGTGATATTCTACTACAACAGTAGATCAGGGAAGACACTAGTTTTCAGTCTTTGGGGATTTTTCATATTAATTCCCTCACTCAACAGCAGGCTTCTGAAGACGCTTACATACTCTGTAGCTGCTCTGTGATCATGAGGCAGGAAGCCCTCATCATGATCAGTGTTACTGGAAAACAGTCCTTATTTTTCTCCGACACTCTCTTTCTCTCTCTCTTTGTGTGCATGTCCAGTCTGTATAAGCCCACAGATATTTAAGTTCTCTGGTCTTATATTTTGTATATCCATATATCCAAAATTGCATACATATATACAGGTTTTCGTGTATCATTACTGTAACAGTCATGATAAACTGTAGGACAATTTGCCATACTGTGAATTATTATAGATTATCACAATCAGCAAAAGATCATAGAAGTTCAAAAATCATCAATCAGGGATCCAGACTTACAAGCTAGGCTTAAAATTTGTGGGATGTAAATAACAAATAAATACCAAATGAGGCTACTTTTCATTCATCTAACTGTGAGGGTATTCTCAGGCTTGCAGTCTTCATGCTGCCTTCTACCCTGTGAGGACTAAAAACCTTTTTCCTTTTAATGAAAACACTAAGCCCCAGTGAATTGTATGACTTCAGGAGCCAGGGATTAAGAAAAATATGAAATATCATGAGATGTACAATAAAATCCCTATGATAGAATCACCTTAACTGGCAATAGTGAGGTGGAAGGCCAGCTTAAATTCAACCTTGGAGTGTGATGCAACACAATCCCACAATGCAGGTCACATCTGTGAGGCAGAACATAGCTCTCAAGGATACGCAAATTCTCTTTTATTGGATATTCTTCATAGCTATACTGCAGCTTTGGCCTCTGTGCAGACTTTGAAAACAAATACTGTGAAGTTTATACTTCACATTGTAGAGTGCTGTATAGGAATAGACAGGTTTTAAAATGCTTAATCAACCAGTCTATCCACACAAATTTCACCAAACACTGTTACTGGTGACCATCTTATACACTTATTAAAAGAACGATGCTTGTTCTTACAGCTTGGAATAGCTTTTATCTTGAACTGAATAGACTCTCTGAACCTAAGGCTCAGGTGTAGAAAAGTAAATGAAGCCCTGACTGTTTTCTCCCAAATGGACAGGAAATGGCCAGATCCTGGGCTGCCTGCCTACATCCACATATTCGGTGATCAGAATTGCTAAGTAAGAATGAAGCGGTAGTGGCTTTTTGTTGGCATAGTTATCAAAGGGCTCTTTGGAGCTCAAAGACTCCTGCTAGCAGCAGGATGTGCTCCACAGCTGCCAGGCAGGTAAGCATGCAATGAGGTTGTATTTAGTAATGGGTAGCACCAATTTATCTGTAAACCTCAAGCTCTCCGGGGGCTCTGGGCAGTGGAAGCTTGCAGTGCATCATACCTCTTTGAATTTCTAA